>NW_027530683.1:1679241-1850100 GCF_008692635.1 Crocuta crocuta
GGCCCGGCCCGGGCTGGGGCTGCCCCTGGGTGCGGGGGGCGCGGGGGACGCGGGCCGGCCCCGAGGCTGCAGGACGGGTGGCGCCGCCTGCGGAGACAGCGCCGGGAGGGGGGCAGGGCGGCACTCTCTTTTGATTTATTTTTGTGTCTCCTTTTGCAATCATTCCCCGAGGGCCGCCTCGAGGGCTGGGTGTTTACTCTCTTTCCTCCGGGACTCCAGTTGCGGAGCAGTCCCCGGCGCCCGAGGCGTGCAGGCCAGAAAGGTAGCCAGGCGCCCCCCGGCTGAGCGCGAAGGGCTCCCAGCATCCCGGCCGCGCCGCCCAGGCCCGGTGCCCTCGGTTCCGAGCCGGCTTTACTTTCTTTCGACCTCGCACGGATAAACGGGGCTTTAAACCACCCCTGCTCTGGAGTCCTTTCTGCTAATGCTCTCCCCACCCGCTTTCACGCCTGCCATCCGCAAGGATCCCACAACAGCGCTCCGGAAGTACCGGAGTACTGGACGCGCTGGGGTACCGCGTCCTGCATCCGGGCGCAGGGTCCGGGTGCCGGGAGTGCAGCACCACCCCGTTTGCTTCCGGCTGGGTGGATACTGCGCGCGCTCGGGACCGCGACTCGGACGTCAGCGCCTCCTCCCGGGTTCCAATGGCATCCTTCCTTGCCCTTTCAGACACCTCTAGCCTCTGCTGCTCTGCTCTCCTGAGTGAACGGAGGTGAAAACAGGCAGTATCACGTGCCTTGACACTGTGTGTGTGTGTGTGTGTGTGTGTGTGTGTGTGTGTGAGAGAGAGAGAGAGAGAGAGAGAGAGAGAGACAGAGAGCAGAGAGAGACAGAGACAGCGGGAAATTCCCTAAGAATCATGATCCAAGAAGATCTCTGTAGTTTAGTGTCTAAAATACAAGTTTCAGTCATCTCGTTCCTGGTATTCTTTCTACACAATCCTATTTCCCCCTCACGCATTACTGAGGAAGGTATGTATTGCAGTTTTCAGTCAGATAGACAATAATAAAATTTAAAGTAGTTTGGGGTTTTTTGTTTGTTTTGCAACAACACTTACGGAATGTTCATAGGAACCATGGGTTAGTATTAGTGGTTCCTTGCCAGTTCGTCATGATTATGCCAATCTTCAAATGATGGATTCCTTACCTTTCTCTTCAGGGAATTACACACACACACACACCCCCTATAGTATACATGTGCTGGCTCTAATATATAGAGTGTACACATACAATTAAGTATCTGATTTAGAGGAGCACCCATGACACCTTGCCATTTACAAAACTGTCTCCAAAGCATGAAATCGATGAAGTGATCTGCTGATTTGAGTAAAGGAAGAAAAGCATTTCAGATTAAGATTTTCAGATTTTCAGCTAGGTATTATTCTCATCAGGAAATATAGGAGTTTATTTATATATTTATTTATCTCCCTTCATCATTTATTTATTTGTAACCTTTACAAATTTAGCCCCTAAAAGTCTGACCAGTCCAATTTTTAGGCCTAGGCACTTGGGGTAAGGAGAAGAGGGAAAAAAATCCAGTATGATAGGTAAGATTAAAGAGAAACCTTCGGTACTTCCTTCTTTTTTTCCTTTTTTTGTCTTATAGAACAGCATCCTGAATATAACTTATGTTAAAACACATATTTACTTTTGTGAAATCTTTTTCGTTTACATCAAAAAGGGTGTAAAACATTTACTTTGCAGATATTCTGAGAAGTCCATGGCTAATGCTACTCTTTAGATAAGTTATGAAACTCCCAATACTTATCACATGTTATTAAAGAATGCGTGACTTCTCTTCTGGACCCTTACCCCAGCTTTGTTTAATCTGTTAAAGAATAGGTTTGAATTTTGGTGACCAGTACATTTCCAGTGTGGTGTTACTTTAGTCACCTTAAAAAGATCTCTTTTGTAACATCAATGGGAGGTTTAATCTTTGCCCTTAATTGTGACACGCTATTCTACATGTGATAGATGGCTGTGCTTCCTTCACATGTTTCAAAATATTGGGGAGAGAAAGACAATTATACAGGGTAAAGATGACAGTGGTTTAGATCTTACAGATTAACAACTTGAATAAGACTTTAACATAATATGTAGAAGAGCAAAGTAAGTTCTATGTAGGTAGAGATATCTGGGAATTAATTTTTATGATATTTTGAGTACTTCAGAGTAATTACATTGCAGACCCAGTCTAAGAACCATTTTGTGAATAACGATATGTTCAAAAACCACCACCAAAAAGCTTTAATTCTGACATATATCCACCAGACCCCAGAAGCTACAGGACAGTCCTGTGCCTTATCACATAAACGATTTGTCTAGTGCCAGAGTACACAAAAAGGATTATGTGAAAGTAAGCAGGGCACCACCAGATGGATGAATTACTAAACAACATATACCATGATTTTCATGTAGATGTCTTTGGGTGTGAAGCAAAATTAGAAGGAAAGGAAACGTAAAACATTTCTGTAGAAATGAGAATTCTGTATTATCTAAAGTGCAATCCCTAAGTACACTTAGCCCTGAGATTCACTGAATCATGGGGCCATAGAATATGGTGATGGAAAGGACTTATTTATTATGTTTTCTAGTCCACTCACCTGCAAGATTATTTCCCTTAGAGTTTTTCCAGGCCAGGTCCAGAATAGATTTAAATGTCAAGAATTGAAGGACTCCCATTTTTTATGAGCATAATGGAGAAGTACTATACCCACTGCAAAACGTTTTACCAATGGAATATTTTCTCTGATATTTAGGTAAAATAGACTTACATTTTAAGTATGCCTCTTTGAGGATACATTTTTATTAGCTCTAAAACCTGTTTCAGATACCTGAATGCCTGCCTCTCTATGTATTTAGCTGATCTATACACATTTACTTCCTAAGATTGATCCAAATAAAGTGCCCCAGCTGGGAAAACACCTTTAGGACATATAAGCCTTTGATTTTTTTATTCTTACATCTGAGAAAGGGATAATAAAGTTAAACCTCAATAATTCATTTGAATTACATCAGGCAATTATAAACAGGAGACTAGGTTCATTTGTGAGATGCCATCCAGTGCTAGGTCATGCAGCCTCTTCACATTTTAAGTATGACTATGATAAAAAGTCAAAGGACTTCGACTCTTAAATGTGGTAAGTTCTTAAATCATAAGAACAGAACCTAGAAACCAATCTCACGACTGTTCCTTGTACTAGAGAGAGTTTAGAGTATTTGTGAACTTGTGGCTCACAGATTTACATGTGGCCTATCAGGAATACATTATGTCAGAGTTTTATCTAGTAAAGAGACCGAGGAAGTTCATTATAAAACTTCTAAAAAGAAGTTAATTTTCTAAATTTCAATTCCAGGGATGGAGCTTCAAAGTTACATTATGATTTAGAATCTTGGACTCAAAACTATTCTGGACTCCATGGCTCTGAAGAACTCACGTTCTGTACAGTGACCACCTGGCCATGCTATATATGCTGAGGATCAACACTCCAGACCACACCTGTCTTGTAAGTTACAGCATCTCTACTGAGGCAATTAGGAAATGTTTACTGAATCTGACAAATAATTCACTTTGGAAGTGTAATCACGGTAAGAGAGACTGTCTTAAGTAGGGAGAAAAATGACAAATGAGTGCATTCCATTCACCTATCTTATCTTATAAAACAGAATAGGTGAAAGGGAAAATTGGAATTCTAATCAAGATGAAAGTTGTAAGACTTCTGATGGTTCAAAGAGTAACATTAGAAAGTTATTTAATGATATTATAGTCTGTAAATGCACTGACTACAAGATTCTAAAGATAGCAGATTCTCTCATGTTGGGTTCTGTGATGGGCAAGTTCCACCCAATTTTTGTTTCTTATAGTGCAATAAGTGATAGCACTGGGTTTTATTTAAGTCTCTGTATAACAAGTGCAACTTTTAAAATATTCAGAGAGCCTTCTTAAATAAAGTGAGGTCTGCAATGTTTCAGGATGTATTTCAAAGTCTTACAATCACAATTGTTACCAGTTGATACTGTTTGTGGAGTAACTGGACATTTTAATAAGCACAAAATATAATGGAGGGAAACATAGTCCTTTTTTATCTTCAGCAACAGAAAGAGTGGTGTAGTAGCCATTGTTAAACCTGGAAGAAAAGAAAAAAAGATAGAACATAGTGAGATCCTTCTCGACTATACTCATGATCCCTAAAATTGGATTTAGGGATAATAAGCAGTGATTACTATGCTGTGACCCTCCTCTCCTACTTTTTAAAAAATATTTTCAACTCAGGGAGTAGACTTGCTTTGAAGAGAAACAAGAAAAGAGACATTGGCAGGGAAATATAAGGGATGATATGATGAGGGAAATGGAGCGAGGTTGAGTTGCCACAGCAGAAAAAGTAGATAGTACTGGGTCACCCATAGCCTCCAAGACCAAGGGACCGGCGCAGTGAGAGATGGGATGGAGACAAGGAGGCAAATTAATGGCTGGACAGAGCTGGACAGAGTGTGCTGGGGAAGGGCCAGGCGTGAAAAGATTTGGTGTCGTCATAGCAACGGGCTCAGCCCTGCTCCCCCTGAAGCCCATTCAGCTCTGAGCTGCCGGAACACGTTTTTAATTAAAGCGTATAAAAGTTGTTTTGTAAGGACTTCTCCTCATCCGATAGATTTCAAAATGGTTAATCAGGCTTCATCTCCTTTTGATGCTCACAAGAGCATGTGCTACTGCTCGCACAAAAACTGCCTCCGCCACCGCCGCTGGATGAGTTATCTCTCAATCACACCTAATACCAGGAAGGAGCAGGCCAGCTCGTTATTTAGATACACATAAACAGAATTCAGCAGAAAGTAGGGGGTCTGTTTTTGTGACTGTGAGTGGAGACGTTAATTTTCTTTGCTCTAGGTACTATGGAATTCAGCCTTCTGGATGGCTATTGTCTCTGATGTTCTCTTTAGCTTTTGAAAACAGGGAGACTTCTTTTCCCCTCTGGGAGATACAGTATTCAAAGGCCAAAATGAAGCTTACAAATGTGTCAAATAATATTTAATCTAGAAAGTGTGTTTGCACCACTCTTATGTAAAAAGATGGCAACTATCCCCCCCCTCACCCCACTCCTGCCTTTTGAGAATAGAAAGGCTCTCACTTCTAATCCTCCATAAGTTAATATACAGCAACAATTGCGTTTTCTTCTTTAATAAAAGAGAGGACTTCATATAAACCGGTATCTTTTGTTGATTTACTAAACAACTTCTTAGCAATCTCCCTTTCTCCTTTGCTGATGATCTTAGTTTCTAACTTCCCTGAAAAAGAAAAAAAGGCCATTTTACCTGTCATCCATTCCCTCATCTACCCTGTATTCCAACTCAACATGTCAATTTCCACGCTAGTATGTTCTCGTCTACTAGTCCAGGATGTCACAGGATCTTGCCTTTTCTCCACCACAAACATATCTACTGAAGTTCTTAGTCTTGGAACCTTCTCTGGATTTTTTGTTTGTTTACTGCATTAGTACCATCTTCACTGTTGCTGTTACCAATGGCTCCTTCTCCTCTGCTTCAAACATATTGGTCATCTCTATTTTCGGGGGAAAAATTAATCTCACAAAATTTTCTACTTCATATTCTCTTGCTCTGTTCACTGCCAAAATTTTCAAAGGAGTGGCCTTTACCCGCAGTATCTCCTTCTCCATAGCCTTGCAATCTGATCTGTGGCCCCTTGAACTTGTCTTGGAACAAACAAACACCCAAAAACCTTCTGCCCTGAAGATCATTGACCTTGATTCAATGTTTTTACTTCATTCCCCCACACCCAGAGTCTCTAACAGTTATGAATATTCTTAGCCATGGTGACCATGCTCCCTCCAAGGACCTCCTGGTACTAGCCTTTCCTTACTTTCCACCTCTTCAGGGCAGCTTCTCTATCTCTATAAATATCTTTGTCTGTTCCAGCTTCCACTGCAGTTCCCCAAGGGTAAGTGCCTTGATCTGAGAGACAAAAACAACCTGTCACATTTGGAAAATGGCTTGACACTTCCAGCTAGGCTATGATATTTTTAGGAGTTGGCCTGGCATTCACAGGTAGGCCTAGGTATTCTGTGAAACAAAAGCTATTTTTACTGAACACACTTTAGACAAGGAACTGTAATGATAGAGAGGAGAGACAAAAAGACCACTTTGTAATTTTGTCCAAGAACAGCTAAAAACAAAATCACTGCAAACCACAAAGATAGCAAGCATGAAGAATGCTTGCTAATACTACTAACTGTTGCTTCTTCACAAATGATAGCTTTAGCTTTGTTTTAGTCTACCCTCTTTCTAGATAAGATTTCTTGAGATAGTCAATCATAGAATTACCCCCACATCCTGACAGTAGCCAATTTAAAGTTCTGCTTTCTTGAATCTTCCCACAAAGCACCTATCATGAGCCCCAATCCTATAATAAATTACACGTAACACCCTTTTACTGAAATGCCATGCTGTCCACTCTGGTGTGTGGTCTTATTTGCAAACAAGTAAGAAAGCTAATTTGTTCAACCATAGTGTGTTCCTGATGCTCTTTGTCTAAAGGACATTGGTAACTCCTTTGTTCCTTTGTCTTATGGCTTGTGCTTCCATGTATCAAGCTGAAAGTCCATCTCTGTCCTCAGACAAAATCTCCTGTCTTATTTCTATACCTGCTACAAGTTATCTCCATGAATAGTCAATAAATTTAAATTACAGCAGCACATTTTTCTCAGTAACAAGGCATGCCTCCTGACTTCCATATTTTTCTCATTCTGTTACTGAGGCTGGAAAAGTCATAGTCATCACTGACTCATTATTGCCCTCTTATTGCCCATCCGCCTAAAATTAGCTAGTATGCTGCATCAATACACCCATTATCCCAATCTTTCCTTCTTTGACATCCCAAAGGTGACAACTTTAGTCCATTCTACTGTTCACTATCTGTTAAAATAGCCTCCAGAGTCTTGTTGTCCAATTCTTGTTTGTACACTGTTCCTAACCTAATATTTCTGAGCAACAGCTTTCAGTAAACAAAAATAAATCCCAAACTCTTGAGGCCAGAGCTTTCACAGAAGTAAAATTAGGAATTACATGTGGATAAATAGCATGATTTCCTCCCCTTATAAAAGATAAATCTCACTGCTGCACACATCGAGTGGGGAAAGCAAGAATGCCTTGGATTGTTATTTTAAAGAGACAGAGTGTGTGTGAGTTGGGGGAAAGGGGCAAAGGGAGAGAGAGAGATAGAGAGTCTTAAGCAGACTCCATGCTCAGTGTAGAGCCCTATGCAAGGCCTGGCCCCACAACCCTGGGATCATAACCTGAGCCAAAATCAAGAGTTAGACACTCAACCAACCTATCCACCCAGGTGCTGCTACAGGACTGTGTTTCATGCATTGGGATCTATTTAAGAAATATCAAGGAAGTGAGGTGCATTTAGAAGATTCTGGGTTAGAGGAGAATTGGACCACATCTTGTGAAGGATGGTTTAAACTGGTATGTTTGGCTACAGAATGAAACATTTCTGTTACTTGGAGGGTACTATAATATTTCAAGCACATGTAAGCGAAATCAGAATTATTTGTTGTGTGTGATTGTAGAGGGCAGAATTAGGGTCAGGAGGCAGAAATTCAAGTAGATAATAGATTACTGCCCAATATAAAAAATAATAAAATATTTTGAGAGAGAGACAGGCAGACAGATACACACACCCAGAGAGAGAGAGAGAGAGAGAGAGAGAGAAGCAGAGAGGAGAGAGAATCCCAAGCAGGCTACATACTGCCAGTGCAGACTCTGATGCAGGGCTCGAACCTACAAACTGTGAGATCATGACCTGGGCTGAAACCAAGAGTTTGACACTTAAGTAACTGGGCCACCCAGGCACCTCAAAGGATTTCTTTTAGTTGAACTCTGTTTATGGTATTCTCTCATGTATTTTCCCCGGGGCATTTAATTCTAGGTTGTTGATTTTTTGCTTTCAGCACTTTGAAGTTTTATTTTTTTTTAATTTTTAAAATTTGCTTTTATTTTATTCCAGTTTCTATTTCTCTGAGAACTTAACAGTCAGTCTTATTGCTACTATTTTTAAATTAATATGTCTTTTTATTCTTCTCTTTTCAAAGTCTGATAATTTCCACATCTGGGACATCTCTGGGTCTGATTCTATGGACTATTTTATCTTTTCTCATGGTTTTTGGTTTCTTTTCCAATGTGTCTTGTCTTGTTTTTTGTTTCTTTTTTTAAAATTAAATGTCAAGTATATATGAAATAGCAATTGGAACTGAGGTAAATGTCTAAAATGGGAATACCTCTTTTTTTTGTCAGGCCATTAGTGTGGGCACTGGAGTGAATCTAGTCAGCATTTGAGGTGAGCTGGGTTTTGTGATTGCTGTAGTTATCTTTAATGTACCACAGATATAAAATTTTTCCAGGGACGGGCTGGACTGTCACAACTTGTATTCGATGTGACACCGGGAGGTGTTTTCTTCTTTATTTCTCAGTTTCTCTGTTTTACCCTCAGATTTCAGTAGGTTCTCAATGCCTGTGGCATAGATGGAGTCTATTTCTGTATTTTTATTCCCCCCAGAAGTACATGGCTGTTACCTATTAGATGAAAGGCTCATGATGGGGCAGGGAGGGTTTCTTAGCTCTGCAGCTCCCGTCTCAGTCTTAGGCAGTCCCTGTGCACCTCCTCCAGTGTCAGGCAGCCTCCTATTCAGTGAAGGGTCTAGAGCACAGGCAAATTCCCTGTCCCTTCCTCTAAATTCCACATTGTATTGGTGAGTTTCTTAGGAGTATGTGAGTTTGGGAAGATTACCTTGCTATAGCTGAAGCTGGTCTATTTACAATTTATCTTTACTCCTAATGGGATAGCTTTATCAGGGCCTGACCCAAATGCTGAGTCTCTCCTCTTTGGTGAAAATTGCACTCCAATTTTTGTCTACCTAGCATCATGGAACTGGCAAAGTCTCTTCTTAGTTCTTTATCTTTTTAGTAAGTGTTTTTTTTTTTAAATTTGTTTTTTCTGTGAATTTGTATTTTGTCCAAGTTTTATAGTTATTCTGAGTAAATTAATCGGATTATAGCAACTCTGTTATAGTTGGAAGCAGAAGATTTTTCCTTATTATATTCTAAATCCTAGTCCCTGCATCAAATCTTGGCAATTCTTGTATCAAGCCTCACATTCAGTCTCTTACCCGTATTTTAGGAACTGGCATATGTTTGAAGTCATGTTATGGTAGCATTAATTTTTCTGTAAATTTTGGTTAGTCAGTAAAGATCATTTGATTATATATCATAAATCTAGCAGAGTTTAATATCTTGGTACTACTTATTATATTTGTTCTACCTAAAAGGCAGAAGACCACAGATTAACACCATCATGAAGAACAAACCTTTACATTTAGAATACAGATCAGTGTATGGGACTCATATTGAATATTACACTATTTGAATTAGACAATGTCTTTAGGAGAGGACTCTCATAGAGAGGCAAGTTGGGTAAATATAATTTGATTCAAATTACTTTAGTGATTGAACAATCTATAGAAAATATAGTGATACACAAATTTAGGTTAATTTATAAAAACTCCCTTAAAAACAGATTTTAAGCTGGATTCAAATAGCTGGAGTGATATAGCAAGTGAACTATGCTGATGGGAGTGAAGAGGTAGAATGTTCCAGAAGTGAAGCACATTTTAAACTAAGGCTGCTGCTAAATAACAAGAAGACAGAGGATTAGGGAAGAAATGGAAGTGAGTTGGTATTAAATAGCTTTTATAATGGCTGCATAAAGAGGAAAGATTTGAAAAGAAATAGTCTTGAGTTTAAATCCAAAGCTAACTTAGGTAGGATGGGTCAAAAGAAGGAAACTGGAGTTGAGTGACTCTTTTGAGAAGGAAATTGTAGTATGGTCACCAGCTAAGTGAGGTCATCATGGAGGTAAAGTGGAGGGACTTGACTAATAATTATAACTCCTGGGATCTTTCAGTGGAGCTAAAGATAGGGAAGAGTTTAAGAGAACAAATACAAGGAAGCGAAATGCTATTATTTGCCATTTTAAGACACTTAAATGGAGGAAGTGACAAGCTGTATTCTTGCAGATAATGATAGGAGAGAACTTCATGGCAGGGAGGATAAAAGATTTGAGTGGTATCTTTGTTTAATTGAACTTCAGGGGATGGATCTCCATTTGATATTAATTTATTCATTAGTAAAATCAACACATTTGTTGTACAATTACTAGTGGAAAGCACTGTAGTAGATACTTCTAGAGCTATATTAGATGATTCTTGATCTCAAAGAATTTAGCCTGATAGGAGTGGTGAAATAACAGAGTTATTCAACTGTGGGGAAAAAGTAGAAAATGGTCATTTTGGTTTCTGGCATATAGGAGGTACTTGGTAAAGTTTTCCTGATAAATGAATGGCATAAAGACACACATAAAAAACTGAGGTGGAGAAGAAAAGTAATATTGGGAAGATCAAAAAAGGAATTTATAGGGAATATGACAAGTGAGTAAAACTATAAATATCAGACAGGATTTAGACATGAAGTTGCAGGGAGGGGGCGATTCCAGGTGGCGGTAACAGTGGAAGCCAGAAATGGAAGCCAGAAAGTTCAGGGTGTATAGAGGGGAAGGTGAAGTTGAAGTATGAAAGAGGAGGGTACAGGAAGATGAAGCTGAGAAGGTGGCTGGAACAAAAGTCTGGAGGGCTTTGAATGCTCTAAGAAATTTGGAGCATATTCAGTAGGTAATATTTAGCATCAGAAAGACATGTATAGATACTAAACTATTTGAATCACTTGAGAACAGATATATGGTTAGAGGTACAAAGAGAAGCTATGAGAGAGATGGAAGAAGAGAGGGAGAAAAGAGAAAGTTTCATCTTGGTATACTTGGCAACCGAGACTATGAAGGTCCAGAATAGAAAGGAGAAAGAGAAGAACTGGGGATGAAAGACACTGAGGATGCCAAGGTGTAGCTCTGACCCTCTTTCAAGTGATAAGGCTCTTGCTGGAAGGTTCATGTTACTGAGCTTGTACAAATGGAATGTGATTTATTCACTACCACACAGGAAAAAAAAATCCATTACTAGCAACAGAACTTATTGTGCTATGCAATGTGAAATTCTTTATTAAATGTATTCAGAGGCAGCAAGTAAAAAGAGAAGGCAATTTCCTGGGAAAAGCAGTCTACACTCACTGTCTCCATTTCTTTTTTTTCTTTCTTTCATAGTTTATTGTCAAGTTTGTCTCCATATAACCAACAAGTGCTCATCCCAACAAGTGCCCTCCTCCATGCCCATCACCCCCTTCCTCTCCCCACAATCCCCAGCAGGCCTCAGTTTGTTCTCAGGATTCAAGAGTCTTTCATGGTTTGCCTCCCTCCCTCTCCCCAATGATTTTTCCCCTTCTCCTCCCCCATGGTCCTCCGTTAAGTTCCTCCTGATTCACCTATGAGTGAAAACATATGGTATCTGTCTTTCCCTGCCTGACTTATTTCACTCAGCATAACACGCTCAAATTCCATCCACGTTGCTACACATGACCAGATTTCATTCTTTCTCATTGCCATGTAGTATTCCATTGTATAGATGAACCACATCTTCCTGATCCATTCCTCTGTTGATGGACACTTAGGCTCTTTCCATAATTTGGCTATTGTTGAGAGTGCTGCTATGAACATTGGGGTCCATGTGTCCCTATGCATCAGCACTCCTGAATCCCTTGGGTAAATTTCTAGCAGTGCTATGGCTAGGTCATAGGGGAGTTCTATTGTTAATTTTTTGAGGGACCTCCACACTGTTTTCCAGAGGGGCTGCACCAGTTTACATTCCCACCAACAGTGTAGGAGGGTGCCCGTTAGTCCACATCCTCGCCAGCATCTAGAGTCTCCTGATTTGTTCATTTTAGTCACTCTGACTGGTGTGAGGTGGTATCTCACTGTGGTTTTGATCTGCATTTCCCTGATGATGAGAAGTGCTGAGCATCGTTTCATGTGTCTGTTGGCCATCTGGATGTCCTCTTTGGAGAAGTGTCTGTTCATGTCTTCTGCCCATTTCTTCACTGGATTTATTTGTTTTTTGGGTGTGGAGTTTGGCAAGTTCCTTATAGATTTTGGATGCTAACTCTTTATTTGACATGTCATTTGCAACTATCTTTTCCCATTCTGTCAGGTGACTATTAGTTTTATTGACTGTTTCGTTTGCTGTGCAGAAGCTTTTTTCTTGACGAGGTCCCAATAGTTCATTTTTGCTCTCAATTCCCTTGCCTTTGGGGATGTGTCAAGTAAGAAATTGCTGTGGTTGGGGTCAAAGAGGTTGTTTCCTGCTTTCTCCTCTAAGGTTTTGATGGTTTCCTGTTTCACATTCAGGTCCTTTATTCATTTTGAGTTTATGTTTTTGTATGGTGTAAGAGAGTGAGCTAGTTTCATTCTTCTGTATGTTGGTGTCCAGTTCTCCCAGCACCATCTGTTAAAGAGGCTGTCTTTTTTCCATTGGATACTCTTTTCCACTTTGTCAAAGATTAGTTGGCCATCCATTTGTGGGTCCAATTCCGAGTTCTCTGTTCTATTCCATTGGTCTATGTGTCTGTTTTTGTGCCATCACTGTCTCCATTTCTACGTGCTTCCTTCACGTCTTAATTGTCTGCAATTTGAATTCTGTGTCTTATTAGAGTAGAGATTGCTCTGGTTAAAGTCACCAGGGACTCCTTAATCGCCAGTCCCAATGGCACTTAACTCAAACACCATCTCCTCTGGGAAGCCTTCCTTAATCTCATCAGCAAGGCAAGATGCCTTCTCACCTGTTCTGCTAGCACATTCTGAGCCTGCCTCTATTATGGCACCTACCACACTGTATTATAATTATTTATAGCTACATTATTCCCTCTGCACTGTGATTTCCAGTCAACTTTGTATCCTTAGCACTTGGGATGGTGTTGTCTGAATTACTGAGAAATACAAACAATAAAATCCTCTCCAGTATCTCTTTCGATTGCTTCATCAGGATATGCTTTTGGAAAAATACTGAAGACTTCCAAATATAACTGGCATAGCAATATTTCCTCTGAGAACATTACTTCCAATTGGTACTGAAACTTATTTGTCATTAAATGATTAATATGTTAATAAGGCTCAGATGTTTTATGATTCTCTTATCTCCTAACCCTCACCCTCATTGCCCCAGTCTATTATCCATACTTCTTGTGACTCTGTCATATTGTAATTTCTTTAGGTAAGTAGTATTTTGAAGTGGCTAAATATTTTTAAGTGTCTTCTATGCTCGTATGTTCTAGTTAGTGTTAGAGTTCCAAAGGTAAATAAAAATTAATAAAAATACTTTCCATGGAATTTATGGCATTTTAAAAATTATTTCTAAGTTCATCTAACAAAGTCTTGTCTAGTAATATAGCTCATGGTCAGTAAAGCTGCTCCAATTTATACTTTATTTTACTTTATTTTATTTGAGAGAGAGAGAAAGAGAGAGAGAGAGAGACAGAGAGAGAGAGAGAGAGAGACAGAGACAGCACAAGTGGGTGACAAGGGCAGAGGAAGAGAATCATAAGCAGGCTCCATGCTCAGTGTGGGCCTGATTTGGGGCACAACCCTAGGATCATAACCTAAGCTGAAGTCAAGAGTTGGATGCTCAACCCACTGAGTTTGTGCATATGTCCACTTAAAATCATATTCTTTTTTTAATAAATAAAAATCTGAGTTTATATTTAAATTTAGTTTGTGATTTTTCTTTAGTGGAACAAAAGTCAATGAAGGAAAATCATTTGGATAGTTACAAGTTTGTTGGTAGATGCTAGTAAATTAAGGAAACAAAGCATTCACACAGGTAATATTTTTAAAATGTCAACTTAGATATTGTTTTTTGGAAATAATTTCCTTGATGTTTATAAACAAGTAGTCTGTTATGATGTGGTAGCCTCAATGAAGCCTTTGCTTTTGGTTTTATAAAGGAAAATTGGGGGATCGATGGACTGAGATACAGTGAAAGCATTACAAAGACTTTGCAAACAGACTGAAAGAAAACAGGGGTCTTGAAAACCGGTCTTTCATCATCATCCCTAATGTAAACCTTTCTTCTAATTATTTTTAACTTCTAATCAAATAGAAACTATGCCCACATGACGATGCTAGTAAAAGAATCATAGAGAAGATTATTCAGGAAATAAACTTTTTAGGAAATAAAAATATTCTTTAAAGTTCACCATTTGTTAAAACAACATTTGTGAGTATAAACTGGCTATACGTTTAATTTTAAAGATCAGAATTAACACGTTACATAAAATCTCTTATCCTTAAAAGCAAAGCATAACTTTGCCACAATTATTTAAATATATGTCTCTACAGAGATAAATTTTAAACTCAGGAAAGCAAGATTTGGAACGGGAAGAGTTAAAAAATACGAAGCAACAGTAACCCCATTTAGATAAGGGATAGATGGGTGGAGCAAGGGAACAATACACTAAAGTGCTTTTCTTTCACAGATCTTGGTTCAAATTAAGGTTAAATTCCAAAGGAGGATGTGTTTTCCCCATATGGAGTCTTAAAGGACATGCCTTTGTTTCCAACTTCCCAGAGAAGATATATGTTAACACAAACAAAGTATTTCATAATAAATTTAACTTTTATAGAGTGACTAATGCCCTGTGAAGATAAGGTAGACTCTCAGTCACCTGTGTTTAATCCAGGCTGAAGAAATTATGCCAAGGGCACACTGACAAAAACTTGATTCCTTTGGAGAGGATGGCACTAACTTGGTGGGGAGCAGAAAAGGGTCTTGATGTTAAAAGTCTCATGGAAGGACTCTCCCTTCCTCACTGTGAACACAGTTTAGCATTTATGTACTTTGGAAGGACAAAGAGGTGAGGTAAGCCTGCCAAAATCTGAACCTGTGTTTCTGGGAACCTGTTAGTAGGTCAACTGTTACAAACAGAAGAGAAACTGCAAGGAGCGGTGGGTGCTAGAAACTTGGCAGTTGGACTACATGTAACTTTATTAAAGTCTGCGTACTGTTCCTTCCAGATCTCAGCGGAGGCGCCGTGAAGTTTAAACTGCCACAGAGGATCACTATTATTCAATCAAATCAAGCTTTGGTGGGGAGTACGGGCGGGAGGTAGATCAACATAGAAAGAAACAACTCTTTTCTACTAGAAATATTTAGTTAAAAGAAAAGGATATCTTTAAAAATGTACTTGTTAACAATAATTTATTAATCCATCTCTTCCTGTTAAGACAAAATCGTTGTGTAAATACTCTTCTTTCCTTTTCCCTTTCTTTTATCTTGATATTATTCTTTATTAACTAATTGCTTAATTCTTAAGTCCTTATTCTTACAAATGTCTCTGAATTTGTGGCTAGCTAACTTATTCATTGGCCTGATACAGCCCTTTTCCATGTGCAAATTCTATGGACTTCAACTGAAGATGTAAAAATTGGTCCTGTGGCACATGAAGGGATTTCTTTTTGAGAAAGGGAAACAAAAATGTATTGTGCCAATCGTATCAGATGTATCTGAATACACAGGACATGAGGCTTAATTTATTTTTTATATTTATGAATTCATCATTGATGAAAGGCTTATGAAATCTATTTAACATTTAAATAAAACAAAATAGCATTCTCCCCTCTCTCTCCACTCACTATAAAAGGAGATGCAGACACAAAAAGAACTTGATATTAAGTTGTGTTATGGTAAGTTTTGAAACATGTCTTTACCTTATTAATATGCAGGTCACTAATATTAATTATAGGCAAAATTAATTTTCATCATTTATTCCAATCTACTTACTTCTTGCCAAATTTCCTTCTTGTGCTCTGAATTACAAACAAACAAGCACAATATAAAAAAAAACAAAACAAAAACCCACTATACTTCTTTTCTCTTAGCCAGTGGTTAAGAGAAGAAAACTCTTGACTCTAGACTGCTAGACAAGAGTAATGGAATGGTGTTTGTCTTCTCAGGATATGTAATACCAAATCCAATTCCAGAAATCAATTAACTATTCATAGAGGAACACCACAAGGGGGCAGGTGAATCCAGGCTAGGTCCTAGGTGAGAGGGTCTTAGTATTGGGAATTCTGGTCAAAGGAGGGGAAAAATGAAATGAAAATTAGAAACGACTCTAAAAATAATATTTCTTCATGAACATAAGCATTTAGATCTGGACCATCCAAGGGAAATCTTATTTAGAATACATCCAAAGACATTAGTTACAATCTACCAAGGAAATAAGTGAAAGAGATCAAATCAATGTAGTAATACACTGAAAGTGATTCCTATATTTTATAAAGGCCAACAGCATGGTTTTACAAGAAAAGAAAGACTGTAGCTGAGAAGAAATCCAAAATTTATTATAGAGCAGTTAGGATATTCATCGAAAATAAATCTCAACCAGATAGATGAAGTATTAAATAATTAAAGAGATACATGAGAAGACAGATTTGCTTCAAAGTGATTTTAAGAACCAAAAACTTCATAATAGAAACATAAACTTTGGATAATAGAGCTATAACATTTTTCCCCTTCACAAAAATTGAGAAATTAATTTCAGGCCCTTTAGAAAAGATAAATGCTACTTAAAAAGATTATTTAAAGAGTCTGCTTTGATTTTCATTGGGAATTAAACAGCCCACCAATAGGACGCAAAAATGAATATTAAAACATTAGTTCTTCTAAACAAATATTTTAAAATTGACCCCAGACATCCTCTGTGAGAATGTCAAAGAGAGCATCTTCAAATGCCAACATATATACATACCTACTATGCAAAGTAGCCAGGATTAAATCTATTTGTAAAGCTAGAAATTATCATTGGTCTCCCTTTTATACCTCACTAAAGAAATGCATTTCATTATTTGATGTGGGTAGATAATATGTTATTTATCTTTTACCGATTAACAAAATGAAATGCAGAGGCGATTATAGCATAATATGTAGTATAATATAGTATAGTATAATATATAGCATGAAAGCATAGTATAAAAATATAATAAAGTATGTAAGTTTTGTCTCTTACTGTTAGTTTTTATTTAGTTTCTAATAATAATAAGAATCTTTAAAATGAACGTTTAAGTGACTTCTCTTATTTATGATCAATTTTACTTCTTATTTAGGAGTCTACAACAGTTTTCTATAGTAATAATGTAGAAGTCACTTCTAGAAAAGGCCATTGATTGAGAAAGTCATTTTCTAATAGATTTTAAGGCAAGCTAGGTTTTAGAACTTGGGGCACCAAGTTGAGTAATCTTTCTGTTATACTATAACGTATTTTGGTTTCATGATACCACAGGACTTAGTATTATATAACACTAACCAGACACTTAAGCTTATTTTTAAAGCAAAGCTCTGAACTCAAATGCCTATTCTTCTATCACCTTAACAAAGTCTGTTTTTCTCAAATTTACTCATTCTTCTCTTTGTGCATATACATGTGTATAGATACACACACATACATAAAATATACTCCTGCATATAAACTCATCACTCATACATGTATATACACACATACATACATGATGCAATCCATCGGTGAAATTCTAGGTTAGTTTTTCTCCTCTTTTCAGTCTGTTATTTAGCTTTCTCTTCCTTGTCTTTCTTTATTCCAAGTAATCCAGAGTCCTCATAGGCTTTGTCACCTAAAGGACAGAGAGACAGCTTCTGCAATGCTTGAAATAATAATGCTTTGATTTGTCAATGTGAAAAGTTGGATGGCTTTTAAAAGCTGACCAGTCCAGGGCTATTTGCACATAGTAGACATTCGATAAATATTTGTTGATTTGATTTATTCTAGGGTAAAGAACTGAGTAACAACCTTTTTTTTCCTTCACTCATGTACAGTGGTTAAGCCTGTGTACAAATGCATTTATGAGTAAATATTAATGGTCATGGTCATTAAAGATGCTTTAGAGAGAGAAAAAAAATCTAGGTCTTTAGGCTTTAAGGGATAACAGTGATTGGGGTATGTGTAATAGAATACTCTAAGTAGTTATCAAATAATAGATGACAGACACAATAAAATGGGGTCCAACTGAAGAACATTCTGATAAATTATTTGGAAACAAAGTGGATTACCCTATAGCTTTTGACTCAATCACATGTTGAATGCCTAAATTTTTTGACACTTTAATAAAAACTTTGGGATAATATTTTGGTTATAAAATTTAGTCAGCACATATAAGCCACATACTATTTCGTTTGGTATGTTCTTTTGTGATAGTCACAAAATTGTTTATGTATGGTGTATTGACAGCTGAGAGGCCCTGGACATACAAAATGAAAAATACCTCTATATTTTAAGTAATATATAACTTACAAAGAGTTAAACTCTATACTAGAAGAGCATAGGTGATCTATTTCCTTTTCTAGTCACTAACAGTAAAAACTGTTTCTGAGCTTACAACATGTTAAATTTTGGCTCAAGGCAAATTTACAACAACAAGATTTATGATAAAATCTGTCAAAACATTAACCATGATGGCACAACTTTCAGCTTTTAACAGACATAGATAGGGAAGTGGGAACTTAAGGATGGATACACATTTGTATTTGAAAATGCTTGCTTAGGTCACATTATAAAAGTTATTCAATTCTTTTGTTCTCATTTTACCCAAATCTGAAAGTTCTATAAGATGACTATGTTTTTTAATTAACTGGCTTCAAAGAGATGGGAGATCCTGGGATTAAAGATACAATTCTAAGTAAAAAATTACTAGCTAAAAGAACTTCTGATGTACAAGACAAAAGCTGAGAATCTATAGCACTTTCCATTTCTTGTCTGATGAATTTCAAGAAAAATTAAGTCTTAAAATAGGTAAAGTCTAGCTTTTTTGCTTTAAGACAAAGATGGTTGATTTAGCCACGTGCCAGCATTTGAGCACTATTCGTTAAGACAATTTTAATTTTCAACATGGTAAATGATGTTGATAGTTTTGGTTTACTGTTGCCTGATGAATAAAGGAGCTGTATTTCCTAGAAAATTACAAACAAAATACTGTTATTAAAAGTGAATCACTCTGCTGGCAATCAATTATAACTAAGATAGTTAACTTTGTGTGTGAGGTACATACTATAGGCAATTTCAGAGGACATACTTTCTTGAAAATGTAATTTGGCTAGACACAGCCGGGGTGGATTTATGAGAAAAAATTTCTTTAAGGAACTTGAAGATTTTTACTGTGTGAATGTCATGGTCACTCCAGTAAATGTAGTGAATATTCTATGCTTGAGTGTTTCAAAAAGGCTTTGATATAACTGACCTGTTTATTGGAAAATGGTAGGCATTTTTTAAGCTTTAGGATCTTCATTAAACAAGTTACATGATGAAAACTGATAGAAAAGAGCGAGAAAATTAGTAGCTAAATATTAATTTTTGAAGTGGCAACTTGATGAGAAATATTCATGCACAATTTATTTGATTTCACAGATCCTAAAATATGGCTTATAACTAAAAGAATAATATGTAACCAGAAAGTAAAATATCAAGAAAATTTATGAAAATAATCAGAATTTAGAAAATTTTACTTTTTGGAAATGAAGGATCAATGAATTTGAAATCTTAGATTGCAGCAATATAAGAAGACATCCAAGCACACATTGGTTTATACATTGCTTGCCTTCTCTCCCTTTGATTTTTGACACACTTGGCTCCAGAAAGCAATTTAGTTATTAACATTGTTCAATAATGGCCTATTTTGGGGTCTGGGAATTTTGTTTAAACTTTCCAAGACAATGGAGCCATGTCTTCACTTTATCATAGAGTGAAATTTCAAACTTTGAACTTTATAGGACCAACATTTAACAGCTACACAAGAAATTCTGCCTAAAAATCCAAACCTAATAAAAATCAAACAACACAAAAGACCAAAACTCTTCAGTTTAAACTGATTACGCTTAAACGTTAACGTCTTCAGATGAGCACGTTTCACCTGGTAATATGCCAAGTGCTAAATAATTTGACATACTAATATATTTTAATAACAACTATTTTGGGAAAGGATACTCAAATCTTCATCCTTTAATGTGTGTGTGTGTGTGTATAAAGAGATGTCACACAAATATGTGACGATACAGTTGGAAGATTTAGTTTTTGTCATTAACAAGAATGATTATTTATCGAGTAGTTTACCTGTGCAAAGAAATACAGACAATCTCTGACCTGTAGAAGCTGCACTGTAATGGGAGATAGTACAGGAATACTGAAACAAAAAGAAACCTAATAACTGCCCTAATAGAGATGAAGACAGAGCTATGTGGCATACAGAAGAGAGATTAACTGTGGCTTGGTGGTGAGGTGAGGGTGGGCAATTAGGGAAAGCTTCATCTAGGGGGTAGTGTATAAGTATTCTTGAAGGATGAATTGGATTTAAATACATGAAGGTGGATTTGACTGAGTAGAGGCTTGAAAATGGTAAATGAATTAAATAATGAAAATATAGGGTAGGAACTGAAATGGAGAGTATGCTTGAAGCACAGGTCAGAGGTTATTATTAGTATGAAAGAATGTCAATTTTATTAATTTTCTTGCCACCCATATGAAAACAAAAAATGCATCAGAATTTCCATGTATGATTTGGGCAATTTTATTTTAATAAATCCAATATGGAACCAGAAAATGTTCCTAAAACCTAAAAAACAACCCAAACAAAACAATACACATACAGTTCATTCTTTGATATTTGAAATTATAAAACACTATTTGTCTTAATGCAACTGAAAGACAATAATATCTGCAACATTAAAATTTTCAACCTATGATACAGCTGTATTTCCTGAACAATTGTTGCATTTTTTAATAAACACAGAAATAAAGTGATTATTTGATATGACTGAAGCTTTAATTGAAACTGCTGATTTCAAAAGTCTTTCTTTGCTTATATTTGACAAGATTAGGTATTCACTTAAATGAAAGATGTCATCATGTCACCTACATGAAAGTATACAACTACGCTTTGTAATATGACCACAGTTGAAGAACACAAGATGCAAAAAGCAAATCTAATTTTGTAATGTGGAAAGACAATGACGTAAAACACCAGAAAAAAGTGTGTACGTTCAAGTGGAGAGTAATTCTTCAAACTCTGAGACATTTTATGTCAAATTTCATATCATTATTCAAACTGTATTTAAATTTTCTCAGCTAGAATTATCTTCAGAAGTGGTTGATGAGTGGGGGAAGAAACGGAGTCTCCTCTTGTCTGTTCACCTGTTTTTTGTTTCAAAACTTATGCTCAGAAGAAAAATGAAGCTTAGAGATTTAAAATCAAAACCTGTCTTTAGCAAGCCGATGTGTACACAATCTATATGGGTCTGAGAAACATTCTTGGTGACATTATCAGGAGGATCTCCCTAGGCAACAAAAACTGTTGGCATGGAAGAAAAGGGCCACAATGAGACAAAAAGTATACTTGACCGGTATGTTTAGCAACACTCACCTTTTCAAATGTTATAGAAGTTCATTTCCTTTATTTTAGGCAAAGTGCCCCCAAGTTTTAATACAGGTATGCATTTTGGAGTTTCTGTTACAGTAGGTATGATTTTTGAAATGAAAGTCACTTCTTAATTTCAGCTTTCCGAGGTGAACCTTGGTTTATTTCTTTATTTTCCACACACATTACGAAGGTTACTTTTGGGGGAACAGTTGGACTCCACAGGCACGAGCATCTTACTTCTTAAAGACACAGAAATCATGTGGTTTTCAATTATAAACTCAGAAATATTCACTAGGGCTATTTTCTAAGTCTTGCTTTACATCGAACCAGTGTTAAAAGTTCGTTAGCTAGAGCTTAACAACACAATGGCTGAAGGAATGGAGTTACCACACAAGTGTTTAAATTCCATGCCGGATCCCTAGCTACAACGGAGAAGAAAGTTCAAACAACAAAAACAGAGTTGCAAGGTCTGAACTTGTGTGTCACGGATACCTCTTACTCATCACCAGGCAGCTCTTATTGAGGACAACCAGGCCCTCCCAAGCAACATGGTTAATTGAATAAGGATTCTAAACCTTTGGCTACAGATAAACCAAAGGCACATGGCTCATAACTCAAACATTTCATTTTAGGCAGCTGTTAGTTTTCTTGCCCAGGCTAATTTGGATTATTCAATCATTTTCTTTTCTTTAATGAAACACTGCTTGTAGTACTGGTGGGGACAAAGAGCTGCAATTATGGACTTGGAAAGTAAATTTATTATCTACTCATTTTAATCATGTATATAAGTGATGCTAAATTTGGAACTAAATTCAGAACATTTTATTAGCAGTGCAATTATATGTGTGTGTGTGTGTGGGCATGGGTACACATTTAATAACATTCAGTCCTGACGACTGTTTCCTGCTTTGATGAACCTGGAACCTCTCTCAGTAAGCAACTAAAAATGCTGGATAGAAAATGACAAATATCTTCTCAAATGCATCAGTATGTTGGCTAGTGGGTGAGGAATACACAGAAGCCAAAACCTAAGGAAACCTGGGAAGCCTCAATGGTAAGTAGTTTTTATTTTGAAAGCATTTGCCCTATATGGGGGTGAATTTGAGCTTTGGTTTTCATAGACTTCTTAGTGGAGCAGGGGATAGGAGACAAAGTCCAGGGTGCACTCAGCTAAAAAGTCTTGAATGCAGGCTATGAATGGAGAATAAAAAAATATTTCCCTCCATGAATATTTTTAAGATTCCGCATATGAGTGAGACCATACAGTATATGTCTTTATCTGACTTATTTCACTTAGCATAATGCCCTCGTTTCATCCATGTTGCTGCAAATGACAGGGTTTCCTTTTTTATTGGCTGACTAATATTCCATTATGTGTATATACTGCAGCTTCTTTATCTGTTTGTCTGTTGAGGGACACTTAGGTTGTTTCCATGTCTTGGCTATTGCAAATAATGCTGTTCGAAACATGAGGGTGCAAACATCCTTTTGAGTTAGTGTTTTCACGTACTCTGGACATATTTCCAGAAGTGGAATTGTTGGATCATATGGTAGTTCTATTTTTAATTTTTTGAGGATCTTCCACACTGTGTTCCATAGGGGCCGTATCAGTTTACAATCCCAATATATAAGGGTTCCCTTTTCTCCACAACCTCACCAGCATTTTTTTTTTTTATCTTTTTGATAATGGCCATTCTAACAGGCATGAAGTGATATCCCTGTGTGGTTTTGATTTGCTTTTACCTAATGCCTAGTGATGTTGAGCAGCTTTTCATATACCTGTTGGCCCTTTATATATTTTCTTATTGAAAATGCCTGATTAGGTCTTTTGCTCATTTTTAACTGGATTATTTGTTTTTATGCTATTGAGTTATATTTCTTTATATATGTTTTTGATATTAACCCCTTATCAGATATATGGCTGCAAATATTTTTTCCCATTCTGCAGGCTGTCTTTTCACTTTGTCAATGGCTTCATTTGCCGTGCAGCTTTTTAGTTTGATGTAATCCCACTTATTTATTTTTGATTTTGTTGTGTTTTAGGTATCATATCCAAAAAAACCTATGACAAGACCCATGTCAAAGAGCCTTGTTCCTATGTTTTCTTCTAAGAATTTCATGGTTTCAGGTGTTACATTTAAGCCTTTAATTGATTTCAAATTAATTTTTGTGAGTGGTGCAAGATAGGGTCTAGTCTAATTTTTTTTTACATGTGAATATCCAGTTTTCCTAGCATCATTAATTTATTTTATTTATTTATTTTGAGGGGGGAGGGGCAGAAAGAAAGGAGAGAGAGAGAATTCCAAGCAGGCTCCAGGCTGCCAGTGCAGAGCCTGATGTGAGGCTCAAAACCATGAACCATGAGGTCATGACCTGAGCCGAAGTCAAGAGTTGGATGCTGTACCGACTGAGTTATCCAAGTGCTCTCCACCCCCAGCACCACTATTGAACAGACTGTCTTTTCTCAAGTATTCTTGGCTCCCTTGTCAAATATTAGTTGATAAACTCAATTTTGTTCCATTTGTCTGTTTATCTCTTTTTTTTGCTGGTACTGTCCTGTCTTAATGACTAATACCTTTATAGTATAGCTTGAAATCAGGAAGTGTGATGCCTCCTACTTTGTTCTCTCAGAATTGCTTTGGGTATTTGAGGTCTTTTGTGGTCCCATATAAATTTTAAGTTTGTTTTCTATACTCCTGTGAAAAATGCCATTAGAACGCTGATAAAGATTGCATTGAATCTACAGATTACTTTTGGTAGTATGAACGTTTTAGCAATATTAATTCTTCCAATCCATAAACATGGATCAAGCAAGAAATATACAAAGAAGACCACATCTCATCTAGGCGTAAAACTGTGAAAGACAAAGATAAAAATCTAAAAAAAAATCAGAGAAAATGGAGACTTTACTTTCAGGAGAAAAACATTAAGACTGACAGGTAATTTCTCAACAGGGAAGAAGGCAGCTAGACATCAAGATGATGATATTTTAAGAGTTATAGAAGAACTTATACTTTTGGCCATGATGGAGTAACCAGTACATTTACCTTCAACTTAAAAAAAAAAAAAGAAAAAAGAACAAAAAACTCATCAACCAACAGCAACAACAGTAAATGACGGTGAAAATCCATGGATCAATGTTTTTGGACTTCGGACAACAGGCAGCCCAGGATAGTGATCCCTGAGGGAAAGGAAGCGTATGAAGTGAGCTTGAGGATTGACCCAGCTTACCATCTGGAGAAGTTACAGAGCAGAGTGCAGGAAAGGGTAACGGAGCCTGGCAGCCTCACTGAGATGAGAAGACAGAGCTGAGAACGTGTTTAGCGTTTGCAGGTCAGAGTCCTGAAGAGAGATTCTGCCAGTAGTGGGGAGTGCTCCACAGGGAGAGTGCAAGAGAGTAGTGGGCTCTGCAAAACTGCAGTGTGTTCCTGGACTCTTCCTCTGAGTTCTGACCAGCATGTGTGACCGTAAACTACTGAGTGAGGGTAAGAATTGCCAAAAAAGGAGCTGGGAAGATAATAACCAAAATTCACACAAGGCTGTGATCAGTCAAGGTAGAGAAACCCCATTGTACACAGGTGGTGTAATCAGAGAGGTATTGCCTAAACTATAGGGGGAAAATCAACCTGACATTAAAGGTACTCTGATCCTGCCTAATAAGGTCAAAAGAGCATTATAATAAGGATCTGTTTCCAAGTAGTGTAACTGTATCTCCAAACAAAGTTCAAAAAGCTTTAATGAAAAACAAAAATATCCAATACTCAACAAATTAAAATTCACACTGTTTGGCATCTAAAAAAAAGTCAGCAGGCAGGCAAAGCAGGAAAGTCCAACTCATGATAAGAAAAAAAACCCCAAAAAACAAAGAGACCTGGAAATAAAATATATAATAGAATTAACAGACAAGGGCATTAAAATGGTTCTTATATTTTCTATATTCCAGAAGATAACATAAGGCATAAATACATTTAGGAGAGAGAGAAGAGAAATTAAAATATCCAACTTTAACCTTAGGAGATGAAAACTATGCATGCAAAGAATAAGGCTCTGGGTAGAATTATGACACATTAGACACTGCGAAAGAAAAGAGTAGTAAATTTGAAAATAAAGCAATAGAAACTATCCAAAATAAAACACACAGGAAAAAGAGCCTGGAAAAAAAATAAAAATAAATGAAATATGAATGAGCTGTAGGATAGCCTTAATATCCTAATATATATTGCAAAGTAGTTCCAGAGGGAGAGGAAAAAGATCTGGGGGACAGAAAACTATTAGAAGAATAATGGCTGAAATTTTAAATTTTATTTATTTAAAATCAAATTAGTTAACATACAGTGTAACACTGGTGTCAGGAAGAGAACCCTGTGATTCATCACTTACATACAACACCCAGTGCTCATCCCAAGTGTCCTCCTTAATGCCCATCACCCATTTAGCCCATCTTCCCACCCACCTTCCCTCCAGCAACCCTCAGTTCTCTGTCTTAAGAGTCTCTTAAGGTTTGTCTCCCTCTCTGTTTTTATCTTATTTTTCCTTCCCTTCCCCTATGTTCATCTGTAATGTATAAAATTTTTAAAGAATTCATAGACTACAAACCCACAGTCCAAGAAATTCAACAAACCATGAGCACAGAAACATGCAGAAATCTATACCATAATAAATCCTAATCTAATTGGTTAAAACAAACGGCAAAGAGAAAACTTTAAAGCTGCCAGAGGACATTTTTATGTAGAGAACAAAAATTAAAATGAGAGCAGGGACAAAGCAACCCGTACAATAAAGCAACATCTTGAATATATTGAAAAAAAATTATCCTAAAATACTATATCCAGCAAGAAAGCATTTTGTTCCCACAAAATAAAGGCAAATAAAAGAATCCAGACATTTTCTGACATACAAAAACTGAAATAATTCACCACCTACAGCCGTGCATTTGTATAAATGATAAATGCTCAGGAAGGAGGAATATGGTGATGGGTGGAAACTTCGATCTACACAAAGAAGAGCACTGAAAATGGTAAATATGTGGGTAAATATAAAATAGTGTTGTTCTTACATTAAAAAATTTCCTTAAAATTGTTATTGAAAGGAAAAAATAACAACAGTGTTATTACTGTGTACATATGTAGAAGTACAACGTACGGTAACAATATCACTAAGACCAGACACAGTAAGACAACAATTTTTATCAAGTGATGTGACAGTTTAGACATGATGAGTTAACAGAATCTTTGCCCCAAAGATTCTTATTGCCCACCCTGCCCTGGTCCTCTTTTAGCCATATACTTTAAGCTTTAAATTCTAAGTTCAATGCAGGTGATAGAGTATTTAGTAGTGTATTTACATTACCTTACCTTGATTGAATAATTAAACAGAACAGAAGCTGTGTTTTTAGATTTTGGTTACAGCAAGATTCCACATATAAATTCCAAAATTAGCAGAGGTACCTTGCAGTGGATTTGAATCAGTCTATTATTTTTTCATTAAGAGAACTGATCTCCTTTTCTAGATTCTTTCTAACCATATTTACCAAAAGCAATGTTTCTCTTTAACATTTTATTGCTATGACTTTATTTTGTATCTAAATAGTTTTAAAGGTTCCTAAGGTATCAAAATAGAATTGTTCATACCAACATTTATCTTTTTTTTTAAATTAAGTAATCTCTATGCCCAATGTGGGGCTCGAACTCATGACCCCGAGATTAAGAGTTGCATGTTCTACCTACTGAGTCAGCCAGGTACCCCTCAACTTTTATCTTCATTAAACTTGTTAAGGAAGTCAAACTCAGTTTGATGGTGAACTTCATCTGTTTTCTTACTGTAGTGTATTTTACAGGCATATCCAGTGCAGTGTCTTCATTAATTTGATTAAGATCAATGTCTCAGAATTACATTGAAATGTGTAGGATTTGCAGTAGAGGATTTTATACAAGTAAAAAGTAAATATATATTTCATATATTTGAGTTTGTGCATTAAAATGCACCTTTGTTGGGCACCTAGGTGACTCAGTCGGTTGTACGTCTGACTTCGGCTCAGGTCATGGTCTTGTAGTTTGTGAGTTTGAGCCCCGCGTCAGGCTTTGTACTGACAGCTCAGAGCCTGGAGCCTGTTTTGGGTTCTGCGTCTCCTTCTCTCTCTGCCTCTACCCCACTCATGCTCTGTCTCTCTTTCTCAAAAATAAATAAAACATTTTAAAAAATTCACCTTTGTTAATAATCAGTCAAGAAACTGGTGGCTTCGAAAGTACCAGTGCATTCAAAAACTGTATTTAGATAACAATAAAATTAAAAATAAGCATATTAAAAATTTTGCAAAGAAACATCAACAATATACAGTATTTTGATGATTCTCAAAAATACACATTCATTACTGTCCAATTCTATGATATCCTGCATTAAAAATAATAATTCCAACCTCTAGAAATTTAAGTTAAAGTACTTAATAAAAAGGAACAGAAAAACCTTTCGAAAAAGGTTATTCTAGTAAATGGATTACAAAAAGTTTGGTAACTTGAGAAACTATTCTGGAACGTATGCTACTAGTTCAAATGTGCAAGCTCCAACTTAACAAATGTTTAAAATATTTGAGTTTCTAAAACAGTGCCAAAATAAACCACATCTTTTCTAGAGATGACATATTTAGCTAAGCATGAGCAATATAAATCTTTCAACCATTCCATGTATTTGTTTAAAAGCCTCAGAAACCACGTGCATTTCTAATAAAACATGAACAAAATGCTGAAGTCACTGGAGCCTAACACTGGACTTATAAGTCAAATTTTAAAAAGGCAAATGCATTTGTGTCTTTAGATCATGTGTATGATCATACACTTTAGATCATGCGTATGATCTAAGTATACAGATTATATATGTATATAGATATGAATAGGTTAATAGGTTAGTTGTAAGTAACAGTTATCAACAACAAAATGACGTTTGGGAAAAATCTGGGTTCCACACAAACCTTACTTATGTGAGAAGATAAAATGTGTAATTTTTATCATGGTTATTTATCATTATAATGATTCATTAATCATGAGTATTTGAAAATAGAAACTTCAAAAATAACCATAATCTTTAAAAATACTACATATAAAAATGCTTTTCTATGCAACTATATCCAAATATTCAAACTACAAAATTTTAATATTCCAACATTTTTGTGAAATAAACTAATTCTGTCAGTAAACGGCTGACAAGATTCTTCAGTTTATTTGAATAAGGATATATACAGAAGATCAACTTTCTCATTAAAAAGGGAAAATGTTTTATTAGATATAATATTTTGGATATTTTAAATTATTTTAACATAATGGCTTATTTATAAAAGTAGAATTAAAATTTCTCATATATTAATAATTAACTAATAATTTTGCTATAACTGCTTATACCTTGCTTAGAATCAATAACTTTGCTTATAACTTGCTTGTAACCAGTTCTACCTCTAATAGTTGCTGTAGGAGATAAAGTAAGCCTTGAAGTTCAGACCACCATTCAATAAAACTACACTGCCAGGTTTTAGCATCAGGCACAAAGCTACTCAAGGTTATTTTTTATTAATAATGAATTGTCACAGTATTCCCAATGAGTGTAGCCTAAGGCAAAACATGCTGCTACTATAACACTATAGAGAGGCAGTAATAATGTGATGCTATTTATACATGCAGTTCACATTATTGTACTTCACTGAAAGAAATTCATACAAGCTCGATTGTTAGTGAATTCATATCTATATGTAGAAAATAAATGGGACAATAATAACAAAAATTGGAAGAGTTAAAATCTTTAATTCTTTTTTCCTTATAGAAAGGTTTAGAGAACTACGGCTACATGGAGTTTAGTCATAAGATCTAGGTTGTAAGTCTTAGCCAGTCCTTGGCAAATTCCTAGGCACTCTGAGTCTATTTCCTCAGTTGTACAATGTAATAATAATGACAGTAGTACTAAAATCATCATCATCATCATCATGTGGTTGATATATATATATATAAATTTATATATATTTTTTTGATAGGAGCAAATAAAAAATGCAGATGTGGAAGGATTTTATAAATCATCAAGTGCTACACATATTTGTATTATCTTTTCTGCTTTTCCTCTGAACTATTTATTTTATACAACAGGAAGTGAATTCTCATGTTACTATAGTAATTAGACTTGCTAACATTTAAGGCAACTCAAAGCAACATCTCTGGGTAGCATGGAATACTTCTGAAATTGCATTATTACCGAGTATGTAGTGAACCGATCTTCAGAAATTAGGTGACTCCTTCATATGAAAAGAAGTAAAGACTGTTTGAAACATTGTTGGTGGATATTTTTAAGGATAAGAAATCAATTAATGATAATATTTGACTGAAATACTTAGCATTTGTAATTTTGTAGACAACTCCTTTTCAAGCGGATGTGATATTTTAGCGGAGGTTACCTACACTGACAAAAGTAAATGTTAGAATTGTTTTATAAATTTAAGTTTATACTATCAAATTCTTGGTTATTGATTACAGGAATTAGTTGCTCTAATCTAATCATTTTGGTACAGAAAGAGATGTTTGGAAGTTGTAAAATGTCTTTATGCTTACTGTGTGTTTTATAAAAAACCCCAAGCAAAATAACTCAGGAAAGATTTGTCTTTTTTTTTTTTTTAGGACAAAACTGAAAATTCAAGTTTACTAAGTTTACTTGTGATTTACTTGAAGAGGATTCAGGAATGGACTATTTTGTGACAAGTTTCCTCTTTACTTACCTGCATGACTTGCAAGGCACTATTCCTTCACACAGGGGCTCCCACATGTTTCAATGAGAGCCCAGAGAGAAGACTCCATGCGTGACCAAATTATCTCAAATTTCTCCATTTATATAGTCACTGGCCTATGAAAGTCTATAATCTCTTTAGAGCTATAGATGAAATCCAGTTAGCTTATTTCTAGCCCTTGTTGTTCCTTATTTTCTAATTCTAATAGTTTAAAAAAATAATTAAAAGCGGGCAACATGCGTAAATTCTAAATTTGAACTCAACGGGATGGTTCTAATGGCCAGTTAGTTTAATAAATTCAATGAGGAAGAAATAGTTTGTTAATATGACGGTTCTTTTGCGGCCCTATGATAAAGCTCCTTACATTTTCCTGCAAGATTAAAAAAAAAAATCACATGAATAATCTTTACTGGTGTTATCAAAACCATGGTGCAATAAGCTATTCTGTTCTTGTCCTGAAAATAAGCGAAGGTAGATAATCTACCTCAGTCTTAAAGCTAAACTAAAATATTGTATGGACTTGGAAAAATTTTCACTTTCCCACAAAATTCTCACGAATTCAATCTCTACTTGCCTATTTCATCCTGTTGCAGCCATAGTCATCTTCTATTGGCCTCTCATCTATTCAATATAAAAAAAAAGAAGGTATTTTTTCTATAGCCAGATACATAAATCTTAGTTTTATTTATAATTTCATATGCTTAGAAGTGACTGTTATGCTGTAACTATTTCAAATTATCTTTTAAATAAAAGGAAAAGTCGGTAACAAAGTCAAATTGCCAGTTTTCTTTTTTCCATATCCTTATATTTTTACAGTATAGTTTTGTTGTATATTGTATCTTGGATTCCCCCTCCTCCACAACAAAAATTCAAATGATAATCTAAATAAACATAATCAAAAAGAATACTTAACGTTTTTGCTGGCCTCTTGCCTTTAAGAGTCAAGCTGGCACACGCGAATTTTCAAGCCAGAGGTGTCCCAGCCTATTAGACAGACTTGGCAATTTCTACAGTTTAAATAGAGTTCAGATAATTATTCAGACACATTAAAAACATCGACAATATGAATCCATAAGTACACATGAACAATATCCTCTTTTTTATTGAAAACAGTCTGCATTATTTGTAGTGAAACAAAAATCATGCCTTGATTAATGTAATTTTAATGTGCCAAACTCTTATTAGAGCAAATTATATGTTTAATTCTTGGTATTTATACTTAATATTCTTTAATATTAACAAAGATTATGTGTATGCATTGGAGGAAGACTATACATTCTCATGTCTGAGCTGCAGTCATCAGTTAAGAAATAAACTCTATATTGAAAAATGCATGTATTTGAAGTTCTGACCTAACACAATGGATTAAGGTTTAGACAATATTTACTTTGCTGCATTTTGATTCAGAAGGGGCCGTATGTGAAGATATGATCTACAATGGTCTCTCAGTAAAAAGATTTATATTAAATACAGTGGTATAAAATAGTTACAAAATAAGCTACAACTTTATAGCTACTCATTGGTAAAAGTCTGTAGTTAATACATTTGGATAAATAACTCAAGTCAGCAGCAAAGTGGTTAAACATTTGTGATCTGATTTTATCTCAGCTTGGAATGTGGTTGGAGTGTCCCACTTCTAACAACTGTTTGCTAAGTTAAGGCTTTAGTGTTTACACAGTGTTGAATGAAGCAGCCTGGTCACCAGATGTGATTGCTTCCCCAGACTGTCGTTTTTCTCAGTCAGATCACTGTCCTCATGATCCCTGTTCCAACCTTCTTCCTCAGGACGTCCACCAGCCTTTCCAACCTAGGTTGGGGGTGGGGGTGGGGATGGGGAAAAAAAAAGGATACAAAAAGTGCAATTATTGTCAGGAATGTTTTGGCTTAAAAAGAACAGTATTTGCCTGTGACCAAGCAGTCTTGGTAGTCGTGTTAAGAGACAAAGCATTACTGTCAGCAAGAGACACTGGTGCAGAGTGCCACATATCTGAGGTTAAAAAAACAGTAACGACACAAAATTTAACCCACATCTTCAGATTACGTCAGCTTTAGATGCTACATGAAAAATGTAACATACTCATTTCAATACATTTACCTGCTTCATTAAGGCTGTGAATCATTTATTATGCAATGAGAAGATGGCACATTAAATGTAGAGCAGTTTCAAACTGATTTTTACCTAAGAAGTATATATTTTAATTCAGAAATAATATCAACCTCACACTTGTACTTAGCTAAATAAGTAACACATTAGTATGTTGTACAATCTTATGCATTAAATTTCTTCCTTTTTCATAGAGTCAGCTAATGAAAATAATTAGGAATTAGGTAGCTAGCTGGAAAAAAAAACTCATGCTTTAGTGGCATGAAAATAATTTCAGTGTATGAAAATGGTATGATGCTAATAAAACCAGACTTTTGGTACTACATTTACAAAGAAGTTTCTACTCTGAGTAATGTAAATAGACTAACAATGATTCTATAGTTTTTAGTCAAAGATAAGTGATGTTTTTAGTTGATTAAAAACTAGCCAGTTTTACTGAAAATAAAGTCAAAAGTTCAAAAGTCTGTAGTGTTCTTAGGCTACTCTACGGGAGGGAGATCACATTCATGTGGATCAGTGAGATTTTCCTGCAGAAGAGATGATGGAATCAGACCATTAATTTTTCTCCTTTTATTATTTTTTTAACTGAAAGCATAAAACCTCAACAAAAAATCCTGTTTGATGTTACACACACAGAAATCTTCCAGTTTTCATATATACACAATCTTCTTCCTCAAAGACTGGTGAGCGACATAGTCTAGTCTGCTCCAGCCTGCCTCATTTATATGGATCCATGCATGAGGGTCCTTTGCAAATAAACATAGCACAGAGCTAGACTCTAAAGGAATGAGGGTATTCTTAGTGTCACACTCTCTGGTTTACATGCAACTCTTAAAGTTAGCTCAAGTTTATTGGATGATTGTGCATATATGGAGTTCTGTTAACAGAAAACAAGACTGTGATGATTTACGTAAGATTACATAAATTCTTTAAGACAAAGTTTCACTAACCTAATTTTGAAGGAGGGGCAAGAAAAATGTAATCATGAAATTTTAAATGTATTGTTTATGATAGTAACCTCAATTCACTTAAAAAATGACTCCCAGTGGAAATACTGACAAGCCATTAATAGCATTTTTTGGCATATATTGTAAGAAAGTCAGAAAATACTATTTTCATGTTGATTAGTTATATCCCTCCCCTACAATATGATTTATACTACCATTAAAAAAATTCCTCACAATGTAAAAGTAAGTTGCACTCTATATAGTTATTATGAATTTTTTTTTTTTTTACAAATAGTTTATTGTCAAATTAGTTTCCACATAACACTCAGTGCTCATCCCCACAAGTGTCCTCCTCCATGCCCATCCCCCCCTCCCCCCCCACATCCATCAGTCCTCAGTTTTTGTCAGCATTCAAAGTCTCTCATGGTTTGCCAGTTATTATGAATTCTCAATCAATGGCATTCCAAATTACTGAGATGAATCTGTGTTGTGCCTCTTTTGACTTTTCCTTTGCTAATAGGCTCATCTTACTTTATACAGTAGGACACATTTCCATTTAGAGCTCTTGTATCTTGCTAAGGTAAGAGGTTAGGAGGAAATACTTAAATATCCTGTCTTGCACTGCTTTTACTATGTTTCAACAATTACTAGATCAACCACATTCTCAGTTTATCCAGGTTGAATGATTTATGAAAATTTGATCTCAGAAATGAGAAAAATGTCAATGACTTGGTTCTGTAAAAGCTTACTGACTTCTGAAACACAATGAAGCACCTATTCCTTCTTGTAAGGAATGGAATACACCTGCCAGATGTGGACTGTGCCAACAGGAAGGTAGCTGCATACGTCTGTTGAAGCATCTTGTGGATTTGCCTGCAGGCTATTCTTTACTGTCCAAATCAATAATATCCTTTAAAAAAGTATGTAGCTTACTAAATTAGGTTCCAACTGCTTCACATGTTACTCAATGATAGTTTCCCAAGAGCTTCATGAAATAGGAAAAGGGGTAGAACTAGGGTTAGGAGTTCTCCTTTCTAAATATGAAGAAACTGAAGCACAGACAAGTAAACCCTTATACAAGGTCTGTAGTAAAACAGTAACAAATCTGGGCCTGGTTTCCTTGTTCTTAGTTCAAAGTTACTTCCACCAAGGCTTGGTTACTACAGAGCCACAAATTTCAGATTTAATGAGTTATTTAGCTTCATGAAAAATTTTCCTCAAGTTCTTACTTAAGTCAGATTGGGAAAGTACTTGTGCGTATATTTCACCTGCATTTTAGTAACACATTAACAAAGTAAATTGATGACTTTGCACATAATTAGGAAATAATAGTTACAAACTACTGTTTACTATAGTACAATTTGTATATAAACTTGAAAAATATACTGATAGCTATATTTTAGAGAGGAATCTTATTTTTTCCATATATAATTTTCCAACATATTTACCAATTTTCCTAATCAGCTTTATTTTATTTTTCACTCTTAATGATTATGATATATATTTTAAACAGTAAATAATTCTTAATAAAAACTTACTATGTGCTATGAATTATGAGAAGTAAATTATGCACATATTTAAACTTCATGATAACTCCATGGAGTGGACATTATCGTTGGTTGACAAAACCAAAACATATGGAGGGTAATTTGATCACAGTTTGGAGCTAGGATGTGATGCAAAGTCTAATTTCCAGCCCCCCCAATCTCTCTGGTGTGCTATACTGCTTCCAAAAGTACTACAACTTTTAAGGCTTATTTCTGAGTTTTGGTGGACTTGAATTACTCTTACTCCCTTCTGATTTCAGACTCACATACCCAACTGCCTTCAAGACATCTCTTGCTTATTCTATAGGCATATGACACTTAGCATATCTAAAACAAAATTGATTTTGCCCCCATGCATGTTTCAGTATTTATCTTAACACTGTCATTCATTAAGTTGAAAAAATTTAGAAAAACTTGGGCCATTTTACTTATTTATTTTTCTCATTTCAGCTTGGACCTGTGAAAACTTTGTGAAGAAACCACTAATGGTGACAGTGCGAAGCAATGAGTGGGTTTTAACACATCTAGTAACATCATTTGCACTTTAGAAAGATTATCCTGGCAAGGATTTAGGGATGGGATGGAGGCAGGTTAGCCTATAGGTAGGAAGTCCAGATAGCTCCTGATTAAAATAATCTTAGTGAGCCCAATAACATGAACATATTTAAGGCCATATAACTGTACACTTAAAAGTGGTTAAAATGGTAAACTTTGTTATGAAGATTTACTATAATTAAAAAAAAAATCCTAGTGAGACTTAAGGGCTTGAACTAAAACTATAGCAGTGTAGATGGAAAGAAGGGGACAAATTTGAAAGATATCTAGGTATAGGATCCAAAGGACCTAGTGACTTCTGAGGGTAGGATGGGGACAGATGGGGTGGGCAAGAAGGATGACTCCTGGGTATCTGATTTTGGTGACCAGATGGATAGTGATATACTAACCAAGACAGTGTAGAGGAAGAACAGAAGAATTTGTTGGGGAGCATGTGCATGTGAAGATCAGTTCAGCTTGGTACATATGAATTTCAGGTGTTGGTGAGACATATAAGTGGGATGTTAAGTAAATACTTGGATATTAAGAGTTTGTCTTAAATAGAGAATTCTAGGTTTTTGATATAGATTTCAGTTCAATCAATAAGCACTTGTTTGGTAATTCCTATGTCCCAGGTACTGTTCTAGGCATTGATTATTCAAAAAACAGGACATGGTCCCTGTTTATAAGGAACAGTAAGGTGGGGAATTAGATCTTTATATGGATAACTCCAATAAGTTGCTGGTAAATGCTGTGATAAAAGGATAAGCAGATATTAAGCAGAATCTAGTTTGGGTAGAAGAGGAGAGGAAAGGAATATAAAGTCTTCCTGATTTTGTCTGAGTTAAGTATTGAAGGAAGTAAGTTAGAGGAAATAGTCATTTTAAGAAGGGAAGTGATGGGGCAGGGCAGGATGGGCTTTCCAGACAGAGAAAATAATATCTGTGAAAGCACAAAGGCATGAAAAGCATGATATGTGTTAATTCCTATTGGTAGTATTTGTTTTCTCCACCACAAAGTTAGAGGTGGAGAATGGGAGAAAGTGAGGCTGAAGAGGTGGTCATGACTAGGTTGCTCTAGGCTGTAACTGAAGCCATGGGAGTAGATGGAAATGCTTAGAAAGAGAAATTAAAAATAGAAAGAGAGATGGGAATAGAATGGAAATAAAAAGAAAACAAATATTTAAAGTAAAGAGATTGGCAAAAGAATTTGAGGAAATAGGGCTATAAAAGATGGATCAAGACTAGGTGCTGTCACAGAATTTAGAAAAAAGAGCATTTCAAGAAGGCAGTTATCAACAGTTTAAGCACTTAAACAAGATCAAAGTGAAAAGTGCCCATGTGATTTGGCAATTGGGAAATGACAACCTTTTCAGTGTGGTTTTAATAGTATGATGGAAGTAGGAAGAAGCCTGAGAGGAATGTGAAAATTGAAGGCTAAGTATAGGCTGTTTTATAAGAGCTTGGCTCGAAAGTAAAGAGGATTATAGTTATAGGGGAATGTATGGCTGAGGAGTTTTTTTTAAGAAACTGGTGGCATGTGAATGTATTTGTGGGCTACGGGATGGAAGACTAGAGGAAGACACAAAAGTGTAAGGCAGGAAGATGATACTTTTTTAAGTAGGGTCTCAGAAGATGGGATCATAACATGACTTACAGCATTATCTTAAAAAATATAATGGGACAACTTTTCCTTGAGATTAAGGGGAAAGAGTTGAGAAGAATACATCTGGGATACTTTAGGTATGGAGGACTTAACTGACAGAACTTATGTCTGCTAGATTCAATTTTCTCCATGGAGTAGGAGACAAAGTTCTCTGCTGAAAGCATAGGGTAAAGAAAAAGGCTAGAGGAAAATGCTGAAATGTTTAATGTGGCAAGGAAGGGAGGTACCTTGGAATATGTAAACGAAATACTAGGTGATACTGATGATCCAGCTATTTGTAGCTTGAGACTACAAAGTTGTAGGAGATACTGATCATCGTAGTATGCCTTTTAGTTTTCACATTGGGTCTATACTTTGGGGATAGATATGGGGAGGGGAAATAATAAAAGTAATTGAGAGTTAATGACTTACAGGGTAAGACAAGGGTATAAGAAGGCTGTGTCCTTGAGAGAAAGTGATTAAACCTAGAATTCAGATTGGGTAGAGAAGAAAGCAAGTCTATAAAGGACTATCAGTTCAGAATAAGAATGAAAGGAACAAGAGACTGGATGTCTTGATTTGTGTTGAGCTAAAAAGCAAGAGTAGTTGGAATAATGCTGTGGTTACTGTTGGAGAGGCAAGTTTGATCTTAGGATTTCATACTTAGAAAAGTTCTGCCATCATTCACTGTAGTTGAAGTGGATAAGAGGTAAAAGTCATTAGCATTCAAGGGACAAAGGAATAGTCACATCCCTGACATTGACATTGTAGTTTCTTAGCATGAATACAGAAGTTGGGGTAGACAGAAAGGAAGACATTGAATCAGATGCCTGAAATACATTTAAAGGAAATGACACTGATCAGGAGGTCAGTAGATATCACTGAAGAGAAGAGACAGTGAGAAAGCTGGAGGGTGTAAATCTCAAAGGAGGGAGGGTTTTTACATCTATGCAGAAGGTACGAAAGAAGCAAAGGGGAACCAGAAGAACTCTCCTTCCTAGTATATGGGAAGAAAGCTGGGCTGCTAGGAAACAAGTGTCCTTGGTAGGTCTGTTTCAGGTACCATGTGTGTGTGAAACATTCAGTGTAGAAGTTGTGGATAGATGCGAGGGAGTAATAGTGGAAAGAAGGTGACACAAAGCGGACTGAAAAAGCTGAGATCAGAGGAATAAAGAGAAGGAGAGAAAGATGGGGAGGGAAGAAGCACATAGCTGTATGAAAGCGAATAGGCAGTGGATGGAGTGCACCCATTCTCCATTGCATAAATTGTAACTAATGTGGTAAGAAGTTCTTGCTCCATTTTAGCCACAAAGTGTAACAGAAAAGATACACCTAAATGCCTATAAAAATAGGCATATCCACATACACTTGTTAATAAACAGAGACATGGCCATATAAATATGAGCACACATATATGCTCACAAAAAGAACACATAAGAAATACGTATCATATGAGGAAATAATGAAGCTGAGAAAAGAAGAAAGACTATTTACATTTGAAACAAAATGAAGAGTTTGTAAGAGAAAAAGTGAGGGTAAGCGTAGATGGGGGAGTGGGTTGAAAAGTCATGGTGAAAAAGGTAGAAATGAGAATTGGTAGAAAGTGGTAAGAATGGGGAACCAAATAATAATTACATTGCCAAAAATTTTCCTTATATTATTTTTTTTTGAGAGAGTGTGAGTGGGGGATGGGCAGAGAGAGTGGGAGAAAGAGAGTCCTAAGCAGGCTCCATGCCCAGCACGGAGCCCCACACTGGGCTCCAGCTCATGATGGTGAGACCCTGATTTGAGCTGAAATCAAGAGTCAGACCCTCAGCCAAGTGAGCTGTTTAGGTGCCCCTATTCCTTATTTAACAGGAGACCTGCCTCCTTGGATCTCCCACTTATCCCCCTACACATACATTTTAAATCATTACCTAACTTGATTTCCCATATGAGGTCTTATCAAAATGTTAAGAAAGTGGCCATATCTTTACTGTTTTTTATTGTTTACACTTCCAGTCTTCAAATGGCTGGTAGACTGCTCACCCGTGTTTGTATTCTTTGTGGATGTTCTCTTCTATGTCTAGTGTCTTTAAAAATACTGGTCCCCATATAATAATCCAGTTTAATCATTATAAAGAAAAATGGGCCTGATATCTTCCTTGATTTAGACTTTCACTTCTATTTTAATGCTGCCATGTTGCAATACTGACTTACACTGAAACACTAGCCTGCTTGACTATCAGGCCAAGCCAAATCTGTCCTATTTCATATATGATTAATATTTCTGTTTCCTTTATTGCTGCACAATAAACCACCCAAAGAGTAGTGGCTTAAAATGGCAGCTATTTTATTTAATCACATCCATCTGGGCTTGGGGCAGTTACGCAGTTCTGCTAGCCTTGCCGGGCTTCACTTATTCAGCTGCCGTCGACTGGGGTGTGGTGGTGTGGTCGTGTGCCTGACAGGTGGTGCTGACTTCTGCTGGGATTCTCTCTGTAGTATCTCATTCTCAGCCAGATGAGCCCAGACTTATATACCTGGTGAACACATCGGCAAGAGGGTAATATTGAACACAGGAAGGTTTCTTGAGGCCTTGCTTAAAAGTTGTACAACATCACTTGGTTTATTTTATTGGTTAAAGGGAGTCATGGGTCACCACAGATTCAAAGGGTGGGGAAATAAATTCCACCTTTTGACAGGAGCAGTTGCAAAAAAAATGAATGGCCTTTTTTATTCCATAATATTGATATTAAATGCCAGATTTTACCTTTATCCATGTCAGATTTCAGCTTGGTAAATTTGGGACATTTTTCCAGCAAATTAATATCTTCTGGCATCTTGAGTTTATCACTTCTTGTACTTACGATAAACTTACGTTTTAGGTTTTTAACTTAGGTAATTAAAATATGTTGAACAAAAAAGTACTGAGACAAACCTCCTAGAGACAACCCTACAGGGTCATAATATGTATTCCTATTCAAATTAGCTATGAATGATCTGTGCAATCCTTCTTGATCTTGTCCACAAAGGTGTTTTAAGACAGTCTGTTAAATGGCTATTAAAATCAAGACATATTAGAGTTCTTCCTCCTTACCAACCAGTTATGGAGGTTAATTTCTGAGATGCAGCTAGACTTGCAAGACCAAGTATATGGTAACCAGGATCAGCCTAGCTGCCAGAGATCATCAGTCCTTACTGGCTACATCGGTGAGTAGGTCTACAACTAAGATTACTGGACTGGCTATAGGGTGCCATCCACAAGTACTCAGATATTTCAATTAGAGTACCTAAAGGGCTTAATTTGGGCTTTCACAGATATCCATATAGGTATAATCTGATAATCTGTGCCATGGAAACAATCTGGGCTGTGATGATATTTGGCAAATACGATGAGTTTGTAGATCATTGCTTGCTTAAGTTGATATCATGCCTCGTATGGTTCACAGCACATAGCATTTACTCTATTTTTAAATTTAATTTTAAGGGCTGGTCTACCTGTGTTTCAACATTCAAGATATATTTACTGAAACGCTTCACTGAAAAGTCCACAAGTCATTCTTTATTAAAATTAAATAATAAATTCCAAAATATTACCAACTTAACAATACTATGATGGTATTACACATTTTGCCTTACCGAAAAAGACATCATTTTTAAAATGTATATGGACTTACAAATAGATCCTGTTTTTTTTTTTTTAATTTCTAATGTTTTATTTATTTGTGTGTGAGAGAGAGAGAGGGGCAGCGTGAGCAGGGGAGGGTCAGAGGGAGAGGGAGACACAGAATCTGAAACAGGCTCCACGCTCTGCAATTTCTAATGTTTTATTTATTTGTGTGTGAGAGAGAGAGAGGGGCAGCGTGAGCAGGGGAGGGTCAGAGGGAGAGGGAGACACAGAATCTGAAACAGGCTCCAGGCTCTGCGCTGTCAGCACAGAGCCCGATGCAGGGCTCAAACCCACGAACCATGAGATCATGACCTGAGCTAAAGTTGGAGGCTTAACCAACTGAGCCACCCAGGTGCCCCTAGATCTTGTTTTTTTAATAAAATTTAAAGCCTAACACATTTATGTATTCTTGTTAGCAAACTCAGTATTAATAATACATTGTGGTTAATTTGGAAATGGGCATAATTAACTTATCTGCATTAACATTAACAGCAAAAATAAGATTTCCAGTATAATTACACCAGAGATAATGAGGAAAAAATTGATACTGGCAAGAATAAAGAAAGCCAATCACTAGGCCAATTTAGTGAAAGAAAGAAGATACAGGACAATTGTTTACTATATAAATTCATATAGAATATTTTGAAAAGGACATCACAAATATTTCATTATAAGTAGATAATAAATAGGATTTCTAGATGAGCACCACTTTTAAGATTTCTATTATAAAACAGATTTAAAAGGTATTTGTTAATTACTTAGAAAATATGACTAAAGCAAATGGCTACGGAAACTTTTAAAAAGTCTTGACAAAGGATTCTGTTAAAATTCTTAGCCTAGTTAACATGTCAGTGGTAAGTTTACATGGATATAATAATTAGTATCAAGTATTTGTATCCCATTCATCCTCATTAGATCTTTGAGATGAGTTAGATACCAAAGAATGCATTTATTTTATTTTTTTTTGTTTTTTACAAATAGTTTATTGTTTTTTTTTACAAATAGTTTATTGCCAAAGAATGCATTTAAAAAGGCTCTCTTACTACCTCCTTGATTCACTGTGTTCAAGTCTCTCCAATATTTTATGATTGCCATGAGATTTAAGAATTCCCAGGAGTACTGAAATATTGGTAAACTTACAGCCTACATAGGCTACAGTAGAGTATATGCCTAGGTTTTGTTTAAATGCATTAAGTTAAAAAGTCTGCATTCAGCAAAAGTGGTGCATTTTCAGCTCTAATTTTGACCTAAAAATAAGATTCAAATCAGTAATGTAAATTAAGTACACATAGTTTTCACAACCTCTATGATCCCAAATACAAGATGATACTCAGGAAATAAGAGTTTATAAAACTATTATGGTTCTCAAGATGATTTTGGGTCATGTCTTCCCTACACCTCTTACAAAGCAGTCCAAGTAACCTTTGTTCTGTTTGGGCCAATCATGGGGCAGAACTCTGAGAGAGTGATCGAATTTGCCTTTATTTCTCAAAGAGCTATTCCTAAAATAATTTGGTAGTGATTACTGCTGAAATAGAATTCCACCAGTAATAGAGACATCTGGAGAGAGAGAAAACAACAACCAAAACCCAAAAGTTAAAACCAGTGCTGAGCAGAAGTTGATCCAATGGCACTTCTCTCGCTTCCCATTCAAGAGTCTAATCTTTTCCCATTCTCCTCCCTTTGACTCTTAACATTGGCTTTAGAAAAAATGTTTTCTGAGAACAATGTTATGTGATTGATAAAAAAGGCTACTGAGAGTATCTGCATTCTATTATGAAACAAAGCATAACCCAAATCTGTTTATTTCTGATACTGAGATTTTTTAAAATTTTATTTTCTTAATGTTTATTTTTGAGAGAGTGAGCACTCATGTGCATGTGTGTACACACACACACACACACACACACACACACACACACACACACACATGAGTGGGGGTGGGGCAGAAGGGGAGGGAGACACAGAATCTGAAACAGGCTCCAGGCTCTGAGCTAGCTGTCAGCACAGAACCTGAAGCGGGGCTCGAACCCATGAACCATGAGATCGTGACCTGAGTGGAGGTCAGACCCTTAACTGACTGAGCCACCCAGACGCCCCTCTGATACTCAAATTTTAAATATCAATTGATAGGTATGAAAACAGATATATCGTGGGGATTGCATTATCTATTAAATGAAACCAGGAATGTGACTATCATCTCTGTCTACTTATAAAATTGTCCCTATTTGCTGCCAACTGGTATTTTTGGCTGGATCTACATTATTAAAAAAAATAGGAAAAGAAAAACAATAATTTGGGTACATACAGTAAACAATATTTAGTTTTAAAGCATCATGACCAACCATTTACTAATTAGCTTGTTGATTTCTAGTATAAATTTCACATTAAATCCAATTCAATCATTTCCCTAATAAAACCATTTTACTGTATAAAAAATATTTCAGGGGCGCCTGGGTGGCTTAGTCGGTTAGGCGTCCGACTTTCGCTTAGGTCATGATCTCGCGGTTCGTGGGTTCGAGCCCTGCATCGGGCTCTGTGCTGACTGCCAGCTCAGAGCCTGGAGCCTGTTTCAGTCTGTGACTCCCTCTCTCTCTGACCCTCCCCTGCTCATGCTGTCTCTCTCTCTCTCCTAGAAATAAATAAAACGTTAAAAAAAAATTAAAAAAAAATATTTCAAGTAACTAGAATAAAGGATACAAATAATATGGATAGATTAATTTAGCTCCTCAGATGTCATTATACAAAAGCATTATAACTTAGATGATATTATCTTTAAAGAATTATCATTCCTTCAGAAATTAAGCAGTAAATTTGGATTTATCTGAGATTAAATAGAACATAATAATATCTTAGTACATGCACACTCAACTCTGCTTAGATTAGATATACACATTTCTCACTCAATGAAAACTTGCCTTTTATTTTTTTAAGTTTATTTATTTTGAGAGAGAGAGAGAGAGTGTGAGAGTGCATGTGTGAGTGGGGGAGGGGCAAAGAATGGGAGAGAGAATGAGAGCGAGAGAATCCTAAGCAGGCTCCACTCTACCAGCATACAGCTCGATGCAGGGCTCGAATGCAGGAACGGAGATCATGACCCGAGCCAAAATCAAGAGTCAGATGCTCAATAGACAGAGCCACCCAGGTGTCCCAACGTGTCTCTATTTTATTTTATTTATTTATTTTTTAATGTTTTATTTATTTGTGAGAGAGAGAGAGACAGCGTGAGCAGGAGAGGGTCAGAGAGAAAGGGAGACACAGAATCTGAAACAGGCTCCAGGCTCTGAGCTTGCCGTCAGTCAGCAAAGATGCCGAGGCGGGGCTTGAACCCACGAACCGTGAGATCAGGACCTGAGCCGAAGTTGGAAGCTTAACCGACTGAGCCACCCAGGCACCCCAACTCGCCTTTATTTTAAATGTAGACTAACAGTTGCCATCTTCCACGTAACCTTGAAAAACCAGGCTTGTCAATCAATCATAATGTCATTAGTATCAATTTAGGTGACTAGTAAAAATAAAAGTTAAACATTTAACAATCAAAATTTAATGTAAAACTTTGCATTCTTTACATTTGTCCCACCTCATTTGAAAATTAGAACATGGAGAAAGAGTAAAGCAATATTTCCTTTGTTACTATATCTCTAAGGTAATTTTATTTCAAGTTTTGGATATTAAAACAGTAACTTTGGTATAATATTACCCAGAGATTAACTAAGATTTTGTTAGTAAATTAGATATCTAGATAGTCTGGTGGATTCCAATTAGTCTATGGCAGTACCAGCAGAATGGATGATACTATTAGAAAAGTACTTACAGATGATAATAGAGTTATTTTGCTTAAGCCTCTAACTTAATATTAGGAAAGTGATTGAGATAATAGGATGAATTAAGATCAAGCGGCAATTTTATTGAATTCTCACTTTGTCAGTGAGAGGATATTCAAATCATTTGTAAGTTTCCCAAGAAAACTCAACACCAGTAAAAGGCCCATGAGGTTCCATGAGAGCAAGTACAATGTGTATTTGTTCATCACTGGTACTTGGTAACTAGCAGAACAGGCTCTCAAACATCAACAGGGTATTATTTACTTGTTTCTGAACAGATATTACATACACATGCACACACACAGGGAATAAGGAGTAAAAGAATTTCATTTACATTCTCAATTCTAAAAAATAGATTGAAATTTTGATGATGACCCCTAAGAAGAGGTTTCAAAAATAAAGTTACTCCATGTGAAGATTTGTAGTTTATTTTTCTCAAATAAAAAAATTTTCTTAATGCTTATTTCTGAGAGACAGAGAGAGGCAGAGCATGAGCAGGGGAGGGGCAGAGAGAGAGGGAGACACAGAATCTGAAGCAGGCTCCAGGCTCTGAACTGTCAGCACAGAACCTGACATGGGGCTCGGACCCACGAACAGTGAGATCATGACCTGAGCCAAGTCAGACACTTTGCAGACTGAGCCACCCAGGCACCCCTGTAGTAAGTAGTTTATTTAGTCGAGTGCCCTTGCAGAAAACAATTAAATAATAAGCAGTTATAGGAATAGATTCCTCTCATTTTATTTTGATTTTTTAAAATTTATGAGAGAGACAGAGACAGAGACAGAGACAGAGACAGAGAGCGAGAGCGAGCACCAGCCAGGCAGGGGCAGAGAAACAGGGAGAGAGAGAATCCCAAGCAGCCTCCACATTCAGCACAGAGGCCCGCGTGGGGCTCGGTCCCTCAGCCTTGAGATCATGACCTAAGCTAGGCTGATATCAAGAGTTGGTTGCTCAACTGATTGAGTCACCCATGTGCCCCAAGATTCCTCTTTTTTAAATGGAGGGAGTTTTGGAGCTTGGTCGAAAGATCTTAAATGTAACTTCACTCTAAGTTAAGGTTATCCTTTTTGCTTCAGGAGGGATTTAATGTGATAACAATGAATTACTGATTCTGAAAACTAACATTGTCATCTCTTCTTTTTGACTTCATAACTTGTAAGGAGAAAAAACAAAGCATACAAAGGAATGAAGTTACCCTGGATGTGGATTACTGATAAGCAGACACATGATGAAATATGGGAAAGACAAGTTGACAACAGCGTCAACCGTTTAAATTATTTCATTTAAAACTCTTGATTTCTAAGAATTGGCCCAGGGTATGATAGTGGTATATTCAAAAAGGATGCAGATTTTGTGGGAAGGTTTCTCTTTCTTTTCTTATTCTGGTTTTTGTGTTCTGCCCCTCCTTCCCAGATTCTAGGACAATCCATATGAACACTTGCTTAAATTATATCTGAAAGCACATAGAAGTCCTTTATTTCTTTTAGACTGAAATGGATTGTTAAAATATCAGTTTCACTATTTTCAGAGTGCCTTTTGTTGAAAATTAAGACTGATAAATCACTGTCTTCTAAATGTTTTGGAAAGTTTTCAATTATATTGTCAAAGCTTTTTTCCTCAGGAGAATTGATCCTTGGTTTCAAGATAAGGATACAGTAGGGGCGCCTGGGTGGCTCAGTCGGTTGAGCGTCCAACTTTGGCTCAGGTCATGATCTCACGGTCCGTGGGTTTGAGCCCCGCATTGGGCTCTGTGCGGACAGCTAGCTCAGAGCCTGGACTTCCCTCTCTCTCTGACTGTCCCTTGCTCACGCTGTCTCTCCCTCTCAGAAATAAATAAAAATATTTTTAAAAATTTAAAGTTAAAAAAAGATAAGGATACAGTAAATAGAAATTTGAAGTTTAATCTCATTCATGATGTTATGAGACTGCTAGGTAGTCACTGCTTATTTCTGGCAGTTTAAAACTGTGTTATCAGACTCAGATATTTTATACAGAGTCCTAAATTCTTTATATAAATAAAAGAAATTAACCTTTCTAAAACCTCCGTATTTAGCAAAGCAATATAGCCATGAAAAGGCAGAGTTCTCTGAAAAGTTTGACACATTATAGAACATACATTATTTAAAAATTTCTTTGTGTTTTTATTTTTGAGAGAGAGAAAAAGACAGAGAGACAGTATGAACAGGTGAGGGGCAGAGAGAGGGAGACACAGAATCTGAAGCAGCCTCCAGGCTCTGGGCTCGAACTCACAAAGCAAAAGATTATGACTTCCTGAGCCAATAGGATGTTTAACCGACCGAGCCACCCAAGCACCCCCCAAAATTTGTGATGTTCACTTATTTTTGAGAGAGAGACAGAGTGTGAGTAGGGGAGGGAGAGAGAGAGAGAGAGAGAGAGAGGGAGACACAGAATCTGAAGCAGGTTCTAGGCTCTGACCTGTCAGTTTGATGCAGGGCTTGAACTGGTGAACCACGAGGTAATTAACCTGAGCCAGATCAGATGCTTAATCCACTGAGCCACCCAGGCACCCCTAGAACATACATTATTTAATTAAAATTGCCATTAAAACAACATATAAAAGGGAAGATGTTATAAAGATCAATACCACATATGTAAAAGAAGTTTATGGTTTCCCTTATCTCAAAAACAGTGTCTATTGCAAATAGACACTGTTTTTGAAATGTATATATATATATATATGTAATAGACACTGTTTTTGAGATAGATATCATATATATAGATATGTATACATATAGNCAGACACTGTTTTTGAAATGTATATATATATATATGTAATAGACACTGTTTTTGAGATAGATATCATATATATAGATATGTATACATATAGATAAGGAATTCTGGATGCATAGAAAGATGAGCAGTTCTGACTGAGTTCCATTTCTTTCTGATTTTTATGTCACTTATAAATGTAATTTCCATTCTTTAACATCCATTCACTTCACAGTTAATACTTTTCAAGCACCATAGTAGACTTGAAATTAAATCACATGTCTTTCTTATATGTGTTAAAGTGTTAGTATTAGGGATTAATGGGTTTTATTCTCAGTATCTAGATTATTCATCGGTAGTATGTTAGTGACATAGGGACAAATTAACTCTTTTCAGCAGACAGGATATCAGTAAACTACTTCAGGGACTACGTTACAAAGCTCTTAAATGTGCCTAATATTTATGTTCTAATTTATTTGCTATGAGTAATCACCAGGATAGATTTTTCATATGATTTCCTTTAGATTTACAGTATTTGCACTGTTAACAATATATAGATTTTTATATTCTAGGAACTACCATACATTTGGCAGCAAAGATAATAAATAAGACCTTCTAATTATGATTATGATTAAGTACTAGAGAGCCATTTGTAAAGCCAATGAAAATTATTCTTTTATCTTAATTGGTAGAGGAATTCTCATCTGAGTGTGAAGAAAAGAGCCTCAAACTTGCCTCCTGATAAAAATCCTAAAGGTTTTTCAGATATTCTATAAAGCATGATATATGAATTATAATTTATTATTGCTTTTCCTTAGATTAGTTTAGGTTTGCACAATATGGTACTGTTTACATCTTCTGGTATGTGTTTTGTTACCTAAATTTGGTAGAAATGTTTCTTTGAATAAATAACCTAGATGATATGAGTGAATTATTGCTATAAATCTTTGCTAATACCCTATCCTCATCATGTGCCTTTTTAAATAAAATAATTATACAAAATCTTTCTATGCTGCTCTCAGCTGTTTATATCTGCTTTTAAGTATTCACCCACCAGCCTGGTTCAGATAATTCAGATATCGCCAATGATATGACCTCAGGAACTAATCTGCTGTTTGCCCAGTAGAGGAGTTACATATTGCCTTTTGAAGAATGATCCCTCAAACCACAGCCTTGACATTTGGCCTATCTTTGAATGGCTTCAGATATAGCTCTTAAGAATAATCCTTATCATTCAGAATAACTTTGGACATTCTGACTTTTAGCACTAAACTCTACAGAAAGAGTTTAATTATGTGGGAAATAGGGTTATATAATCTAAATGGCTATCATTCCAAAGACATTCTCATGGGTATTTCTATTATTCCTTGAGAAGAATCCTTAGAAGCCTTCCCTTCTTTTGCTCTTCAGTTTCTGGAAGCCAATTTTGATGAGTTTTATATCTGCCATCTGACAGTGGTGTTCTCAAACTCAAACTTAATATTTTTTCTCATAAGTTTTTAAGTTAGGGTTACACAAAAAGAAAATGAAATTAGTTCTTAGTATTGAACTAAAAGACATCCTATTGATGGCACTCTGTCGTTCCTATCTCTTAGGCAGAAAATCTTAAAATACTGACTACTTCCTTACCCTTCACATCTCCTTAGTCACCAGATCACAGTTTTTCTCTACAGTGTTTCTGATATGAATCCTTTTCTCGATTCTCACTGCTACCAACCTATACCGGCACATCAACTGTCTGTTATTACATTATTATCGTTGCACCTTAGCTAGTACTCTTACTTCTAAAACCAAACTGCTTCAATTAATCTTCCACAGTGCTAAGTGAGCCTGGTATTCCTAAAATGCTATTTCTTTCAAGTGACCTTTGCTGCTTTCAAAACTCTACGTTGGTTTCTTATTCCCTAACACCCAAAATCTAACTGCCTTTGCATAGTAAGTCAACCTACCTCAGCTATTGATATCCCACAGGATGGGGCGCTCTCCCAGGCCGACCTCTGAACTATCTCCTCTCATGTAATATAATTCACAGTGTATCTTTGCTTCATTTGTGCTGTGTCTCTGCTATTCTACATTCTCTTCTTTCCTCTCTTATTCATATCCCACCCATTCTAGAGGCCAAGTTCAATTTCCTTGAGGCCTTCCTTCTCTCTATACTGCCTGTACCTGTCCCAAACAATTAACAGGTTATTTAGTTCCATTCTATTCTATAAAATAATTTTTAAAAACCCAAGGCAATATCTATATATATTAATATATTATCAACATTATATACAGATATAAGATGTCACATACTCTTGAACCCAACAATTCTGCCTCCAGAACTCTGTGCCCTCTCTAAGTTTTTAGCTAGAGGTATGTTCACTGCAACAGTTTTTGGAAACAAATAACAATGCCCTAAACTTCTCTGGGCAAGAGTCTTATAGCATGCTGTTTATTTATTCCACCAAATTTAATAGACTGCTACATACATTGATACAATGTGTGTGTGTGTGTGTGTGTGTGTGTGTGTGTGTGTGAGTTTTACAGTCTTTTTCTATATCTTGTAATAATGTAACAGATGAAAATAAAATCCAAATTTGTTGTCCCCCCATATTTATCTCTAAAATCCTATATCTTTTCAAGAAGGGAGAATATATTTTTGATTCCATGCAGTATGTAGTCAGATCAAGATACTTTTTCTATTAGTGCTTACAATGAAATAAATGGAGAGGTGAAAAGGTATTGCCAGCTGTAAAGGAACAGTTGAAAAGAATTCATCTTACTCATAATTGTTACCTTTCTGTCAAAAAGTTTTCGGAGGCAGTGTGCATCTAATGATATATACATACACACACCCAAAGTCTTAAATCATTCATATTAACCTGTCAAAAGTGCTGGTCCACTATTTTGACATGCTTACTGAGAATGGTGGATGACTTATTATCCTCAAAGCAAGCTATTAACTCCTGTCTAAACTTTCTCAATCTGAACTACTGTAAGGCAGCTCTTTGATGGGATGCACACTCTGCCTTTTATGGCTTCACATCATTCTGCTCTATTATGTGCCAGTGTCTTTGACAGCTATAAAAAAAGCCATATTAAAAAAGGCTAGAAATTTTGAAAAAAAAATTGTCTCAGTCCTTGTACCCTAAGTAATACATTCAAATTAAATTCCAAATATCACTATATATCCTTACATATACAGCTTTTACAAGTTAGGTCATTCTTACCACAGAAAGTATTTATGGTAATGTATTTTCTGATTAGAGGACAAGATGAAACATTATCTATCTACTATAAAAATCTCACACCATATTTCTCTTTTCCACATACCACATGTAGTTCTTCAACGGTACTATATAGTCTAATTGTTTTTCTAATTAATTGAAACCTTTTCTAGCAATTCTAAATATTTTTTAACTCAGTAATTCCACTTCCAGGGATCTGTGTCCCCTGCAGTAATTGCAGATACATGTAAAATTTAGTATGTCCACTGCAGGAGTATTGTAAAGCAACTCAACAGTAACAGTAATGGATTAATAAATTATGGTACAATCATACAATAGATTTTAAGCCACTTAATTGACACACTAAAAGATTATAATGACATAAAGTTATTCACCATATATTAAGTGAATTAACTTATAAAATTGTATATGATATATGAAAAATTTTGTAAGAATGTCAAGTTGCTTAGTGATATTTAAAAGGCAAAATATTTATATGATCTGAAGACAAACTGGAGTGCTTAGTGATTTTTAAAATTTTTTCAGGAATTCATGTAAATTGTTTCAGTAGTTTGGAAAATATTGATTGTAGTTAAAAAAGTTTTTAAAGATATTTCACCTATCAAAACAATATTAATTACTGTATCTCTTGGTAAGGATGAACACAGGTATATAACTACTAAAGTGAACAGAGGGCATTTAGGACAGAAATGCAACCTCTTTCTTTCTCTTCCCCTTCTCATTAATTTTTTGCTGAACTCTTCTCAGATGTAGGAATTCCATGATACTGACAGAGAACTTAAAAGTTCTATGTGGCTGTAGGCTGTACACTTTTGTTAAGTATTCACAATATTTAAAACAATAATTTGAATTGAAAGAGACAAATTTCCTTACACAGTCAAGGCTCTCTCAGGTACTTTCCTTTCATCTCTCACACCCAAATGAAGCCAATCCAGCACCTAAGCATTCAAATTTTCTATTGTGTTTTGATCCTGTTTGTTCTGTCTATGCAGGATATTTACTTTGGAAGGGGAGATTTATGGCTGAAGAACATGACTAAATAGTTTATTTGTAAAGATAAACCAACCTGAATTAGTTTTAAGGTATAAAAGCCCAGTGGGCTGCCAATTAATAAAAACAACCTTTTGTTTAAAAGAAAAAAAGAACACAAAGATCATGTTTATAAATATTTCTAGTACTTTTTCTAGGTAGATAATCATAAGTAATAATAATAAAAAACCTCAAAACCTCAAATAAGCAATGCAAGAGAAGGCAAGCTGTCTTAGTTATCATAAAATACCACAATTTAACAAACCTGATACTGTAAAAAAAAAAAAACTTAACTTTTCTGTTGAAAAATATAATTTAAGCAAAGTTTGAAATGGGGAAAAATGTTCACAGTATTTTTAATAAGAAGCTGATTTATTTACTATCTTAAGAGGTCTTGTGGGGAGCCTGGGTGGCTCAGTTCGTTGGGTGTCCGACTTTGGCTCAGGTCATGATCTCATGGTTCATGGGTTCGAGCCCTGTGTCAAGCTCTGTGCTGACAACAGCCAGCTCAGAGCCTAGAGGCTGTTTCAGATTCTGTGTCTCCCTGTCTCTCTGACCCTCCCCTGCTTGCGCTGTCTCTCTCTCTCCCAGAAATAAATTTTAAAAAGTTAAAAAAATTAAAAAAAAAAGAGCTCTGAAATCAATAAACAATACAATATAAAAATGGGAAAAAGTCATGAACAGGAAGTTCAAATAAAAATAAAAATATATTGTAAATAAAAATATAAAAAGCTGGTTAACTTTATTCATAATTAAAGTAGTGCATATTGAAATGAGATGTAATTTTTCATCTTTCAGACTGGAATGTTAAAACCCTTAATAATACTAAATAGTGTAAACTGGGGAATCAGCATTCTTATAAATTATTAGTTGTTGATTTAATTTTTTAAAAAACAATTTGGCAATACTTAGAATTAAAAAGGGACACTTTCTTGAAACTTTGCTTTTCATTTCTAGAAATTTTGTAAGAATTGAAAAACTATGTAAATATGTTTAAAGAAGGCTGCTCATTTGTAACATTGTTTGTTAACAGCAGATTAAAATAACAAAAGCAAAAACAAAAAAGCAAAGCAAACCCAGATTCTCTTCTCACAGAATCTGCACTCTAGCTGGTAAAAGATGTACGCATAGAGAAATTTTTTAAAGATTCAAATTATAATTTTATAATGTTTTGCACTGGCTAAAAACTAACCATTAGTACTTATACATTTGAAAGAATGTAAGGAAAGTGAGAATGTTTTAGAGACTATGATTTCAAAGTTAATTTTTTTAGCACTGAAAAAATACAAATTTGCCTTCATTTTTCTTGCATACATCAGTATAGATTTTTATTTGTGATAGGCAAAATGCTTTGCTTAAAAGTGACCACAGTCACAGAATTGTGAGGAAAAAAATCTCTACGGAGAAGGTCAAAACAGCTCGTATTTGAGCTTCAATGAAAACCTGATGCTCTAAAAATAGTTTTAATTATTTCTAGTTTGTCCTTTCCTTTAGTGGCCCATCCCTCAAAAGCTAGCTGGAGCCTGTAATAAATAAAAGGACATCTTTTGCAGATAAAACCACAAATCCCTCTTTCAAAAAAATTTTTAATGTGTGGTATTTGATTTTTTTCTTTTTATTTAACCCAACTAATAGGTGGTTATGCATCTCACTAAATATGGAACTTAAGTGACTTATAAAATCCGGAAAAAAAACTTTAACTACAATGAAATAAAGTTTTGGAGAAAATGTTGAAATATTAAAAGTTCCCACCTGTGAAAAAGTCCTCAAAATAAACTCAGCCTACTCCATTATGTTATTATACCCTCTGGTGTTATAAAGCAGCATATATGCAACAACTACCCCGACCAGAGCCTTGGTATAAATATTAGTTTGGAGAGGCTAATATTCAATAAAGTTAACAAAATTCCAATTTTAAGGCAGTTCGCATTCTTTTGTGATTCTTTTGTCCCTAAAACTTAAACAATTTTTGATGTGCCATAATCTCTTCAACATACTGTGGTAAAGAAGGCACAGGAATATTCTCTCCTTTTTCCCATTGAAACTCCCCAGTACGAAAAATAGTCAATATACCATTAAAGAGGAGTGGGTGAGTCTTTTTCCTTAATTTCAAAGAATGACTGGTATATAGCATAACGATAGTGTAAAAATTTCACCAGGCATCCTTATTGTTAATTGAGCAAGTCCAACTACCTTTTTATGTAAAAGGAGGCTATTAATCCTTTAACGTACAATTCCAAAATTCATAAAGCTCTTAAGAGCCAAATATTTTTATAAGTTTGTTGCAAACTCATGAAGCAGGAAAACCTGATCGAGGGTGACAATGCATATACTTCATTGCAGATATATTCATACGTTTGCTTACATTTGTGCATCTCTAGAAGAGCTGGTGTTTTATATACATCATATTGCCTTCATGAAATCTGAAAAATTCTAAATTCTGAAACACATATAGCCCCAAGGGCTTTAAATGAAGGATGTGGATACAATTAGGTTCTGTGTTATTTCTTTAGTAGGTGAATATTGTACATATGCCATAGCATATTTGATATTTCACAATCATATTTTAGGGAAGAGGCTGAATCTTCAATTTTAGACCATTTTCTATGGCACCTCCTTCTAACTGGTAATTAAGACTCTTAGAAACATAACCCACAGAGTAAATGGAATGTGCATGCTTTTTATAACTATAAAACCTCCCGTGACTGGCCCGAGGTTTCCTAGTGCCCCTCCAGTACCATACATTTTTTCCTTATTATAATTAATGTTTACTTGTCAATATCCTTTTCTAGATTGTAAACTCAGTGACAGCAGGTGCTGCTGTCTTTAATCTTATTTACCAGTGATTTCCACTGGGTAGATACCCAGTGTCTATCTCAATGCTTGATGAGCAGTACATACTTGATTGAAATAATATTTGAATTGCAGAACAGAAGAAGAAATACAGTCCCAAGACATTTTCTAAGTACCTTCAGATAACTCAACGTACATAGAAAAGTGCAGGCACTATCCTCATTCATTATTTAAAGCTCTTCTTAAGTCTTCTGTTACCCAAATATTTTGTCCATTCACTAACATTTCTTATGTGGTAATAACCATGCTTATTATTATCTGAACGTATTTTTGCTACTCTTTTATGTTAACCATTACATTTAATTTACAAATAAGCTTCAGTGTTTAAATACTTCTATTTGATAACTTTTTTTTGGCTAAATTTCCATTGCTATTGAATTTTTAATTTTTTAAAAATATTTTTATTTATTTCTAGGAGAGAGAGAGAGACAGCGTGAGCAGGGGAGGGTCAGAGAGAGCGGGAGATACAGACTCTGAAATAGGCTCCAGGCTCTGAGCCGGCAGTCAGCAGAGAGCCCGATGTGGGGCTCGAACCCACAAACCGCGAGATCATGACCTAAGTGAAAGTCGGACGCTTACCCGACTAAGCCACCCAGGCGTTCTGCTATTGAATTTTTAAACCATGCTTATCATCATTAATAGCATCAATACAGATTTGAAGTGCCAATAAAACTGCTATACTTCAACATATATTCAAATAATACTGACTGGTTTTCTAGGTTTACCATAGCTGTGTGCTTCTCCTGACCCCTGGCCCATTATTTTATTTTATTATTATTTATTTTTCTCATTTTTACTGTTTAAGCTGGCTTAAATTCAACTCAGATTCTCTGTATTCATATTCATCTAAAAGAAGTAAAACTCTAATTCCTCCTTCCTTGTTTCTTATATTAGCTAACTGCACTTAGAGTTTTAAAATTGAAATTTGTAAGTGGGAAGCTATCCAGAACTGAGAACACCACAGACAGATTCCACTAGCTGCCCTGTTCATGATCTATTTCTGAATTTGCATGATTCTTGGTACTTAATTTTGGCTCAGGCTTTGGTTTCTGTAGGAGTTTTGACCCTGCCATGACCATTGGTTTCTTTAGACAGGATCTTGTAGGTTATCAGAGGATTGTGACGGTATACTAAGGGTGGATTGTGGTTGTGCATTTTCCCACAACTGTCACTGCTCATGAAGCAACATGATTAACTGGATGTCTTACAGACCACCAATTTTCAGCTACTTAAGGCCCCATAAAAGTAACTTAACTTTTAAAAGACTTCTTGGGAGGCTGCTTCTGACATGGCTCCCAATGATCCCTGCCTCCTGGTATTCACACCACTGTGTAATCCCATCCCCACTGGTGTGGACTGGACGTACTGATTTGGCTTCTAATGAATAGAATGTGGCTTAAGTGATGGGATATTACTTCAGTGATTAGGTAACAAAAGGCTGTGAGTTCCATCCATCTTTCCCTCTCAACCCCCTGCTTGTTCATTTGGATAAAGCTTCCTGCTATGTAGTGAAATGGTATATGGAGAGGCTCACATAGCAAGGAACCAAAGGCCTTGAAGTCTTGAGAATGAGAGGAACTGATGCCGTAGTCTAGCAGTGGAAGAGCTTGTGAGAACTTAATCCTGACAACAGCCAAGTAAGTTATCCAGAAAGGACATCTCAGCCAGTCAGGCCTTGAGATGATGCAGCCTTGTGAAAGACCCAGAGTCAGAGGACCCAGCGAAGCTGCACTGAGAATCCTGACCCACAGAAACTGTGAAATAATAATTGTTTTAAGCCACTAAGTTTTGAGGTAATTTGTTACACAGCAATAGATAACTAAACTAATATAAATCTCAAAAGCAAAACATTTTTTTTTGTTCTGAAACAAAATATAACATAAAATTATGGTTTCAAATTATATACCAGTCTGGTTAATATGTATCCATTGTATCTTTTAATATGATACAAGTTCATTATTAGCAGGAAATACATAGAGCAAAGAAGATTTCTGGCACAAAATACTGCTACATATGTGTGAATGACAGAATTTTAAAACCTGAACTAATTCTTGGCAAGATGGTTCAATGAAAACTTTCAGATAAAAATGATCTATTCTATTGGAAGGGAAATACACTAATTCATGTCTTGGATCATGCCTGGTATTGTAGATATTAAACACATCACAAGATGGTATCAGACCTCATATAGCCTAATTGTATGATTATCATAAAAGAGAACTGCAGGTTATCCTCTTTTCATTAGAAATTTTTTATAATAAATATAACTAATATAAATCCCAACTATCTACTCAACTGGATGTACTGACAATTTGAAGTTCAATCTGTTAAGTCCTTATTTGAGAAATAAAGTTATCAATAAGAATATCTACTTGGTGTCTCACATACTACTCAAATTAAACTTGATAAAATACCTTTCCATTTCAACTCTGTTCTTCCTCTAGTCTTTCCAATTCTAATAAACAGTATTTCCATCTATCAGGTTGCTCAAGACAAAAATTTGTGAGTTCTTCTTGACACCTGCATCCCATCCAGAAAGTCTACTGCCTAGAGGCCATGTAGCTCTCAAGTCCTTCTTCTCTCCATCTCCAAGGACAGTCCTCTGGCCAAAGTCACTACAATTTCTCATTCCTTTTTAATGTGTCTCTCTACTTCTACACTTCTCCCGTTACAAACTATCCTTCACACTGCGGCCTTTCGATCTTTTCAAAATGCAAATGAGAACATGTTCCCTGATTATAATTTATCAAGTTTATAAATGGAGACTGCTTCTAAGAGAAAGTTTAAAAATGAAAACTAACAGAAAAAAAAAATCCTTAACAAGGGTTCCAAGGTTCTTTAAGATCTGACTCTACATACTACTCTATCCTCCTTTTATGGTCCAAGCTATCATCTGGCGCAAAGATCGTCCTTCAGTGTATCAAACGTGCCAAGGTCTTTGCTTTGCTTCCACATGGAAGGTTTTCCCCTGGCCAGTGTCCATTTATACTTTTGGTCCCAGCTTCTTTCCCTAACAGTCTCACTACGTGACACATAGTACCTGTTTAAAAAATATTTGTTGAATAAAGACATGAATAAAAATTGTTCAAGATCCTGCTACTATAATTAAATTGGGAAAATATTTAAATCATGGCCTTTCATCCATTAGGAATGTTCTCCTCTTTCACCTTTTTTATTTAGAATGAAACACATCAGATTTTGAGATCTGAAAAAAGTCTCATTTGTTTTTGGCATGGTTGTTATAACTCATCTATTTACCTCCTCAACCGACCCAACTATAAAGGTTCATGTTTAGATTTTCACTTTATAATAACTAATTAGGACCTCTACATCAATTAAACCAATGATAAATACAAACAACCACTAGGAGTCAAAAGGGCTACTTCTGAAAGTGATAAAAATCTATCAGGAAAACAGTACCAAAGCAATCTTTTATCATGGAAGTACAATCTTAAGACTTGATCAAATTGCACTGAGTAATGAAATGTTACATTGAGTAGGAATTATTTAAAATTGAATAAGATGACATGACTGCTACATAAATTCTTCAACGCTTTCATCTTATTTCCTTCTAAACACATTTACCTAATCAATGCAGATTTTCTTGTATTTTAGTTGTTACTTAAATTTTATTTAAAATTTTGTTTATTTAAAGTTTTTAATGCAGAGGCACCTGGTGGCTCAGTCAGTTGAGTGTCCAACTTTGGCTCTGGTCATGATCTCATGCGTTGTGGGTTGGAGCCCTGTGTCAGGCTCTGTGCTGACAGCTCAGAGCCTGGAGCCTGCTTTGTTTCTGTTTGTCTCTGTGTCTCTGCCCCTCCCCCCCCTCTCTCTCTCTCTCTCTCTCTCAGCAATAAATAAACATTAAAAAAATAAAGTCTTTGGGGCGCCTGGGTGGCTTAGTCAGTTAAGAGTCCGACTTTCACTTAGGTCATGATCTCGTGGTTCGTGGGTTCGAGCCCCGCGTCGGGCTCTGTGCTGACTGCCAGCTCAGAGCCTGGAGCCTGTTTCAGAGTCTGTCACTCCCTCTCTCTCTGACCCTCCCCTGCTCACGCTGTCTCTCTCTCTCTCACTCCTAGAAATAAATAAAACATTAAAAAAAATAAAAAAAAATAAAGTCTTCAATGCATTTTTGCTATCTATCATACTATGATACAGAAAATGTATGAAACCAATATAAAATTCAATTACTAAGGATAAAAATTCTATTAACAGGTCTCAGTTTCATTCTCTAAATAAGAAATATGATTCATATTTATTAATTTGTTGAAAGATACCACTAACATGTAGCTCTTCAGAATAATTAAAATGTACTCTTAGGATATAAACATTTTTATTGTTTTACTATACACTGGATTTATTATTCAAAAAATTATAAGCAACGCTATAATTAATTTATACCAAACAATAAATGATGTATTCTATGAAAAACAAATGTTTTCAGAGTCAATAAAATCACAACATACCTTTCTTGGACTCATGTGTTCATTTACAGTTTGCCTATAATTGCTTCATAGAGATAGGAGTTTGTACATTACAAAGAGGCTTTATTGATTTATTAGTTACAGGATATACTAAGCATACTCAGATCTAAACTGGAAAAGCTAGCTCTGGGCTAATATCATATAACAGCAAGTTGCAGAATACTTTAGAGCAAAATCAGAGTGTTGGCACAGGAAAGATAAAAGGTATAAGCTGGAGTAGCAAAGATTAATGTTTATTAAGTCAACCCACACAAGCAAATGAGGTCTTAGAGTTGTATGCTTTGCTCATGATGAGAAAAATATTTACTTAATTTTTAAAAGCATACAATTATTCTATAATGAACTATTAAATTTCCTTTTCCAAAAAATGTTCTCTTTTTTGAAAATATGTAAAGAAACAATTAACATTTATTTAATACACTAGAACACTCCAGGAAATGATTTATTTTTTCAATAGTTTATATCCTAATTTAACTAATTCAGGTAATTTATTTGACTTTATATGTTTTGGGGGATAGTAAATAAAGTATTTTAAAATGTATTTTTGAGAGGGGCACCTGGGTCGCTCAGTTGGTTAAGCATACGACTTCGGCTCAGGTCATGATGTCGTGGTTTACGAGTACAAGCCCCACCTTGGGCTTTGTACTGATGATGGCTCAGAGCCTGGAGCCTGCTTCGGATTCTCAATCTCCTTCCTCTCTGCCCCTCCCCTGCTTGCATTCTGTTTCTCTGTCTAAAAAATAAACATTTAAAAAATGTTTTTTTTTTTTTAGTATTCTTACTATTGTTTTATTTAAATAATAGCATTCATGTTACAGGAAACTGAATAATACACAGTGATATACAATACACAGAAACATCTGTTTTCTTTACTATATTTTCCTTACTATACTTCCGACTTCAGCCACATGTATATGCCACTGTATAATATGTTTAAGTGGTTTTCTGATCTTGACTGAATAGTCCATCGAATGGATTTCCATAAAGGTGGTTATCCTGGATAATGAGCCATACTCAGATTTTACAGGATGAACTTCACATCATGACTGAACATTTTCAAAATAAAGTACAAATGGCCAGATGGATCATTGTGACTGGCTCACGTATTCTAAAGAATCCTTGCTTTAATATTTTCATGCATTTAAAAATGTATTTTTGAGAAAATAAATGTCCTTTAAATAGTATAGTGTTAAAATTGATGAGTAAAAAAGGTGTGCAAAATTTTATGATGAAATTCTCTAAACATCATTTTCTCCTTTTGTAACTTAAAAATTCATAGGAGAGCACGTAGTTAAAGGTGGTAATGTCTGCTCTGAGTTCCATTTTTGAAGTAAAAGCATAAAATTATTATTCAACATTTTTGCTTATTTTATTTTGCCTTTTAAAATGGATTACTTTGATAATTTGTGACTGCATATGAATGAGCAAGGTGGAGGTTAAGGAAAGATCAGCACAGCATGTTCATAACTCAACCTGAGGTGGTTAATAATTTAGTTGAAAAAGGTGGTCAACATGTTGTTTTTGACAATATTTCTTTTCTTTTTCAGTTGTAAACTATTTAATTTCCACCACTAACGGACCCCTAAATACTTAGAGGAAGCAGAAAGTACATTGATGCTGAGACACAAATTAATGTGGGGGTAATGAAAATCTGTAAGTTATTTATTCTCTTCACCAGCTCTTGAAATTGTGTTCTCTTATCACCTTATTTAGTAGCTGTTACTAAAAAAAAAAAAAAAAAAAGAAAAAAAAATATGGGAAAAAAAATACTGGAATAATAATTAAACTTAAATTAATCTTACCTACATTGAGGTAAAGACCAAAATATCTATAATGTGCTATTTGTGGAGATATTCCAGCAAATGGAGGCTGAGAAAACTCTATTATTTCCTTTTAAAAGTAAAACATTAAAAATAAAGTAAAATGTTAAAAATTCCAAATATTATCTCACAAGCAGTTATTTAATGTTACTAAATTTTAATATACTTTTTAATACGTATTTAGTCTCTAAACCACACAATACACCATTATAAAACTTAATAAATGATGTTTTTTCTCATATGGTAGAAATAAGTCAAATACCATGTGATGTTACATATTATGAATATTAAAGATTGTACTTAAATAAAATTATAAATCAATGCAAATTAACTTCTTTTTCTTATATCAACCAAAAGTGATGCTCACAGTTTTACCTAGAGAATATGTGTTCCTACCAAAGGGATTCAAGAGTCAAGAAAGGCTAGGAAACTCTGTTGTAACACTACTGAGGTTTTTCATCATTTTAAACCCAGAAAAGTTTCAATTAATGATGGAGGAAGCAAGTCACTGATTTTCATACTGGCAAGTGAAACGCAGCAAGCTAGAATAACTGGTTAGTTTTATTAAGGCATCTTATTAAGATGGCTTATTAAGCTACTCACTATTGTTTTCATAGGGCTTTAGACTGATACTAAACTTTAAAATGTAGGATTCTTTCCTTCCTAACTTTCATAAAAGTCATATATAATTAGCACTGAATGAAATTTTCTAATGTCAACATTTCAAATTTTGATTAACAGGGAATACAAATCAACCCTATTCAAGTTTAATTCAAAAGACTGGCAACATCCTTTGGGAGACTAGTAGAGATAATATTCAATGCACCTTCAAACTTCAGACTAAGCCAGGGGCCTACAAAGTAAAAGTAATATTCAACTTACTAAGCTAGCATCGTCACAGTAATTTTCTCTATCCGCTTTATGTTTGATTCATAAAAACCATACATTCTCAAGTTGAAATGAACCTTTAGGGTCTAGAAAGTAATCCGGACCACCCTACTGTTGATAGATATGATGACTGATCTACACAGATGATCGAAATGAAGAGAAAGTGAACAGCTGACAGAAGTGGTATGGGTCATGACCATGATGTAAGAAAGAGAAATTCAGACAATGGTAGACTCTCTGGACAGTACACAATTAAAAATCTGGTGAAATTCCAAAGGGTGGAAGAACCACAGTTGTTCAGCTCCATTATAGAACCATCATTTCTGAACATGGAACACCACCAGTCAGTAGGAATCACACAAGCTAAGGTAACTTAGTGAGTGTTCATTATTATCATTATTATTTTTTGAATAAGGGTAAACTGGGAGTGTTTCCTTTTTTGCCTCCAGCAGTGTCTTTTTCCTCTTTTATAGAGTATTCAAGGCTAGAACTAGGATGAAGTGAATGAGGCACTCAATTCAGGTGAAAAATTTAAATGAAGAAATGATTAGTACCTACTCTAATATGGATAAAGTTCCTAAGGCAAAATATCTTTATATTGTAGTGAGTTTCTTTAAAGATGAGTTTTGACAAAAGGTTGAATGGTTTATGTCTATCTGCTATCATTTACATAAGCATGGAATATTTGAGTAAGAAAAATTTCTAAAGTGAATTTTAATAACAAATCCCTAAATATTGTTAGAAGAAGGTACCTGACATCCTCAATACCCATGTTTAAGCTCTCTCTGATTTTTAAGCTCTAGACTCTTTGGCATATGCTAAATAAGTTTCCACAAACTAGGCTGCCTGATGCTAGGGCTAAAGTAGCTTCTCTTAACTCATTGTATGGCTGATGGATGGCTTTTGTTTGAATTAATCAGCCTGCGGGTTATAAGGTGATGACCTTCTGTCATTCTACCTACCTTTATGGACTGTCATTCTTTTGTAAAAAAAAGAACTTCTTTAGGAGCACCTGGGAGGCTCAGTCAGTTAAGCCACCGACTTCAGCTCAGGTCATCATCTCATGGTTCATGGGTTTGAGCTCGCATTGGACTCTGCTGACAGCTCAGAGCCTCCTTTTCATACTCCATGTTTGTGTGTGTGTGTGTGTATCTCTAGACTTTAAAATGTGTAAAGTATTCTAAAATAAAAAAGTTATTTTTCTCCTGATGCATAAATTGTGCCAAATTTGGTCAGTGGAAACCTTTTCAAGCTGGCTCTTGTGTCTTTTCTACAGGAATCTGTTAGTTTTTGAGTACTTGCTTTGTTGTGCCCGAATCATGAGTCCCAGAGACCTCCAAGGAGCCGGCACCAATGCAAGTACAAAAGGGTCTTTATTACAAGCTCGAGCAGGGGCTCACCAGCCTGCCGGTGTCATGGCAGCAAGGTGAAGCGAAGAACAATAGCGAACAGGGTTTTTAAGGAGTAAGGGATGGGGGTGTTACAGTACATGTAGCATCATCACATAAGCACCAGTTACAATTACAGCTTTGACCATTCAGTATCTGTGAAGTGTTCATTACTTTTTGTGGGACCCAATCATGACTCTTGAGAATCCTTTGAAAATGATCAATTGTGAGGTGAGTTCAAAGGGCCCATGTGGGGTTCAGACAAGTGGTGAGAAATGGGCTAGTTTGTATCTGCAGTTTCCAGCCTTGACTCAGACCATAGGAATGTTTCTTTATCTTTTTCTTTTTTTCTTTTTGATTAACTGAACTGAGGGCGGTCTGAGGATGGGTTTAGCCTTGAACAGTCTGAGGCTTTTCCTGGGACTGGGACTGGGGCTATGTGCAGCCCGAGGTTGCTCTTAATGGAGGACTTAATTTTTGGCTCTTCAGCTTTAAGGCACAAAAAGATACTTTAGACTCACTGGACTTTTCCTTCTCCAGACCTAGCTCTTTCCTATCTATCTACCTCCAAAGGTTAACAATTTTCCTTAGTTTCTGGTTTATCCTTCCTATTCCTTTTATTCCTATTTTCATACAAAAGGTAGACTATTGTAAGTACTTGAATTTTTTCAGTTAGTAATATGCCCTGAAATCATTCAATATCAGTTTACAGACATCTTCCTTCCGCTCTCCACAGTTGCATTGTATTCCACTATGTGAATATGTCAGTTTATTCAACTACTCTATTTGTTTCTGTTGGCTGTTAAAAACAATCCTGTAATCCCTATGTTATTTCACACTCATAGAGACATATATTCAGGAAGGATTCCTAGAAGCAATTTTCCTTAGTCCAAGAGCAAGTGCATATGCAATTTTGTTAGGTATTATTAAATTCTCCTCCACAGGGGTTTTACCATTCTGCATTCTTGCCAGTAATGTATGAGAATGCATAGAATCCTTCTTACTTCCAGTTTCCAAGATCTATGTGAAGAGTCTCTTTTTCCAAAGTTACAAGGTATTTACTTTCTGTCTCTGAGGTTAAAATTTATTATTTTTGTCACTATTTCTAGTTCAAAAATGGTGACTATAACTTTTTATTTGAAATGTATAATATGAGTAGAAGATATTTTTCAGTCAATACCTTACATTTACAGAGTGCATTACACCTTTCAAAATACTTTTATGCACATGCATCTTATTTGATCCTCAGCCACCTTTGGAAGTACATCAGTTCTACCTTCCAGATGAGATTGCTGAGAAGGAACACAATCTAATGACTTCTACATACCCAGTTAATGACAATCAATGGTCCTGTTAGTTCACTGATACTTCTACAAGATACTAAGTTGCCTCTCCTCTAACTTTCAATTCTAGTGCTTTGACTTATTATACATTAGTGTCACTTACAAGATAAAAGTATTATCTAATTATATTTATTTCACAAGTAGTATACATAGGAAAGCTATTAATGAGTTACTTAAATTCATATGTTAAGCTTATTTTGGATAATAAAGCTTAATTTCTTTAGGTTTAGCTCAAGAATTTTACAAACTACAAAGGGCTAACCAAGTCTAATAATATAATTTATTCTGAAAAATACACCATCTTTTAATTCAAAGTAAGATTCACTTCTGGCAGCATAAGTAACAAGTTAGAATTCAGTGATTACCTTTTAATACGTAAGCAACTATTAGGAATTTGTAAAATCTTAGGAAATCAAATACGAAGTACCAAAAATGTAATTTTAGACAACATTAAAGTTCAAAGGCTTCCTTTGTACTAAACAATGTCTCTTTGCATTCTCTGAAAAGTTGGGAAAAAAGTTCTATTTCAAGTATAAAATATTTTGGCCTAAATTTTTAATTAGTTTGGTTCATCCTTGAGAATAGTAATATATATTTATCCTATCAAGTGAGCTGCAAGAAAATATTAAAGGATGACATTAACAGACATTATAAATTGAAAATCCTCAAACAGAAGCAATGAAACCAGTAAGTGTAAATATAAACCCTGATTTTGGTCTCTTTTTCTTAATGTAAACTCTTTTCCACAAACACAATCTGTATGTTAAAGATGTCATTTATTTTTGAAGTTGAAAAATAACAAAAAGACTTTAGACCCACATATAAAAGGTACTCTTTTTATCCTTTTCTGAGACATTGACCTGTATGCTCATTTAAAAATGAACACCACATCTTTACGTTATTAAATCTTTGTTTTGATCTATTAGTATTCACCAAAGTGCCATTTTATAAAACCTCACACTGAATAGACAAGGCTGGAGGTGACCATCTGCAGCTTTAGAGTCTGCGTTTGAATTGATGAAAAGAGCTTTGTGTTTTCATTGCCAAGTTTGATTCTTCCAGTCATTAGGCATTCCCCTCAGATCGCATCAATGAAGCCGTGCTCTCTTACACCCATGTGTTAAATTCTCTTCTCCTCATGGTTTCCTTTGCCAGCTCTACTCAAGAATGACTATTGGGTCTTAGCCACATTCTTCTCACAGCTGTGTTAAAAAAGAGCATCAGAAAGTCTTCCTAAAACCCATATGTGTATCTGGTCAGTTCTCTGTCTTAGGGTCACCTCACATTGTGGTGTGATTATACAGAGATTCATTCTTGTTCTTGAACTGTGCTACTCCACCACTCTGGGAAAGATTAGGCCCTCCAGTTAGTAGTGGAGAACTTCTTGGAAGACTGATATGAAATATACATAGCTCAGAAGGCAAATTAATTTAAGGAAGAAGGCATTTCAAGATTTTAAATATTTAAATGTATTTTTACCAGTGTGTACCTTGTCAAATGGCAAATAATAACATAAAGAGAAATAATTAGTATATGCTTTCATATGCTTTTAGGACGCCATTGTGCGCAGCAAAAGAAAACATCAAATGATGATTATGTTCCAAAGATTATTAGTGTGAATGGTATAAATGCCCAAGCAATTAAAAAAATTAAAATTCTTAAGTTCAGTAAGTTCCAAAATATTGTTCACTACGTAATTTTTGGAGCCTTATTTTTCACTTTTAGTCTTTCTACAGAAACACCTGACAAAATACTCTATAGTAGTATAACTATTATTTTCTTTATATTCAGGTTAAGAAAAACAGAAAAAAAAAAAACTGCATGTTGAGCTGCCCAAGGATATATAATGATATGACGAAGAAAAAAGATCACTTCAGCTACTACTACATACTGTATTGTTAGAAAACAATTTTTTCTTTTTAACTATTAATTATCAAGAATGAAGTTTATGTATGGACAATGTTCGTGACTTTACCACTAGTTAAAGCTACGCTGAAATAAGCAAAAGATTCTTTTATTCTATATTTTTCGAGGGCCAAATGTGCACATGCGCAAATCCCTGACTTAGTGGAGAGAAATAACTAAACATGGAAAGTTGGAATCCAAGTAAAATCGGTCTTTCTACTTGTTTTTGGGTTCAATTTAGGTCTTTTCTAATTATATTTTGGGACTAAAACCTATACCTAGTAAGGAAGTATACATCAGACTTTCAATGAGTATACTATTTATTAAAAGAAAACCAGACCTTGATTTATATAAAAATGTAGACTTTCCTATACTAACAGATAGATACTTCATATTAAATTTTCTGTGTTTATGAAAGAAAGAAGAATAGGGAAAGGAAAGGACGAAGTTCTGAATGAGCTATCAAGTATAATGAGGTTGAGCAACATCCAAGCAGGAATGATGAAAACTTCTTAACATCTCATTTTTACAATAGCTTCCCTTTTCCTTTTTTACTACAAACGTATTCTAAAGTACACTAGTCGTTAGTGTTTTTAAGTAAGAAAGTTAAAATCACTTTACATATCTTATTTTTATCAGTTCTAAAACTATGCTCAGGTAAGATGGATGGATGAGTCCTGCTGTCTTCACAGAAGTACCTGGGAGCTGTGTAGCCTGTCAACGGTTAAACAGTAAGAAGCCTTCAACTGAACAGAACCAAGGAAAAGGATACCTGTCAGATCATATGGCGACGCTAAGGAAATTACATTTCATATAAATGTGTGAAAATCACATTTGAATGTTTCTGAGGCGTAAGAACTTGTTTTTTTTTGTTTTTTTTTTAGTCTGTCAAGTTATAGTTAAAAAGTATATGATCATCATTAAGTGGAGCCTCTAATTTCCTTAAAATAACAGTAACTTTATTTCTGACTTTTAATTACTATTAACACTGGATTAATGAAAAACAACAAAAATTCCTGTCTTTTATGTAGTCTTAAACTGAAACAGCAGAGATCTCGCTCATATTTTACTCCTTTGTTCTTTTTCTCTCATTTTTTTTCCATTATAATAATCTGAAACATGTTTTATCTATCATAGTAGGCAGAAATGTGTATTAGTCCAACTCTAGATCACCTATTTGAAGACAGGTTCTGAAATGAAGAAGCAGATGAAATGTAAGCAGTCATGTTGTAATTTTACTTTTTAGTCCCTACTCTCAAGCTCTTTATGATTCATTCCATAAAGTTAACTCTACAGGGGAATTTACCAGGCAAAGTGCAGATTCTTAGGTTTAGAGAATTTCTTTTCTTTAGCCTACACCCTTTACTTTCCACTTCATTAGAATTTTTCAAGTTCTGGGTTAGGCTTCAATTTTAAAAATCCTACATTAATCCTTCCCTGGTAGAGAGGAATGCCATAGACAATTAACACTATGTTTCTTTTTCATGTCAAAGTGAGACATTCCCCAAAGATAAAGGTGTAAGCTCAACTCTAATTTTTATAAAAAAATATAATTACATATGTATCGAACGTGATAGGTATCTCTCTGTGTGTATAAATATAAAGTAGCTCTAAAGAAATCTACTTTATATACATGTATTCAATGGATAAGAAAGGTGATCCACTATACAAATATATGATAAAATTAAATTTTTTATAAAACACATACTTATTTGATAGTGTATAAGATTTGTCTCTCATAAGTTAAGTATATATTTAAAGATATGGGTTATCATTTACTGAAATCCAGAATATTAAATTCCTAAAAAGCATATAAATAACAATATCTAATTGGACCTAGATTCAGAAGGTGCCTTCCAGAGCTGAGTGGGAAGTTTATTTGCACATAGATTATCACAAATAAATTGACTTATTATTTGCTGAAGTATATATCATGTTTCACAGAGCTCTTAAATCTCAAACACAAAATACATTTTAAAGAACAATTTCCAGAAGTTTTAAATCCTCCCATTTATTGATAGTAATCAAAACAAACTTTCAACCTTATATTAAATAATGATTTAAACCTTACTGAGTTGAGAATTTATGAAACTTATTCTCTGATTTAATCAACATGTATTTACAGTGTTCAGACATGTGTACTATTGACTTGCAACTTGTAGTCCACCAAGAATTTATTAAAAAAAAAAAAAAAGAAAAAAAATCACAGGTATAGTTGGCAAGAAGCAGAGTAATTCTAAGGAAAAGAGAATACAATTGTATTTAATTATGTAAAGACATATTACCACAATTATTTTTCATTGTGGTTAAAATCAAATTCTGGAAGCCAGCAACAAAACTAAAAAGTTTAGTGATGTCTTTTGATGAAAATCATAGGCTTCTTAAAAAATAATAAGAATGCAGGCTCCCCCTCTTAAGCCAAGAAACTGTAGAAATGCTCTGTTCCCTTTCCCAGCACTCAGAGTCACCTACCCTGTTTTATAATTCAACCTGCAAACAGATTAAGCAGCTGAGTTTGTGCAAAGTATGTTTGCTCTACGCTACAAGCCCTTGTGTGACAGTGTGGCGACTCCCCTGACACCTCGGAGAGAACTACAGATGGTTCTTACTCATCAGCAGGGAAACCGAGCTGAGAATTCACAATTTCTTTGTAACCTCAACTTCTTCATAGAACTCAGTATTTGACCAAGAGGCAGGAAGACTTTTTGTTAGCTTACATGTTCTTCGTCTCCTTTTTTTTTTTTTCCTGTCAATACTACTCAAAAAGCTCAGGATGCCCTATATTTCAAAAGGAAATGTTTTAGGCTGATCTTTGATACTTTAATTATGTAGTTAGAAATGAGAACACATGTAAATATTAAATACCTGTTTTTTTTAAAGTATGGAAAGAAAGAAAATTTTAAAGTGACACACTTTTTCTTGAAAACACATTTAAAAGTTTACAATTTTTGTCCTACATCTTTTTGTCTGATCTGTTTTTTATATAGTTACAGTTTATGAGAGATTTCAATCATACCAGTGTAAATCTGGCCCACAGTAAAGATGATATGTGATACAAGTTACTTCACTGTAAAATCTAGAAGTTTCTGAGATTTCTTATAAGCCTTATAAGCCTGGTTGTAAATACTTTTAAGTAATTTTGTGTAGCTTAGGTATGCTAAGTAGAATCAAATATATTTTGAAAATCCTTTGGAAAACTTTTGTGCCAGGTCACAAGAACCATATCTGTAGACAGAAAGACAGATGGGAAATAAAATATAGCATAACGAACAATAGAGTCTTAAATCTCTCGTGATGATACAGATGGGAAATAAAATATAGCGTAAAGAACAATAGAGTCTTAAATCTCTTGTGATGATAAAACATCGCTTAATGGATTGGTGTGTCAGTTTACTCTTTAATAAATGAGGATTATGGGTGGTCCTTGGCAGAATCATTAAGAGAAGTTTTTCTTACAAAGTTCCTCTGCTGGTAGCCTGCTCTTTAGTTCCCTCCTACTTCGACACAGCTCACCAAAACTAAGTGCATCCAGGATTAGCCAAAGAGCAACTTAAAAGCCAAATGATAATGTGTTCTTCTTCTACAATCATACACATTTTTAAAAGAGAAGTACCTGAAGAGAGTAATGCTTAACCCAAAGGAATGAATATTTTAGGCTTTATGACACCTGGGCCAAGAATTTTTTTTTTAAGATTTTATTTTTGAGAAATCCCTCCAACCAATGTGGGGCTCAAACTCACGACTCCCAAGATTAAGAGCTGCGTGGTTTCTGACTAAGCCGGCCAGGCACCCTCCAAGAAGCTCTTTTGGACAATGAGGTCTGACATTCACTATACTTTCCCCTCTCAGTGTTTCTGCCTACAAATATTGGCTGGTTTCTGGATGATAATTCTGTACCGTTTTCCTTTTCAGGAACACTTCTATTGATTAAAAAATTTAAGAAATTCTTTGGACTCTAAAAGAAAATAAAATACAAATTTTAAATTCTACAATTATTAGCAATAGTATATAGTCTCTCTCCACTATTACTGAAGATTTCAGGTCTTTTAAGTGTAATTAAACTTGATGGAAGTTGGTGGTTAGGACAAGGGTTAAAAGCCAATCACTAGGAAGTCAGACATTCCGACCTTGAGAAGACTGGTAAGAGTGGTGGTGCCAGTGACGGAGAAAGCAGGCAGGACTCATTGCAAAGCTCACACTTTGTCAGGAGACTCCTCTACTAGCATGGGTACTGGGTTGGTTTAAAACTTTTTTAAGTCTAAGGCTTAAAGTAGAGGAGGGCACATTTGAAATTTTCCTGTGTATTCCTCATCTGGGCTGCTTTTACTTTATTCTGTCACCGCATCAACCTATGAAGTTGTTCTGCTTCATTTATTCAGAAGTGTTTACAGAGTACCAACTTTACATCAGGCATCTGAGTGAATATGTGGAGGGGATGTGGATACAAAGATGAAGAGAACAGTGTCCATGTCTTGGGAATGCTCAATGGTGGGTAGTTTTTCAGGGAGTGGGGTAGATAGGAAATAGATAAACAAAGCAGTTATAACACCCAGATGATTAAGACCTCTAACAAAGGTATGGACTAAGTACTATGAAAACAATAAGGGGCTTCTGGGTGGCTCAGTCAAACATCGAACTCTGGATTTTGGCTCAGGTCAAGATCTCATGGTTGGTCAGTTCGAGCCCCACATCAGGCTCTGTGCTGACAGTGTGGATTCTCTGTCTCCCTTTCTCTCTGTGCCCCCCTCCTCAAAATAAGCAAATAAAATAAACTTAAAAAACATAAAGAAACATCACAGAGAAAACTTAAATTAACATCTGACTACGGAGTAACAAAAATTTGACCAGGTACTAGAAGGGAGGAATATGCTTTAAGAAGAAATAATACATGCAAAGACACTGTGGTTGGGGATGTGGGAGGAAATGATACCAGAAAAATTGGAGGAGGCCGGTGATAGGCTTCATATGCCATGCTAAGTTGTTTATGCAATAGTGTGTAGGAGATGAAAGCCCCCTGAAAATTTCAAATAGGGAAGTAATATAACCTGATTTAAGTTTTAGAAAAATTAACTCTGGTGGCAGTGAGGAAGGTAAACTTGAGCGCTACAGGCAAATACTAGTTTTATGATTATTTCAATAGTCTAGATGAGGGATGATGAGGGCCTGAAATAATGCAATTAACATGTTAGCATGGAAGAGAGGGAATCAGGTGATTTTTAGGTAGGGAACAAAATAGAGATTGACAGCAATGTGCGTGTGAAAAGTAACAAAGAGTGAGGGAATAAGGACAGTGCTGAAATTGCTGAAGACCATTAGTGAGACAGGAAATACAGGAGAATGGAGAGGGCTTTACCTTCAAGGGAGGAATTTTTTAACAAAAACACTATGGCAACACACAAAAGAGAGTGATTTAACTTTCGAGAAAGCTGAAGACTTTGTAGAGAAGAGATACTTGAACTAGTCATGTTACTTTGATGAGTATGATTATACTAATAATTTATAGAATGTTTATAATAATATAGTGACTGGCACTGAACTAGGTATTTTACATGGTATCCAGTTTATTACTTACATCAAACCTGCCTGTGGGGGCAGTATCACCATCTGAATTTTTCAACTGAGGAATTTTTGCTTCCAGGGGTTAAGTAATTTGCCCCAAGTCTCACAGGTTAAGTAGGAAAGCAGGGATTGAAAAATAGGTCTGTCTGACTTGACTACAAAGGCTGCCTCTATCCTGTAGGCTGCACTGAATCTTCTAGGATGAGTAAGTTTTTCATGGGGCAAAAGGGTAAAAGGTGCCAAGCTGAGAATCCCCATATATAAAGGTAATTAGTCTTGAAAAGACACAGCCCTTCTCAAGAAGGAGATATTGCAGTGTGGAGTGAAATGGCAAGAGAAGGAGGGACTACGCAACATGTATTATTCTAAAGGCATTAGGTGTTTATTTCACCTAATTCTTAACAACATTATGAGGTGGGAGTATTATTATCCATATATTATGATCTACATCAGCACAGTGTTTTAAAATAAAATGTCCAAGTTCACATACCTACACATTTTGAATCCAGATCCTGAGCTTTTAAACCACTATGCTATTACCAAAGATATAGGAGGATCATATTGTTTAGGATGATCATATATTAGTTTTATAATAAAAATATAGTTAGAAATGGGCCATTGAATTCATTAGTTAGGAAATTACTGGTAATCTTAAAGAGAACAATTTCAGTATAAAAGTTAGCGATGATGTATTGAGTAGCACAGGAGTGAATGGGAATTGAAAAATTCGATAGTGAATATAGATCAGTTATTCAAGAAATTCAGTTGTAAAAGGAAAAGGGGAAATGTGGACCTTTTTAGTTTACGTTGTAATTACTGACTAGAATCCTGACATATTTACAAAGGACCTTCAACAATAACTGCTAGTAACAGTAATTTCAGATTATATGGAGAATATTAATACTACCATCTAAAGTCTTATAAGTTGGCTTCCTGGAAGGTTATCCTCTTAACACAATCAAATAGGTTGATGCCCACATTAACTGTAAGAGAGGTTATCTGCCCAATTGAGGACAATTAAAAATAAAATACAGTGGATTGAATATGAACAGGAAAGCCACATAATATTTTATCTAAGTCTTACTGCTGGAAATCAGAAAAAAAGATTTAACATTTACATCGAAATTTAACATTTAAATGACATAACTGTTTCACTTAAACTCTACCCACTGGTATCATTCCATTAAAACCTTTTGACCTGTCTGTAGTTAAATATGAAAAACAGAACAATATTAGCAATTTTTCAAAAGGTTAATAAGCCTGTTCAACTTAAAGCATTATCTGAGATGATGTTATTTCTACTTCTTTGTATGCAGAGTCTTTTTGTAATTATTTTTTACAAAATAATAATAATAGTTGATGAGATCTAAAAACTAAGAGGTTGATGACATTTCCAAAGATTTTATAGAAATCTAATTGGTCTCTGGGAAACAGTGTTTAAGGGAATTTTAATCATGAATACAAATCAAAGAAGTATATGTAAAGACAACTTTGAAATTTGTAACTATTTGTAGACTTTAAGAGAGGTAAATCAGATTCTGACTGTCAAAAGTTACTGATTTGTAATTTACAATGAAATGAGATCTACTTATATATCTTAGTGTTTTTAGAATGTTGATGTACATTGTCACTAACTGGATACAGTTTCTGACTGAACATAAACCCAATCTTTATACATACAAAAAATATACTACTTAGCATAAATCACAAATTGCAAGATAACCTGATTGTAAAGATTTTAATATGCTTAAATAACTCCTAATCTGTTTTAAAATGTCTTATCGACAGATTTACCTAACCTTGGGTTACTATTTAAAGTGTTAAGAAGTAAGAAAATTTGAAGTTAGTACTACTTCATACTGTGAGACTGAAAAAAAAAATTAAGAAAAAATGTATGTCTTAAAAATTAAAGACAATTAAGTATTGTAATGACATAATGCAGTTAACAATACATAAAGATGGGCTCAGTTAAAATGACAAGTTCTATTAGGAAATTCTGCTACACTGTTCAAGTCTCATAAATTAACAAGTGATTTCTTTGTATGATATGTGTTAACATTTTGCTAGCTATCATAAGGCTGACTTATTTTGTAGCTTTATTTAAATTTTGATAAAAAGGTAAAGACGATCAGAAATAAACAAATGTAATTATGCACTGTGAAAAGCTGTACTGAATACTTCAGAAGGACAACACGTGAAAATTAATTCCACTGTAACTATTCTATGTGCCTAAAGGTCTCAGGTTACAAAGTCACAGATGATCACAACTCAAGCAGGATTATCACGAAGCTGAATAAGTAAAGTTGATTACTTGACTACCTCTTCCCCTTGCCAATAACTTTACCTATTACCTATGAGAGAATTTTTTAACATATGGCCTTCATGAGCTGGTGAAGATCAGTTATTAAGTACAACTGATTTGCCCTAAATAGAAACCATGATTTCCAAGTAAATGACCCCAAATATGGATATTAGGATAGGCAATCTAAAAAAATGAAAAGGTTCATTTGTCTCAATCTCCTTTGTCTGAAACCATCAACAGTATGAATAATAAATAATATATTATTTCAGTTGTCAAGAGAATGTGTTTCGGTTTTGTTTTGTTCCATGCTTTTGAAATCATGCAAGATCATTTTACTTACTTCTGAACTTTGTCATTGGCCGCTTGGGAGGCCTCCATGGCATGCTGAAGCTCTAATTCCATGTTTGCTCGATCTGTCAGAGCTTGTTGCAGTTGGATAGCCAGTTCCTCTTTCTGCTGTTGAGTGATGGAAACAATGTTCTCTCTATTTTTTAATGCTTCTTCATAAGTACCCAGGGTATGGTTAAACTGATCCTTCAGATTTTCTTCTTGGGATAAAGATTTGTGTAAACTGAGAAAAATATAAAAATAAGTAATTTAAACATAAACATGCAGTCTTACTGACCAATCATCTATTTAACAAAAATCTCCAGTTAGTGATGCCTATTTCTAAAAATCAGTTGAGACATACTTAAATGGGTGCATAAAAATAATTTTTACATCACAATATTATCCTTGATAATTATTCTGTTTCTCTACTTCTAGGCTGAAAGCTACCCAGACAAATGATTATTGATGTTACCAAAGCATACTAGAAGATGCTGCAAGATGTTAATTTAATTACATCAGTGTAAATATTACATTCAATTTTCTTTTAAAGGAATAGCAGAGAACTGGAAAATAAAGCACCTCTAGGTAAATAAAAGAATATAATAAGCTGACTGCAAAGAAGTGAGAAGTAAGAGAATGGGCATCAGTTTAGTAGATCCAGCGTTTCTTCTGCTGAACACTTAACGAGAATGAATGAGGTTTGTACAAATACTGATCAGCCCATACACAGAAATGAAGTTAAAATCACTATTCTGACTGCACAAAAATAATATGTATTCAGAAATATTTTCTTTTTGTTAATGAATCTCATGCCAAATATATCCACTCATTAAGTCACACAGAGAAATAGCATATAAATCAAGACTAAATGAATGCAGAAGAAAATGCAGACAAATAGAATCCTAAAATGCTAAAGGTCAAATCTTTGATATGTCATTACACCTACCACCTGAGGTTATTTTGAAATGGCACCAAGCACCTCACTCAATTAAATAAAGACATTTTGAAAATATAAATATTTAATAAGGGAAATTTAAAATCCACACAGGACATGTTCTTTTTTTATTAAATAAAATCATTTCAGTATATGCATACAAAAGAAATGTCGATGGGAAACTTGAAGTAAAACAACCTAACTATATAATACAGACTGATGATGTGAAAGAAAGTAATATAAATATTAAAGCTTCAAAATGTTAGTCAGGGAACTTTAGCACTTGCCAAATATCTAGTCTGATACTTTATTTAGTCTGATACTTTATTTAAAACTATTCAAACTAAAGTAATTATAAATTTCTTCTTTTTGTTTAAGTAACTTACAAATCTCTCCAGTGTGCTGTAGAAGGTGTCACAGAGAAATAAGGACATGTAACAGGGACAGTTAGCATATGAAAATAAATTATTTCAAGATTCAACTTAGTTCCTAAGAAGAAAGACTGCTACTAAACTGTGGTCAATTGATTACTACATAAAAATTATATCAGATACAGGGCTAGTATCCAAAATCTACACGGAACTCACCAAACTCCACACCCAAAAAACAAATAATCCAGTGAAGAAATGGGCAGAAGACATGAACAGACACTTCTCCAAAGAGGACATCCAGATGACCAACAGACACATGAAATGATGCTCAGCGTCCCTCCTTATCAGGGAAATACAAATCAAAACCACACTGACATACCACCTCACGCCGGTCAGAGTGGCTAAAATGAACAAATCAGGAGACTCTCTATGTGGGCGAGGATGTGGAGAAACAGGCACCTTCCTACACTGTTGGTGGGAATGTAAACTGGCTCAGTCCCTCTGGAAAACAGTATGGAGGTTCCTCAAAAAATTAACAGTAGAACTCCCCTATGACCCAGCAATAGCACTGCTAGGGATTTACCCAAGGGATACAGAAGAGCTGATGCATAGGGGCACATGGACCCCGATGTTCATAGCAGCACTCTCAACAATAGCCAAAACATGGAAAGAGCCTAAGTGTCCATCAACAGACGAATGGATCAAGAAGATGTGGTTCTTAAAGCCCAATTAATCATTTTCTTTAATGGCAGTATGCTTTTTGCCCTTTTTAAAAAAAATTGTGGCTTAACCATTCCTTTATATTTTACCCTTACATATATGGTCTCATTTAAAATTCACAGTAGGCAGCTTCATTTGGGAATTTTGCATTTGTCTGTGATGTCCATGACAGGATTCAGTATACTCTAGCCACTTAAATATTAAGAAATCAATAATTCAGGGGGACCTGGCTCAGTCGGTTAAGTGTCCAACTCTTGACTTCAGCTCAGGTCATGTTCTGTTTTTTATTTATTTTTGAGAGTCAGAGAGAGGCAGCATGAGCAGGGGAGGGTCAGAGAGAGAGGGAGATATAGAATTTGAAGATAGGCTCCAGGCTCTGAGCTAGCAGTCAGTACACAGTCCAATGCAGGGCTTGAACCCATGAACCATGAGATCATGACCTGAGCCAAAACTGGACGCTTAACTGACTGAGTCACCCAGGCACCCCATGACTTAATTCTCTAATCATTTATCACTTCCTAGTCTTCTATCATTTAAAGTTTTGCCCCCCAAATTTACATCTCATTTTTCTATTGGATGGACCATCTCATTGCACTCAGAATAAATCTCTAAAAACAAAACAACAAACTGCCTATTTTAACTCACTAAATCTCACAACAACCCATGAGAGAAGTCCTATCAGTATTAGATTTTTATAGAGAAAGAAACTGAAATAACCGGAGGGAAGAAATTTAATTAATCTCACACATCAAACAGAACCAGGATCTGAACCCACAGTCTTTCTTTCTCCCTGAGCTGAAAACACTCCTCGCTAAGGGCCGTGGAGCCACATAAAGCCCTGAATCATCTGTTCTCTCTTCCTCCTCATCTTTTAGCCAGACATTTTGTTTTTCAAGTACATCAGGCTTTTTCCTGTTTGAGGAATTTGTTTGTAATGCTTTTCTCCTCCCCCTGACAAACTTCTACGTACTCATTCGGTCTCAGCACGAACACTGCTTTCTCAGCTAAGCCTTTTATAACTCTTCAATCTAAATTTTGGTGTTTCTTCTTTGTTATTCTGTTTCAGGAAGCCTGCTCTTTTTCTTCTTAGAACTTTGAATAATTTGTAATGTTTTTTCAGTTTCATCTTGTGATTGACGTCCCAATTCCAACATATTAATACTCTATTTACAAAGGGCAACTTTTAAAAATGGGAACGCATTTTAAGAGCGTCAATAAATCTAGACGCTTATATTCCTAAGGAAATTTTCTTATAGGAATAAAGATGAAACAGGGAAAGATCCCAGCATACATAAATCTATGCCATTGAAGCATATTTTTGTTTTAGTGCTGGTTTTTCATTCACAGTGCTCTTCCCTAGGGCCACATTGTTTAGCTTTCTTCATAGAGTCAAATCACATTTAACCCCTTTTCAAAGTTATTGATTTTCAGATGCATTCTCAGCATGGCAGCAGAATTACAATTTATTGGTCTTAAATGACGTATTGGAAAATACTTTACGGTATAGTTAAGAATAAATGATAAAACAATGGCAGAAGAGCCATTAAATGACTCTCAGAAATTCCAAGGCATGTGGCTCACACAATATTGATTGACAAAGAATGGGGACTATTTCTGTTTACCATGAAGTTAATGAGGTAATTGCACACACAAGTTTCAATTCACTCTTCTAGTTTTCAAATTATGTAGTTCTTTAATCTTTGTAATTTGTATAGAAAGTGAGATTTCAAAAATATTTTTACTTAGTAATCCTTTGTATTATAATTCTAATCCATATCAAATGAGACGGTTCACGGTCTCCTGTGCTGTTCACCACACTGAGTCTAGTAGCAGGCAAGGGGAGAAAACACGCTTCCGTGGGCACAGCACTAGTGAGTAGCACATAATAGCTTTCCTTTCTGGAGTGGTTTCTGTCTTAGTTTCAATGTCTCCCAGTCTATTCCTTGAAGTCTGCGGTTCTATTTTCCTAGTCCCTGACTCTCTGTACTCACTCAGCTTAAAATATCTTGGAATTATCAAGTTTATAACCCGCTTTTATGTTCTGCTTGCAGATATTTATGTTCTCTTCAGCTTATCTGCTTACCTGCTTGTTCAACTCTTCTCTCAACTGTAATGTTACACGTGGATTCAGCTTATTCTTGCAACTAGTACTTTTCCATTTATAACAAGTGTTGATGCTACTTTCCCGCATTTTCTCTCTCATCTTCATGATCAGGTATTACTTACATCCTTGCATAAGTCACTTTACTTATCATCCTATAGTATGCATTTACTCTTCTGCTCAGGCTTCATTTGTTTACAGTAATTGCTCAATTGAGTGTTCTACATAGCTTAGATAAATATTTTAATTTAAATTTAAATTAGATTAAAATTAAAATTAAATCTTTAATTAGATAAACATTTTCAAATTAAAAATTTAAAGGTGAGGGGCACCTGGGTGGCTCAGTTGGTTAAGCGTCCAACTTTGGCTCGGGTCATCTTACCATCTGTAAGTTCAGGCCCTGCATCAGGCTCTGTGCTGACAGCTCAGAGCCTGGAGTCTGCTTCGGATTTTGTGTGTGTCTCTCTCTGCCCCTCCCTGCTCATGCCCTTTCTCTATCTCAAAAATAAATAAAACATTTAAAAAAATTAGAGGTGAGACACCACAGTATAAACCAACAGTTCTTAAAGAGGAGTCCCTCAGGGGGCATTTTGCAACATTTGGAGGCATTTTTGGTTGTCATAACTTGAGGAGGGGGGTACTACTGGCATTTCGTTGGTAGGGGTCAGAGACACTGCTAAACATCCCCCACTGCAGAGGACAGAACCCACAACAAAGAATTATCCAGACTAAAGGGTCAAAAATGCCAAACTTGGTGTTCATGCAAAGACGTCAGGTTTGGACTTTGAAGAAGTAGATTCAAATTTCAGTCCTGTCATTCACTCCACTCTGTATGACCTTAGGAAAACAGTATACTCCTTTGAGTATTAATTTCATCAACTCAAGAACAATGAGAAAAATCTCATGGAGTTTACACAGAACAAAATGAGGCGATCAAGTTATGTGCAAATTTCTAGCACAATAGCCAGCAAAGAATGGGTATTCATCCATGTATACTTTGTAAAATAAATAATTTATTTCTAATTAACTTTATACAAAATCTTGTAATATTCAGACATTTTATAAATACTTTGAAAAACAACTGCCTGTTTTTACAGGTTTTTCATGATTGGGAGAAGTAAACTAGTTTTCCTAACCTTTATCACTTATTGATTACATTCTTAAATCATTCTGGAAAAAAAAAAGGCAGGTTTGGCTTGTTTTACTGAATTAAAATAAATAAAGACAAAACAAGTATGAAAGGTAGAAGTATGTGCTACCTTATCTTAAGTCTACATTTTCAGAGAGGATAGTGACTATGTTTACTTCCTGGCTTATTGTATTGTATCTATGAATTTGATCTGAATTTTTGACCTATGTGATTTGTCTTCTCTCTGAAGAACTTTTTAAAACATTTCCTGCATGATAGGTGTTCTGGCGACAAATTCCCTCAGTTTTTGTTTATCTGAGAAAGTCTTTATTTCTCCTTTACTTTTGAAGGGTAACTTCATGGGATATAGAATTCTGAGTTGATGTCCTAAGTTTTAGTCTGACATTCAAGGTGCTCCAAAATTCTGTTCTACTTTTCTTCTCAGACTTCTTCTTACCTACTCTATCAAAATTTATTCTAGTCAAATGGAAATGTAAATTCTTCTTTGAAAATGAAAATGCCTTCCAACTTTTCATTTTGGATTACTGGTCATGCGGTTGCCTTTACTTGGAATGCTCTGTTTCTGTCCCTCCTCACGCCCTATCACTATACTTCAAGATCCAGACAAATTGCAACAACCGTCATAAAGTCACATTTCATACTCTTCTTGCCTAAGGAGACACTTCTTCCTCTAAGCTCCTGTACCCTCTCCATATCCTTTTTATTATATTCATCACTTTCTGCTATCCTTTATAGTCATTGTATACATGTTTTATCTTTCTTACTAGATTATAATATTATTTAAAGAAGGAACCACGTTTTACTCTTGTTTCCTTCTAGGGCCTAATACAGTGGTCGCTCTTCAGAAGGCATACAAAAACTTATTTATTGAATTTTGTTGTTTAAATGCTCTATTTGAGCGTTCAGTCGGTTACGCGTATGACTTTGGCTCAGGTCATGATCCAAACCCATGATTCATGGGTTTGAGCGCTGTGTCAGGCTCTGAGCTGTCAGCCTGCTTCGGATTCTGTGTCTCCCTCACTCTCTGCCCCTCCTCCACTTGCACTCTGTATATTTATCAAAATAAATAAACATTAAAATAAATAAACAAATAAATGCTCTATTTGAACAAGTAGCCTCCAGTATTATAAAAGGATCACATCAATTTTATTTTCCTTCTTTTTCTCTTTATCTTAATGTGCAGCCCCACATGTTTCATAGTTTACCTTTACCCACACTTCATGCCATCACATTTTGGGGAATGTTTTAAGAATTAACCTTTGCTTTGACATCATTGTAGATTCACATGCAGTTGAAAGAAATGGAACAGGAAAATCTTTGGTGTCCTCTGCCCACTGCAATGGTAACATTTTATAAAATTACAGTATAAAAGCACTACCAAGATACTGACATTTTTATAGTACAGATGAAAAAGTTATATTACCATAAGGATCTATCATATTTCCCCACCACTCCTTCCTCTCCTTAAACCCCAATGAGAACTAACCTGTTCTCCAATCCCATAATGTCGTTTCAAGAACGTTTTATAAATTAAAAGGTTGGGATTTTTGGGATTATCTTTTTTCATTCAGCATAATTCTCTGGGGATTCATCCAAGTAGCTGCATATATCAATAATTTGTATGTCTTTTTTTGAGAAGATGGTACATTGCTTCTAAGTTGCCATTTATGTGTGTGTGGAGTTGTTAACGTAATCCCTTATTTTTAGATCTGTAAAGTCTATAGTGCTATCCTCTGTTCCATTCCTGATACCGGTCAAGTGTCTTCTCTCTGCTCTTATATGCTTCTTTCTGTTCTTGCCTTTATAATTTTCTTCCTTCTGCCTGCTTTTTTCTGTTGTCTAGATTCTTGAGGTAGGGGCTTAGATGGTTGATTTGATGTATTTCCAATTTTCTTTATGTATGCATTTTAGTGTTATAAATTTCCTCTTGGAACTGCTTTAGCTGCATCACACAGATTTTGATATGCTGTTATTTTTATTTTCACTCACTTCCATGTATTTTATAAAACTTCCCTTAAGGGGCTCCTGGGTGGCTCAGTTGGTTAAACATCTGACTTTGGCTCAGGTCATGATCTCATGGTTCGTGAGTTCGAGCCTTGCAGAGGGCTCTGTGCTGACAGCTCAGGGCCTGGAGCCTGCGTCAGATTCTGTGTCTCCCTCTCTCTCTGAGCCTCCTCTGCTTGCTCTCTCTCTCTCAAAAATAACCATTAAAATTTTGTTTTAACTTTGTTTGAGAATTCTTTTTTGACTCATGGATTATTTAGAAATGTGTGGTTTAGTTTTTAAGTGTTTGGAGACTTGCCTGTTATCTTTGTTACTGATATTTGTTCTGATTCTTTTGTGGTCAAAGAGCATGCGCTGTATGATTTCAGTTCTTTTAAGTTAACTGAAGTTTATTTTACGACTTAAGAGTATTATCTATCTTGGTGAATGTTTTGTGGGAATTTAAAAAAATACATATTCTGCTATTGTGTGGAATGTCTAAAACTGTTGATTAGATCCTGGTAGTTGATGGTCATGTTGAATTCTGTATCACTGAATTTTTTTTTTGTCTAGTGAGAAAAAGATGTCAAAATCTCTAATCTGTCACTGTGGATTTGTCCACTTCTCTTTTTAGTTCTATCAGTTTTTGCTTCATATATTTTTAGTTCTCTTGACTGGCACAAACACAGTTAAAACTGCTATGTCTTTTTGGTGGACTCTTTTTTTTTTTATGATTTAATGCCCCTCTCTAATAAGTTTCCTTGATTTATGTCTACTTATAAGATACTAGTATAGCCATTCTTGCTTGTCTTTGATTCGTGTTTTCATGGTTTATCTTCTGTTCTCTTATTTAAAAATTTTATTTGCCGCAGCTTTCTGGTAGCCAGTATAGAGTTGGGCCATAATTTTAATTTTTTAAATGTTTTTATTTTACTTTTGGAAGAGAGACAGCGTGAATGGGGGAAGGGCAGAGAGAGAGGGAGACACAGACTTCGAAGCAGGCTCCAGGTTCTGAGGTGTTGGCACAGAGCCTGATTCGGAGCTTGAACTCAGAACTGTGAGCTAATGACATGAGCTGAAGTTGGACGCTTAACCCACTGAGCCACCCAAATGCCCCAAGTTGAGCCACAATTTTTAATCCACTTTGTCAATCTGTCTGTTGTTATATTTAAACCATTAACATTTACGTTGGGGCTTAAGCCTGCCATTTTATTTTGTTTGTTGTCCATGAGTTTTTATTGTTTTTCTTTGTTTTTCCTACTTTCTTTTTCCTATTTCTCTGTAGGTTACTTGAACACATTTTGAAATTCCATTTTTATAGATCTAGAATGTCTTTTTTTCTTTTTTTGAGAGAGAGAAAGTGCACACGTGCAAGGGAGGAGGGGCAGAAGGAGAAGAGAGAGAATCTTAAGCAGGTTCCATGCTCAGCATGGAATGATCCCATGACCCTGGGATCATGACCTGAGCTGGATGCTTAACTGACTAAGCCACTCAGGCGCCCCTACAATGTCTTTTAGTGTATCTTTATGTATAACAATATATGTGCATAAGTAGTTTATCGTATTGTAGTTATTCATGTTAGTCTACTGTAAGTCTACAATAGATGTTATTATTTTACCAGTTCCAGTGGAATATAGACACTTTACCTCTGTATACATTCCTCTTCCCTCCCTTATTATTTTAAATACATCCTCTATATACATTGAGAACCAAATCAGAGGGGTTATAGTTTTTCCTTCAGTCATCAAACATAACTTAAAAACTCAAAAAGCCTTTTATATTTCTCCATCTTTGTTCAGTGTTCTTCCTTCTTTCCTGACATTCCAAGGTTTGTTCTTTTAACATGTTTTCTTTTGAGCTAACTTCCATAGCCATTTTTGTATGATAGATTTCATGTCAAAGTCTCTTAGTTTTCCTTCTCCTGAGAGTATCTTTATTTCTGCCTTTATTCCTGAACTATATTTTACTGGGTCTAAAATTTTGCTTTGACAGTTCTTTTCTTCTAGTCCTTGAAAAATACTGTGCTACTTTTTTCTGGCCTCCATAGTTTCTGATGAGAAGCCTGTTGTAATGTCAATGGTATTTCCCCTGTAGGCAAGGTGTTCTTCTCCAGCTGCTTTCAAGATTCTCTTTAGTTTTCAGAAATTTAATTATGGTGTGTCTTGGTGTATATTTATTTGAGTTTCTTTGTTTATAAACTTTTCTCAACTTCTTGTAGGTTTATGTCTCTTGCCACATTTGGACAATTTTCAGCCATTACTTCTCTGTGTAAGTTTTCAGGTCTATTCTCATTCTTTTATCCTTCCATGACTCCAAAGACACAAATGCTTGGTCTTTTATGATAGTTTGTAGGTCCCTAAGATTCTGGTCATTTTTTCCCTCTCGTCTATGTCTCTGTTCTTCAGATTGAATCATTTGTATCGTTCTGTCTTCCAGTTCACTGATTCTTTTCTGTCCCCTTAATTCTGCTCTTGAGCCCATGCACTGGGCTTTACATTTCAGTTACTGTCTTTCTCAGTTTCAAAATTTTCACGTGGAAAACAAATATATTTTATTTGTTTCTTCATTATATTTTCTATTTCTACCATCTTCTCAGAAGCACAATTCTCCTTTTCATTAAATTCAAAGGCATACTTTTTTCATTTCACTTCCAATCATGGCTATTTTCCATAGTTTTGGTGATGATCATAACAACATATTTATATGTCATATGATAAAGTTTAAGATGTGTTTTGTTGTCTATGTTCTGTATGGGGTATATAAATATGAGGGGGTTTGTGAGTATAGTTCTCTGCTATTTTGCTTCTCAGGCCACTAAATTCATGAAGCGTATAATCCATTCTTGGATAATCGGGAACTAATCCTACTGCATCAATTTCAAGTGCTGTGGGACATTCAATCATTAAATATTTGAAAGATATTTTCAAGTTTTATTGAGAAATAACTGACATACATCACTGCATGAATTTAGGGTAGATAGCATGATGAGTTGCTTTATATATATTGTAAAATGATTACCACAGTAGGTTCAATTAACCTCCATCTTCTCATATGGATTTCATACAAAGAAAAGGAATAAAGGACAAAAATTTTCTCCTTATGATGAGAACTCTTAGGATTTTAAATCTCTTAAAAACTTTATTGTATATCCTACAGCAGTGTTAGCTACAGTCATCATGTTGTACATTATGTCCCTAGTACTTACCTGTAGTTGGAAGTTTGTCCTATTTGACCATCTTCCTCCAACTACCCCTCCCTTAACCCTTTGTTTCTGGTAACCACAAATCTGATCTCATTTTCTAGTGTTGTTGTTGTTGTTTTAAAGATTCCACACTTAACTGAGATCACACAGTTTTTGTTTTGCTGACTTACTTCACTTAGCATAATGCCTTTAAGGTCCAACCAAGTTGTCATAAATAGTAAAATTTACATTTTTTTATGGCTGAATAATATTCCATTATGTGTGTGTATGTGTGTGTGTGTATGTGTGTCACAACTTTTTAAATCTATTGATCCATCAGTGGACACTTAGGTGTTTTCAGGTCTTGACTATTATAAATAATGCTTCTATAAACATGGGGATGTATATCTTTTCAAGCTAATGTTTTCATTTCCTTTGGATATATTTCTAGGAGTGGAACTGCTGGCTCATATGGTAGTTTTCTTTTTAATTTATTTACATAAATTTCAGAAATTTTTGTTGTTATTGTATAGAAATGCTACTGATTTTGTATGTTATTTTGCATCTTACAACTTTACCAAATTCACTGATGAGGTCTGACAGTTTTTGGTTGAGTCTCTAGGATTTCCTATATATAAAATAAAGCAAATAGAGATAGTTTCACATCTTCCTTTTCAATTGCGGTATCTTTTATTTCTTTTTCTTGCCTGATAGTTCTAGCTAGGACTTCAAGTACGATGTTGACTAGAGGTGGTGAGAATGGACACCCTTGTCATGCTCCTAATTTTAGAGGAAAAGCTTTCATCTTTCACCACTCAATATGGTGTTAGCTGTGGGCTAACATATAACCTCTCCTACACTGATATATATTCCTTCTATGCCTAATTTGTTATAAGTTTTTATCATGAATAGATATTCAGTTTCATCAAATGCTTTTTCTGTGTTTACTGAGATGATCATCTGATTCTTTTCTTTCACTCTATTAATGTGATGCAGCACAGTGATTGATTTGTGTATGTTGAACCATCTGTGCATCCCAAGAATAAATCCCACATAATCATGGTAAATGATCCTTGTAACATGTTAAATTTGGCTTGCTAGAATTTTATTGAGAAATTCTGCATCTATATTCAGTAGGGATATTGATCTGTAGTTTTCTAAGTAGTGTCTTTTTCTGATTTTGGTATCAGGATAATCTTGGCCTACTAAAATGATTTTGGGAGTGCTCTCCTCTTCAGCTTTTGGAAGAACTTCAAAAGGATTATGTAAATTCTTTAAGTGTCTGGTAAAATTAACCAGTGAGGCCATCTGGTCTTGAGCTTTTCTTTGTTGGGAGAGTTTTACTGACTGATTCAAATTCATTGCTAGTAATTAGTCTGTTCAAATTTTCTATTTCTTCCTCATTCAGACATTGTAACTTACACCTTTCTAAGAATTTTTTCCATTTTCTCTAGGTTGTACAGTTTACTGGTGTATAGTTATTCACAGTTGTCTCTTCTGATTTCTTGGATTTCTGTGGTATCTCCTTTTGCATTCATAATTTTGTTGATTTGGGTCCTTTCTCTGTTTTCCTTGGAGTCTAGCTAAGGGTTCGCCAATTTTGTTTATCTTTTTAAAGAACCAACTCTTAGTTTGGTTAATATTTTCTACTGGTTTTCTGTTCTCTATTTCTGGTGTAATTTTTATTATTTCATTTTTTCTACTAACTTTGGGCTCACTTTGTTCTTTTTCTCCTAGTTCCTCAAGGCATAGAGTTAGGTTCCTTATTTGGGATCTTTCTTGTTTCTTAATGTAGGTGTTAATTGCTATGAATCTCCCTCCTATAAGTGGTATTGCTGCATCCCATTAGGTTCTGGTATGCTTTGTTTCCATTTTTGTTTGTGTTAAGAAACTTTTTTATCTGCCCCTTATTTTCTCCTTTTCTTTTTCATTGGTTGTTCAGGAGAGTGTTGTTTAATTTTCAAGTATTGGAGAATTTTCCAGTTTTCCTTCTATAATTGATTTCTGCTTTCATGCCATTCAATCTTCTTGAATTGGAATTCTGTAAGACTTGTTTTGTTGCCTAACATATGGTCTATCATTAAAAATGCTCTGGGGGTGCCTGGGTGGCTCAGTCGGTTAAACGTCCAACTTCAGCTCAGGTCATGATCACACGGTTTGTGGGTTCAAGCCCCGCGTTGGGCTCTGTGCTGATGGCTAGCTCAGAACCTGGAGCCTGCTTCAGATTCTGTATCTCCCTCTCTCTCTGACCCTCCCCTGCTCACACTGTCTGTCTCGCTCTCTCTCTCTTGCTCTCTCTCAGAAATAAGTAAAAAAACATTTAAAAAAATAAAATAAAATAAAAATGCTCCATGTAAGGCACCACAGTTCCAGACTTTAGCCTCTTTTACAAAGCTGTAGTCATCAAGACAGTATGGTACTGACACAAAAACAGACACATAGATCAATAGAATAGAATAGAGAACCCAGAATTGGACCCACAAATGTATGGCCAATTAATCTTTGACAAAGCAGGAAAGAGTATCTAATGGAAAAAAGACAGTTTCTTTAGCAAATGGTGTTGGGAGAACTGGACAGCAACACGCAGAAGAATCAAACTGGACCACTTTCTTAGATCATACACAAAAATAAACTCAAAATGGATGAAAGACCTAAATGTGAGACAGGAAACCATCAAAACCATAGGGAAGAATACAGGCAACAACCTTTTTGACCTCAGTTGCAGGAATTTCTTGCTCAACACATCTCCAAAGACAAGGGGAATAAAAGCAAAAATGAACTACTGGTTCTCATCAAGATAAAAAGCTTCTAGGCTATAAATAACTTACCAAACTCAATACCCCAAAAAAATAATCCAGTGAAGAAATGGGCAGAAGATACTCATAGATACTTTTCCAAAGACATACAGATGGCCAAAAGAAACATGAAAAGGTGCTCAACATCACTCTTCATCAGGAAAATACAAATCAAAACCACATTAAGATACCACCTCATACACACCAGTCAGAGTGGCTAAAATGAACAAACCAGGAGACTACAGAGGCTGGTGAGGATGTGGAGAAACAGGAACCCTCTTGCACTGTTGGTGGGAATGCAAACTGGTGCAGCAGCTCTGGAAAACAGTGTGGAGGTTCCTCAAAAAATTAAAAATAGAATTACCCTACACCCCAGCAATAGCACTACTAGGAATTTATACAAAGGATACAGGAGTGCTGATTCATAGGGACACATGTATCCCTACTGTTTATAGCAGCACTTTCAACAACAGGCAAATTATGGAAAGAGCCTAAATATCCATCAAATGATGAATGGATAAGGACGATGTGATTTATATATACAATGGAATACTACTTGGCAATGATAAAAAAATGAAATTATGCTATTTGCAGCAACATGGATGGAACTGGAGGGTATTATGCTAATTGAAATAAGTTAGTCAGAGAAAGACAGATATCATGTTTTCTCTCATATGTGGAACTTAAGAAACTTAACAAAAGGCCATGGGGAAGGGAAAGGGAAAAATAGTTACAGAGAGGGAGGGAGGTAAACCATAAGAGACTCTTAAATATAGAGAACCTAGAGGGCTGATGGGTGTGTGTGTGTGGGAAAGAGAAAACGGGTGATGGGCAATGAGGAGGGCACTTGTTCACATGAGCACTGGGTGTTGTATGTAAGAGATCAATCATGGGAATCTACCCCCAAAACCAAGAGCACACTCTATACACTGTATGTTAGCACACTTCACAATAAATTGTATTGAAAAAAAAAATAAAATAAAATAATAAAAATGCTCCATGTATCCCTGAGAAGAATGTGTATTTTGTTATTGTTGGATAGAATATTCTATATATGTCTGTTAGGTCCATTTGGTCTATAGTGTTGTTTAAATCTGCTGTTTCCTTATTGGTTCTCTGCATGATCTATCCATTGTTCTGAGTAGGGTATTAAAGTCTCCAACTATTATTGTATTATTGTTTATTTCCCCTTTTAGCTTTTTTTTTTTTTTGCTTTATATATTTAGGTGCTCTGATGTGGGTGCATAAATATTTACATTTGTTATAAATTCTTGATATATTGACCCCTTTATCATTATATGATAACCAACTTTGTCTCTTTTTACCATTTTTAGTTTAAAGTATATTTTGTTTGATGGCAGTACATCTATCCCTGCTTTCATTTTGATTACCATTTGCTTGCAATGTCTTTTTACAACTCTTCACTCTCAGTCTATGTGTCTTTAAGGCTAAAATAAGTCTCTCAAGGCAGCATATTGTTGGATCTTGTTTTTTTAATCCATTTGGCCATTCTATGGTTTTTTTGGCCATCTTTCAGAAAAACTAATTTCATCTTTTCAATTTTAACATACACTAACTCTTTTTTCCCCATTTCTTAAAATTTTATTTTTTGTAATGACATGGGTAGAGCTAGAGAACATTATGCTAAGTGAAATAAGTCAGTCAGGGAAAGAGAAATACCATGTGATTTCACTCACATGTTTGTTTTTTAAAAAAAGAAAAACAAAATTAAAAGGAAAAAAAGGAGAGAGAGAAAGGCAAACCAAGAAACAGACTCTAAACTATAGAGAACAAACTGATGGTTACCAGGGGGAGGTGGGTACGGGGATGGGTTAAATAGGTGATGGGGATTAAGGAGTGCCCGCGTGGCACCCTCCTACACTGTTGGTGGGAATGTAAACCGGTACAGCCCCTCTGGAAAACAGTGTGGAGGTTCCTCAAAAAATTAACAATTGAACTCCCCTATGACCCAGCCATAGCACTGCTAGGAATTTACCCAAGGGATACAGAAATGCTGATGCATAGGGGCACATGTACCCCAATGTTCATAGCAGCACTCTCCACAATAGCTAAAACATGGAAAGAGCTTAAGTGTCCATCAACAGATGAATGGATCAAGAAGATGTGGTTTATCTATACCATGGAATACTACATGGCAATGAGGAAGAATGAAATCTGGCCATGTGTAGCAACATGGATGGACCTTGAGGGTGTTATGCTGAGTGAAATAAGTCAGGGAGAGAAGGACAGATGTCATATGTTTCCACGTATAGGTGGAGTAGGAGGAACTTAATGGAGGATCGTGAAGGAGAAGGGGGTAATAGTGGGAGAGAGGGAGGAAGGGAAACCATGAGAGACTCTTGAATGCTGAGAACAAACTGAGGACTGATGGGTGTGGGGGGGGAGTGGGGTGATGGGCATGGAGGAGGGCACTTATGGGGATGAGCACTGGTTGTTGTATGGAAACCAATTTGACAATAAACTATTAAAAAAAAAAAAAAGGAGTGCCCTTGTGAAGAGTGTTCTATGTAAGTGATGAATCACTATATTGTACGTCTGAAATTAATATTATACTGTATGTTAACTACTGGAATCTATATCTTTTGATTGGATAATTTTAATCTATTTATGCTTAAAGTAATTTTGATAGGTAAATTTTAATCTATTTATGCTTAAAGTAATTTTGATAGGTAAAGACTTACAACTGCTATTTTGTCAATTGTTTTCTGATTGCTTAATAGATCCATTGCTCCTAATTTCTTATCCTGCTATCTTTTACTTGTGTTTTGATGTCTCCTGGTATTAGTATGCTTTAACTTTGTTGTATTCATATGATTCTTTCCTTTTATTCTATTAATGTGATGTGTCAAGATTGGGGATCTTGTGGTTACCATGAGGCTTACATAAAATATCTACACTTAAAACAACCTCTTTTCAACTGATAACAACTTAACCTCAGTAGAATTTGTATACTTTACACTTTACTTCTTCTCACCCACATTTTAGGTCATTGCTGTTACAATTTACACATATTTAATACTAGTAACTAACAACAGATTCTGGTATTTATGATTGTTTTGGCTTTTTAAAAAACTTTTAAAATAGAATTGTGAGTTAGATACCACTATTACCATACTGCAGAATCTATCTATATGTTTAACATTACCAGTGATATTTATGCTACTTTTCTGTGTTTTTACTTTGCTAATTAGCATACTTTTATTTCCACTCAAAGAATTACCTTTTGCATTTCTCATAAGGCCAGTAATGAACTTTGGTAATGAACTCCCTTGCTTTTTGTATGGGAAAGTCATTATTCCTCCTCTGTTTCTGAAGGGCAATGTATAGAATTCTTTTCAATTCACATACTAGAATTTTTGGTTGACAGTTATTTTCTTTCAATATTTTGAATATGTCACCTTATCCTCTCCTGGCCAGAGAAGTTTCTGTTGGAAAATCCACTGATAGTTTTATGGGGACTTCCTTGTATGTAACTTCTCTCTTTTCTCTTGCTGTTCTTAAAATTATTTTTGTATTTGACTTTTAACAGTTTAATTATCATGTATCTCAATATTGTTCAATTTGGGTTCAACCTAGTTGGGATCTTTTGGGCCTCAGGATCTGGAGGTCCATTCATCTCTCCCAGGTTCAGGAAGGTTTTAGCTATTATTGCTTTATATATAATTTCTGTCTATTTTTCTTCTTCTGAATGTCCAATAATATGAATATTTTTTTCTTTTCTTTGTGTCTCATGATTCCCATAGGCTTTCTTCATTCTTTTTTCTTTTAGTTCCTCTGACTGGGTAATTTCCAACATCCTAACCTGTAGGTCACTGATTCATTCTCTATGATTAAATCAACTTGTGAAACTCTTTATTGAATTCTTCATATTTTTTGAACTCTAGGATTCCTTCTTTCTTCCTTTTACCCCTCCTTCCCCCCTCCACTCCTCTCCTTGCCTTCCTTTTCCTTTTCTCCATGGTTGCTATTTCCTTCTCAAATTCTTGTTCTGCTCATGCACTGTTTTCCTAGTTTCATTTAGTTTTCCATGGTTTCTTATAGTTCATTAAACTTCTTAAAATTTTTTAAATGTTTTATTTATTTCTCGGAGAGAGAGAGAGAATCTGAAACAGGCTCCAGGCTCTGAGCTAGCTGTCAGCACAGAGCCTGACGCAGGGCTTGAACCCATGAACTGTGAGATCATGACATGAGCCGAAGTCAGATGCTTAACTGACTGAGCCACCCAGGTGCCCCTATAGTTTGTTAAACTTCTTTAAGGAGATTATTCTGAACTTTTTGTCAGCAGTTCATAATCTCCATTTCTTTAGTGTCAGTTACTGGAGCTTAATTAGTTTCCTTTGATGGTGTCATATTTGCTTGATTTTTTGTGATCCTCAATTCCTTATATTGGTTTCTGCTCATTTGAGTAATGGGGCTCCTCTTCCAGAGTTTACAGGTGTGCTGTGGCAGAAATCTTTCTTTATCAGTCAGCTACATTTGGGTTTTGGTTGTGAGTCTGCTGGTAATGTTTTGGGCATGTAAAGTCTGCTATATTATCTATTTTTAGGTAACTGTTTGAGCTCTGAGGGTGGGATGGTCTCAATGACTGAGACCAGTTGGATACAACTGCTGACTTGGTTCCTTACCCAAGTGAGGCTGTTTTATTGGCTCCATGGTTACCTGAATTCACTAGTCAGGCTTATCAGATGGCTGGGATTGGGTACTACATTTAGTAGCAGATGAGGCTATGAATTAGCTCACCTGCATGGTCAAGGTAACAGCCAGGGCTTGTACGGCTCATTGTTTGGGGATCTTAATTAGGCCTGCATGTGCACTGAATTCCCTGGTCAGATGAGGCTATTAGTTTTGCTCAGCAGATGCAGAAGCCATAGGGTGTGTTTTCTGTTCAAGTGCCACTGTATGCAGGGCTCTTGAATGGGCTATGAAGTTTCCCATGTGCTCTGGTTATGTTCGCTGGTCAAACAGGCTGAAGGCTGTATTCAGCAGGGCTACAACTTAGATTCCCTGCCTAGGTGCAGCAGTAGAGAGAGTTCTAAAACTGGCAAAGTTCTTTGTTTGTTGTCTTAACTCAAGCTGACCTGTACCTCAAGTTCCCTGGCCATACAGGGCCATGCTTTTCTCTGTACTACTGGCTCTGTCCGCTTTTCTCTTAGCGAGCACTGCTGGGCTGCAATACTTTCAGGTGTTTTTGCCAGCCCTTCTGGTCAGATGGGGCTGGAAGACACTCTCCATAGTAGCACTATGTCTCAGTCCCTTTGCTTGGGCAGGGAGGGGTAGGGGCTGCTCCAGGTTACTATCAGTTTCCAAACTGGGTCTTCAATTGGGAGGGGCCAGGAACTGCCCTCAGTCTTGGCTATGAATTAATATCCCTGCCTATGTATAGCAGGAGAAGTCTCTATACCCAGTACTGTCTTTGCTTTGGGGATGATCAGCTCTGTCCACTGCTTCTCAGCTCAAGTGCTGTTGGGCTTCTAGATGTTGTTGCCAGCCCTTCTGGTCTGATGGGGCTACAATGCATTTTCCGCAGTGGGTGGGGCTGACTCAGAATTCTGCTTGGGTGTGGGCAATCTGGGCTGTAGGGCTGGCATAACTTCTCATTTGAGGATCTGCATCAGGCAGATCTACACTCTCTGGTAAGAGTGTGCCCCTGGCTTGGTTTTGCAGATGAGCCAAGCCACTGGTTAGGATTACTATTTGGGCACTGTGGATATGAACTCAGTCTGCCAAGATCTGTGTGCTGGCTATCATAAACTCCTCCACCTTTCTCTGCCACTCAGAATCCAAGTGGCTATGTCCTAAAACTTCCCTGAAATTCCTGTGGTATGAGATTAGAGTAGAGGCTCCTACAAAGTGGCTCACAATGCTGGGGAAGACTTGCTTTACCAGGTTTTTTTTTTTCTTTCTGCATGGTGCTGTGCTATCTTGGAGAAGGCATAATGCAGTCAACGCATAGCCACTTCTACTCTTCTAATGCAGTCTCTCTTCATCTCTGAGTTGCAAGGGAGTGGTTCACCCTTACACCTGTGTTCTAGGATTCTCTCAGTGGTGTCTTATTCTTGAAGAGATACTAGCTGTTCATCTTGACCTATGTCGCCATCTTGGTGACATCACTCAAATTTTTTTTTTTTTAATGGATCTTTAGAGTTAGTAGAGTGATTGTTAATTTCTTTCCTGTTCAATAAATTCAACAATTATTTAGTAGTCACCAGTTTGTATTATAAAATGTAGCACACAAGTTTCAATAAATATCAATAAATATGTTGATCACATCCACTAAAATTCTTGAAAATTTAAGTTCAGAATTAACTTAGTTCATAATACGGAAATTATTTTTGTCTCTAAAATAACTTTAATAAGTTATTCTAAGTTATCTTAGTAAACAAAACCAACTGAGACAACAGAAGTAGCAAGTCACTGCAATCACCTCACTGTTTGGTTTATAAAGTAAATCTCCTCAACAACATTCTTAATGTTTTTTGTTTTAATTTCTGAGAGGGAGAGAAAGACAGCATGAACATGGGAGGGTCAGAGAGAGAGGGAGACACAGAATCTGAAGCAGGCTCCAGGCTCTGAGCTAGCAGTCAGCACAGAGCCCGACGTGGGGTTCAAACCCACGAACCACATGATCATGACTTGAGCCGGAGTCAGAAGCAACAGACTGAGCCACCCAGGCGCCTCTCGACCACATTCTTAATTGTACTCAATGTATTTTCCTATAACTGTTACTGTACGTCATTCAGAATTAAAGCCTATTAAACTGGAGCTTATGCTGATGTCTTCAAAAATAAGTAAGGTAAGTCAAACTATTATTCTCTTGAAAGGGCCTTAGCAAATTAATTGAGATAGCTGGAAAATCCCAAGATACCTGGAGATTAAACAACACACTTCTAAAAAACACATGGGTCAAAGATGAAGTCTCAAGAGACTATGAAAGATATTTTGAACTAAATAAAAATGGAAATATAACTTATCAAAGTTTGTGGGACACAGCAAAAATAGTGCCGAGAGGAAAATTGATAGCACTGAATATATATATCAGAAAGGAAGATCTAAAATCAGTAACATAAGCTTCTACTTTAGGAAATTAGACAAAAAAGAGTAATGTAAACCTATAGTAAGCAGAAGAAAATAAATACAATTTAGAGCAGAAATGAATGAAATTGAAGGCAGGAAATCAACAGAGAAAAATCATCCAAATAAAAAGCTGATTCTTTGAGAACATCAATGTATTAGTTTCCCAGGGCTGCCAAAGCAAATTACCACAAATTGGTGGCTTAAAAAAACAGAAATTTATTCTCAAATTCTGGAGGCCAGAGGTTTGAGATCGAGGTGTCAGCAGGACCACACTCTCTCCAGAGGCTCTAGGGGAAATTTCTTCCCTTGCCTGTTCCGGCACCTAGTAACTATCAGTATTCTTTGTGTATGGCTGAATCAGTCCAACCTCTTCACAAGGCTTTCTCTGTCTTTCTCAAACGTCCCTCTGCCACTCTCTCATAAGCAGATATGTGATTGCGTTTAGGACCACCCTGATAATCCAGAATAAGCTTCCCCTTTCAAGTCCATTAACTTAATCACATCTTTTGCCCTGTAAGGTAACATTAAAAAATTCCAGTGATTTAATGCATCTTTTGGGGGTCCATTTTTGGCCTACTGCAATCAATAAAACCAATAAACCTCTAACCATGCTAACCAAGGAAATAAAAAGAAGATAAGCACAAGTTACTAATATCTAATAATAGAAATGAAACAGAGGTCATCACTACTGACCTCAAGGACATTAAAAGGATAATAAAGAATGTTATGAACAACTCTATGTCGATTAATTTAATAACTAAGCAAAACGGACCAAATTCTTGCAAGAAACAAACTACCAGAACTCACACAAGGGGAAAGAAGTAATAATCTGAATAAGTTTTCATCTGTTAAAGAAAGTAATGAATATTCAAACATTAAAAAAAAAAAAAAAAGAAAGAAAGGACCACNGATACCAATTCTCTACAAACTCTTCCTGAAGAGAGAAGCTAGGAAACACTTCCCAGCTCAATCTATGAGGCCATCACTACTCTAATACCAAAACCAGATATAAGCAGCATATGAAAGGAGAAATTATAGACTAATATCTCTCATAAATATAGATATAAAAATCCTTAACAAAATATTAGCAAATCAAACCTGAAAATAAGAAAGAATTATGGACTACAACCAAGTCGGATTTATTCCAGGTATGCAAGACTGGTTTAATATTCAAAATCAGTTAATGTAATTCACTACAGTTATAAAAAAGAAAAATCATTTGATCATATCAATAAATGCAGAAGCAGCATCTGACTAAATTTAAATTCATGATAAAAAGTCTCAGCAAACTAGGAATAGAGAATACATTTTCCAACTTGATATAGAACATGTACAAAAACCCTCCAACTAACATCATACTTAATGGTGAGGAATTAGATGCTTTCCTCCAAAGATCAAGACCAGGCAAAGATTTCTCCTCTCATCACTTGTATTCTACACAATACTGGAAGTCCTAGCAAATGTAAAGGATGAGAAAAGAAAATAAAAGGTACAAAGATTAAGAAATAAAACTGTCTTTGTTCGGAGATGACATGACATTTATGTAAAAAGTCACAAAGACTTAACAAAAACCAACCAAACAAATAAAAAAGCCTATAAAACTCCTGGAACTAAAAATCAAGGGTGCAGGATACAGGTTAATTTAAGGTGCTCAACATCGTAGGTCATCAGGAATTTGCAAATTTAAACAATGAGATACAACTCTACACACAATAGGATAGTTAAATAAAAAAATGTTAACACCAAGTGATGATATGGATATAGAGCAACAGGAACTCTCATTTATTGCTGGTGGAAATGCAAAATTATACAACCACTTTGAAAGATAATCTGCCAATTTCTTACAAACCTACAGATAATCTCACTATATGATCCAGTGATTGTGCTCCTAAGTATTTACCCTCGAGGACTGAAAACCCACGTCTATGCAAAAATCTGCACATGAATTTTTATAGCTATATACATAATTTCCACAAACTGTAAGCAACCAAGATTTAAATAGGTGAATATGTAAATAAACTGTGGTACGCCCATACAACGGAATATTATTTATTCATGAGAAATGAGCTATCAAGCCATAAAAAGATATAGGGGAACTTTAAATGTACATTACCTAGTAAGAGACACCAATCTGAAAGAAGCCAATCTGTAAGGCTATATGCTGTATGATTCCAACTAAATGACACTGTAGAAAAGGCAAAAACTACAGAGATAGTAAAAAGGTCAGTAGTTGCCAAGGATTCAGGAGGAGGTAGACAGGGGTAAAGAGATAAAGCACTTGGGTTTTTATAAGTGCTGTGAAACTATTCTGTATGCAGCTGTTACAGTAAATACATTTTTGCATTTTTCAAAACACACAGAACTGTACAACACAAAAAGCGAAACTTAATGTAAACTATAGACTTTAGGTAATAATAATGTACCTCAATATAATATCACTGATTGTAACCATTGTGCCACACCAATACAAGATGTTAATAATGGGGAAACTGTGTGTGTGTGTAAAGAGGAATATGGGAACTCCACTACTTGCTCAACTCTATCATAAATCTAAACTGTTCTAATAATTAAAGTCTATTAATTATCCTCCCCCCCAACACCCAACACGCACACATACACACGCACATGCGCGCGCTCGCACACACACACACACAATAAGAATGAAGACTGGCTGAAATTGGTTCAGTAGGAATCAAAAGTGACATAAGATACAAAGAAACAAGGGCACACATATCCAGCAATGGAACAGTGTCCAAATCAGACCTAATCACACCTGAATTTGGTTATGTCTGTGATAATTTATGAGTGATAAAACTGAAGCACCTCCACAGGAGGGCTTATTTGTGTAGGGTAAACCCTACCTGTGATCAGGTATCATTATATTTATGTAGCTGCTCCATAACAGCCTGTTAAAAATGGGATAGAAGAAATCTCTGCACAGTATTAAAGGCTGAATTCAATTATCTCTAGATATAAGTGATCTCACAATGTTGAGGCCTTCTTAAATGCCAGATATTATTATTTGTCATCCTGATTCTACTGAGATGGCATACCCTATCTAAGATCAGTCAAAAAGGAAGAGTATTATCTATGTAAGGATCAGTTCTGGAGAAAAAGATTTTGAGGATCTCAGCACACATCTAACTAGTTTCTTAACAAATGGCTAAGAAGTTTGCTCACCAATTGAAAATTATGTGTCAAACTATCTGCATGACTAAATGATTATACTAAATATGTAAAAATGGCAAACCCCCCCACAACTGTTCTTACACAGGATAAATATTTTTCAATTTTATTAATGATCCTAAGTAACTTCCTTAAAAAAGTTAGCCAAGGTCTATTAAATATATAGTTTTATTTCACATTACATAATAGAACTTAGGATAAGGACTGATGCTGATTTCAGATATGAGGGCTAAATAAATTCATTTCACGGGACTATTGCAAATGCACACTACTTGATACTATTGCTGAACAGCTATTTGGGTAGGTGAATTATTGAATGGAGGGTTCAGTCAGTACATGCATATCGGAAGCATGTGTTTTGTTTTACTGGGAATTGGGAGGAGGCTGCATTGGGACTCCTCAGGCACTGCTTCCCTTCCTCACATGAATGATTATTGTGTTGGGTGCTCTGCTAGAACTAGGGCAGTGACTAAACACACCTTTCAAATTATTATAGACACTGTGAAGGATGAGATGTGACATTTGAGTTGAAATTTAAAGGCAAGAGTAGGTATTAATTAGAAGAAGGGTGGAGAAGAATTTCAGGTGCAGGGAAGAACATGCGCATAGGCCTTATAAGAGAAAGGATGGCTGAGGAGCTGGACGAAGCGCAGTTATGCTAGCACGAATGTTCAGAGACCAGTGACAAAGTGGTGGGGACCAGCTCACACTGGGCCTTTTTAGTTTTTGTCTTAAGGAAAATGAGAATTGACTGAAGGATTTCAAAGAGATGGCAACAAGATTTGCCGTAAAAAAAAAAAAAAAAAAAGGCTCTGGTTAGAGGGTGTTTTGTCTATCACTATTACATGATGTGACAAACAGCCTTTAACCTGTAAGATTCACCTTGCTCCTTCTCCAAGTGGGAGAACTCTGGAGTTTCAAGAAAACATGGAACTATACTAAGACTCAAATCTAGGGAATACAATAAGGTTTTAAAACTCTCCTTTTATTTACTTGGGTTGGATAGATTACTTATGAAGGTTTTTTGTTTTGTTTTGTTTTGTTTTCTAAGAGATTCTGACTCACTAAGTTCTAAAGATATTCATCTGGTCTAAAAGATGGAATTTCTTGGGGTACCTGGGTGGCTCAGTCAACTAAGTATTGACTTTTGATTTCAGCTCAGGTCATAGGATCTAGCTCTGCATAGGGCTCTGTATTGAGCAAAAAGCCTGCTTAAGATTCTCTCTCTCTCTCTCTCTCTCTCTCTCTCTCTCCCCCCCCTTCCCTCTCCCCTGCTTGCTCTTTCTCAAATTAAAAAAATATATATATAAAATAAATAAAAGATGGATTTTCTCTTAGACCTAGTTTGAATCATGCCATTTAGAATTAAATGATCTGTGCTTGCTGTCTGCACCTTCTTAACTTCTATTTAGTGTTCTGCAATCTGCTTTGTCAACACTGCTTCAATAATCTTCTTGTTAAATGTAAAAGATACTTTTATAATTAAAAAAAATTTTAAATTTTAGAGAGAGGAAGAGAGAGAGAGTGCAAGTGGGGGAGAGGGGCAGAGGGAGAGAGAGAATCCCAAGCAGGCTCCACACTCAGCACAGAGCCCAGTGCAGGGCTCAATCTCACAACTCTGGGATCACGACCTGAACCCAAATCAAGAGTCAGACACCCAACTGACTGAGACACCCAGGTGCCCCTAAGAGACACTTTTCAATCTTTATCTTATTTGACCTATCTGAAGCCATTTCAGATATGTTTTCCACGAAAATACAGTTCTGGTTTTCTGCTTCAACAAAAGTATTTCTTGATGCTTCTCAATATCCTTTGGGGGCTTCTTTTTCTCTACCCAACATTTAACTGTTGGTGCCCTGTCTTCCCACTCTACACAATCTCTATGATTTCAACCCACTCCCGTAAGCTTCACTTAATCATCTATATAGTTAATGACTCCTAACTCTCAAGTATCTCTTTATGGCTTAGATTTCTGTCCTGAGCACCAGTTCTACATAACCTCTTAGTATAGACACTACCACTGAACCATCCTACAAATGTAAAACTCATAATCTCATGTTATGCCCTCTCCAAATCAGCTCTTTCTCTTTCTCCTTCCTCACTGGGTACCACTACTGCTCAAGTACAAATCGTATGCATCATCCTTGATTTCTCTCTCTCACCATAAGATCTAATCAATCTTTTTGGTTTAAACTTAAAATCTCCCTTGCATCTTTCTACTTCTTTGTAGCTCCATTAATTAAAAGTGCCTGCTATTATTTTCTTAAGTGGATTAATGAAATAGTCTTTTCACTTGTTCCTTGTCCTGAGTGAGTTTTCTAAAGCACAAAGATGACTGTATCACTACCTGAATTAAGTCTCTTCAATGATGGCTTCACTCGTCCTAAGCATAAAGTTCAAATTCCTTAGATATCATTCACAAAGCTCTTCATGGCTCTCTTTCCAGCTCATCTCTCATTATTCACCTATTTACCTCTACACTGTAGCCAGGATGAACAAACTTCACATCCATTAGAACAGTGACCCTATCTATCCTCCTTTACTTAACTGGTTCCATTCGCCCTATAGATCTCAGCTTGGAATGACTTTCTCCAAGAATTTTGACTTATCTAGATTAGGGGATCCTCTCATGTGCCCCCACAGTATTCGGACCTTCCAACTGGATAGATGTTAAGCAACTGTTCTTTCTTGTTTCACAATTTGATCTCTAGTGCCTCGAAAAGGCTTTAATAAATATTTGTGGAGTTGATTAATTACTGGTTCCTTAGTCCTGCTTCATGTGGCTCTTAGACTTTGTGATTTAATGGCTGACTAGAACCTTTGTGATTGGTGTGTGCCCTGCAGAATATAAGCTATGGATATCAAGTACTCGTCTGTGGTTAAATAATGTTGGCTTACAGGTTGACTGCTTATCAACACTAAGAATAATAAAAAGCCTGAGACTTAAAAAGGAAATGAAGGAAAGAAAAGCAAGTAAAAATAAATTCAATGAGTTATTCTATTCTGAAGGGGGGGGGGTTTAAATCGACTCTCATTAGCATAGCATTGATGTAGATTTCAGCAGTTTTCCTGGAATACTAGGAACAAGTGCTACAGGAGGCCCCCCTGGTGGCTAAGTGAACATCTGTTTGTAGTGAAATAATCCTTGAAAGGAGTCATTCATTCAGCAAGTGTTTATTGAGCAACTATATATATAGTCAAGGATACTGTTAATGCTTGGGGATACAACACTAACCAAACAGGACAACAATGTCTGGGCTTACAGAGGTTTTGCTCAACATCTTCTCTTAAGTGCCTAAAAGAAGTGCTTAAAAATATCTGTGAATGGATGAATGAATGAATGAGTATTTCTTAAGGCCCACTTCAAATCTAAACATTCTATGTATGCTTCCTTAAACCTTGATGGCTTCTATTCGAATGTGGTATTGCATGGCAGGTCTGTGGATGAGGAAGAAGGAGGGTTGCAACACCATTCTTCTGCATGTAACCTCTAGATCTCTCCTAGTTTATTTCTCTGATTTAAAAATAATTTTACCATAATTTATTGTAATCAACAATAAGTGTTCGCTTGTGAAATTTGAAGCAATTCTCTTTATAGTAATAGAGTTATAAGACAACCTTTTATCATAATAAATGTATTGATGATTCGGGCTATGGTTAATTGTAGAAAAATTTATTCACTTGAAGCAGGATGATTCCTTAATTTTAGCAAATTATACATGAGCTTCTATACACTGTATTTGAAAAGAAATCAAGTTTTTATATATATTTTGTCCTATGTTTGAGCAGTTTCTCTGTACAATATGTGAAAGTTGAAAACCTGAATAAAATCAGCCCAAGCTTCTATCAGACGGCTTTATCTACATGTTTTAGGGATTATAAAGATAAAAGTAAGGTTGTTTCTTCAAGAGCTAAAGTACTCGGTGAAGCATTCATTCAGGTTTCTTCAAAAGGGAATACTTGATTTATCAGCAGTCTGATAACACTAAAACATGCCTTATATTACATTTATAGGCATCAGAATTCCTTTTTAAAAAATGTAGCTAATAATCAGCACGAATGTCATTTACTTTTGTTTTGGTCTCCAGGGAATACTGTTTACTTTGCTTTAAAATTTATGTGAGTCATTTTGGTTATATGCCTTTTTTAATTAGCTTGAAGGAAGCAATCACTGGGGAGAAAGCGGAAATCAATTCTGATCCGATATTGATAGCTACTGTGCTGTAAACTGTGTGTCCTTTCTAATTAAATGTAAACATGTTCAGTTCTAAAGTCCAGCAGCAATGACAACAGTCACTAGGAAAGATTGCCTAAGTACTGCTCAACTGATTTGCCGGGCCTTTATTTCTTTCATAGTTGTGCTTGTGCAATCATTGCTGGGGTGAATGCTGGTTGTAACTGACTTTTTTTAGGTCATCTTCAGAGGAAAGATTTGACAGGAATGCAGAGTGCTCTGTAATACCTAAAGTTACTTATTAACTATGTCCTTCTGATAACTAATCAATGGCATTGCAGAGAGTCAAATTTGTTGCACTAAACTGCCCCCCTGCCCAAAGCCAGGTCTTGGTAAATATTTAATGGCAGTAAAGGTGTTTTGCTAGTTATCCAACTGATATGTTAAAGAACTCTTAAGAGCAACTTTATCTTGCCTTTCCTTCCATAAATAATTTGCTCAGCAATATACTGTGTAGGTGTAAGAGCATTTGGATTTCATTTTAGTGAGTATCTTTCTTAGAAAAAGTCCCAGTGAGAATTAATATTTAAAAATGCTCATTTTAATCAGTACCGTGTCACTTAAACATAATAGGGAAAACTAAACCACCACCAAACGTCTCTCCTTGGTAAAATGCCAATTCAGAGCATAAAACAACCCAGCCCCTTTCATTTTACTAAACACTACACCAGACTTGCTCAAAACCCGTTGTACAGCTGCTGTCACAAGGAAATGTTATAAAGTTTCTGTTGTTATAGAGTTGCCACATGCTCTGTAAAAATCAGAAGTCATATGGATTTTCCTTTTTATTCAACACAGTAAAGGTTGGGTTTTTACATCTTTACCTTTTTAATTATCTATGGAGTTTTACGCCCTTGTTTCACCTACTGTATGTAACTCCTGGCTAGGCAGAAAAAAATGACAGCCTTAGTTTTTAAATAAGAAATCTCTTCAGACTTAAGTTTTATTAGAATACTTGATAATTAGGATCTTTCTAGAAACGAGGCTCATGTATTTAAATTTACACTTACTTAAATTTCACTTATTTCAGTTAACATTTTTCTTTTTCATTCTAGCATGTATTTCAGTCTAGAAATTTAATACTAAGTACTGACTGACTCATGAAGTATGTATTTTAATAGCACAGCTGTAGAAAAGCACAAATTATTTTTCTAAGTATAAAATAAGAGCCGGTGACCTAAAGCACTGTACTGAATTAATGATCCTTCAAGATGCATTCTACATCAAAAGGGTTAAAACTGAAAAAAGTGAGAGTAAAAAGGTTAAAGTCAGGTTTTCAGAATGGAAAAGTATTACAAATGTGCCATATTTGAGGTGGAAGCACTGGATTTCGCAACATCGGGAAGATCTGTTTATTTTACTTTGTGGTGGTCTGAAAGGAATGTTTATATATATTTTGCCTGACATAACTGGCGTATGGAAAAAGAAATAGTCTCCTACTATCAGTGACATATGAAGTTAATTTTTAAGATATTACTAATGGTCCAGTTGGTATGAAGGCAAGATTTCTAAATGTTTCCTAAAATCCTGTCTCAGAGTTAGTTAATAACATGGTGTACACTTTCAGAGAAAAAGGTATCACGTTGCCACTGCAACAGTTTTATTTTGTGCATTACTGACTTCAACATATCAAAGTTTGGAAGGGTGGTGTAGAATATGTAGGTTTTTAAATTAGTATTTCTGCTTTGTGTCTTGAAGACATGTCTACATTGATTTTGATCTTTGAAATGTTATGTGACATAATATTTCTCTACTTCCATGTCTGGGGGCTCAATTTAAAATGGTCACAAAAAATCTCACTGGAATAAACATAAACTATGATGTTACTTAACTCATGTGCACAGGTAACCAATTACTCATGCAAATGGAAAAATGTAAATTGCATGTACTACTGCTGAAATAGATTGAACCTCAACTGGAAACTTAAGACATTTTCCCCCTGGCTCTGATACACAATTGTGTATTATAATATACAATGACAAATGCATCGACTTAAATGTATTTTACCAGAGCTAACTTTTGAAATCAAACAATATGTGGTGTCATGCCATAGATGATTGCGTTCTAATGAATTTAAAATGTTTCTTCAGAAACTGTCTAGTTTGGGAAAGTTGCAAAAGACAAAGAAGATGCTATGGGAGTGCACAATAGGGGCACCAAACCCAGATTGAGTGAGGGACGGGGGTATGGGAGCTTCTTGGAAGACATGATGTGTAAGTTGAGTCTTGAAGAAGGAGTAGAAGTTGCTCACTCAAACAAGGATAAATAAAAGGTGTTCCAGTTAAAGAATGTTGTGTGGGAAGTAAGTTCACATGGAAGTGTGAGAAAAGCTTTGCTGAATATATTTAACTAATTATGGGCCCACAAATATGGCTAGGCCTACGCAGAAGACTTCAGACTTTGTAAAGTGGGGAAGGGAGAGGGGATTATCTTAAGAGGGAGAGTGTGTTCTACTTACAAGTATTTTCTGACACTGAGAGATAATAAGTGGTGCTCTGATTGCTTGGGAGCCAAGGTGTGAGAGCTCTTGGGTCTGGTTGAGGACATGCTCATTTTTACTGTCATCATTCATTCACTCAACAAATATTTACAGAACACCTACTTTGTACCAGCCACTGTTCTAGGCATTAGGGATAGAAAACTGAATGAAATAAGTCAAGATCCCTACTCTTTTTTTTTTTTTTTCTAGGGGAGAGAGAGAGAGAGAGCGTGAGCAGGGAAGGGTCAGAGAGAGAGGGAGACACAGACCCTGAAACAGGCTCCAGGCTCTGAGGTGACAGCACAGAGCCCAACGCGGGGCTCAAACCCACGAACCGCGAGGTCATGACCTAAGCGAAAGTCGGACGTTTAACCGACTAAGCCACCCAGGCGCCCCCCAAGATCCCTACTCTTGTGGAACTTTGAGAAAATGAACTTTATCTAGCTTTAGCAAAGACCTACCTGGCAGGTAAGGTCTCTTTCTGGAGACCTCATCTGTAGCTCTAGTCTAAGAGGCTCTTTCTCTCACTTATTTTCCATCCTATCCTCTATATCAAGGCTCCCAGGTACCAATTCTTTGGTTTTTATAACTAATACTTTATTTCAAATTTTATATTTTCATGATGAGTCCTTTTTTCAATGTTATATGGATCTTTGGAGAATAAATCTTCTGCCAACACAGTACATATTGCTGTAATATGTTCTTTGAAACAGTAAACATAAATATGAATATAATGCAAATACCAAAAAGAATATTAGCTATAATTTTTAAGAATGAGTCAATTGTAAAACTAATTCTTAAAGGTACCCTGCAAAGTGAGTTTTCATAAATCTATGTTTGTTTTTCAAAAGATTTTATATTCTTATGAGAAAAAACACTAGGATGAACTGAAATATTCTGATATTAAGAAAAGGTCTGAAATCATAAATACTAGATTTTATAGTACTTCAATACCTCTATCTACATTCTGGTGATCACTGCCTAGAAGAGGTTTACTTTGGGGAGTGACAAATATAACTACTAGATCTCTTTGAAGCAAGTAAATCATCAAAACAAACACACCAACCCATCCAACAAACCAACAGCTAAATGATATAGCAGGGAAATTTTTATTGTCCTCATAGCCCAATATTTAGCTAGCTCTCGATTGAAATAGTGGATTAGGGCAGGATGACACTGCGGCTGAGCCTACTGTAAGAAAGGATGTTAGGCTTCTTTCCAGTAAGCACAACTGTATTTCCTTTATCTGAAATAGTCATAGCTGCAACATGCTTGTTTTTCATTTAATAAGTTCTTATTATAGGTATGTATAGAACTTATCCATAATACAAGTACAAACATGGCTCCAACTATAATTTGTTCTCCACTTGGGAAATATGGGCAAATATCGTTTACCTCTATTTATTTAGGTTGGGGATGAAGCATCTGATCTTGTTCACTACCCAAGAAGGCATTTGCTAATTGAAAAATAGTTTCAAGTAGGAAAAAATGTAAAAAAAAGACTAATGTGGTGGGTAACGAACCGAAAGCTAGTCTTCAGTTTATTTTATCCTGTTTGTTCTGCTATGGGTATAAAGAATTCACAAATAAGAAGTTACCAATATTAATATCATGCAGAAGAAACCTATATTTTCACCTAAATAATATTAATGAGACAGGACTTCTGCAATATTGTTGTTAGCATATAATACGTTTTTGTTATCTATTGAAATATATTGCAAAACAGAATATAATAACAGAATTTATTTTAATGAAAATGACATATAAGTGGAATAAATCCAACTTGATAAACATGAGTTTACCAAATTTGAGCTATTAGAAAGATCACTGCTATCACAATGAAATCCATTTAAAGAACTAAGAACGTGGTTTTCATGAATAAGACAATTTCTAAAAGTGCATGAATTTCAAAAGTACTTGTGTATAGGATACCAAATGTACTACCAGCTATAGTGTTATAAAATGAATAAGAAGATCCTTGCCCCTAGGAAATTCAGAGCACAGTTGAGAAGATGGGTAATTATAATATAGAGAGGAGGCTAATTTGGCTGATGAATGAAAGGTAAGGGTGGCAGTATGTTATTTAGAAGAAAACAATTCCTGAAAAGAAAGCATGGGTCAGCATAAGTAAAAGCACAGTCATGAGAAAATAATAGCTTCTGCTGTTTGGTGTGGATGAGAGCTCAAGTAAGTGACAGGGAAAGGGCAAAAGATGAAGCTGAAGCATCATGAGGAGCCTTAAAAACCACAACATTCTCTGGGGAGTCTGGGCGGCTCAGTCAGTTAAGCGTCCAACTTTGGCTCAGGTCAGGATCTCACCATCGGTGAGTTCAAGCCCTGTGTCAGGCTCTGTGCTGACAGCTTAGCCAGCCGCTCCCCCATTTACTCTCTGTCTCTCTCTTTCAAAAATTAATAAACATTAATTTAAAAAAAATCTACCACATTCTCTTGTGGAAATGAGAACTGTTACTGAAAGGTTTTAAGAAGGGAAATGGTAGTCAGGAGCAGAGAATGGGTCTGAAGAGAACAAAACTGGTTGTAGAGAAGTTATTTAAGAGGTTGATTCAGTAGCTCAATTGAGAAAAGAATGAAGATCTGAATAAGGTATTGGTAATAATGATAGAAAAAAGTAAACAGATTCGAGAAACATAAAGAAGTGAAACAGATGGAATTTGTTGACTCAGGCATTCAGAAGAAAGCACAGATTTTTTTGTAACAAGTTGCTGCCTTCAGTTTTAGACATTCTGAGTTGAGATGCCCATGAAATAACTCCTGAAAATGTCCAGCAGATAGCTTTCATATATGAATTGAAACTAAAGAGAAAGGCCTGGGCTGTATTTTGGCATTTGAGAGTCATTAGTGTATAGGGTGGGAGTTAAAATCAGAAAAATAAGTGGAGGCAGTCCAGAAAACAAAACAAAACAAAAAAACCTTTCTCAAATAATTATTATCATAAAACATGAAAAAACTGCTAAGAGACAGTTACAATAAAATTATAGTAAGACTTTTTTTCTAAAGGAGATGCTGTCTCTTTCTAATACTATAAATTTTTTAAATGTTTCTGTTTTATTTTTGAGAGAGAGAGAGAGAGCGAGCATGAGCATGAGCAGGAGAGGGGCAAAGAGAGAGGGAGACAAAGAATCAGAAGTCAGCTCCAGGCTCTGAACTGTCAGCACAGAGTCTGATGTGCAGCTTGAACTCACAAACTGAGATCATGACCTGAGCCGAAGTCGGACACTTAACCGACTAAGCCACCCAGGTGCCCCTTTTTAATATTCTAAATGAAATAATGAATCAAAAATATTTATCAGCTACCTCCCATGTGCTCAGTATTGAGAAAAATAAGAGACATGTAAGACTTACTCTCCAGTTAACACTTGACAATATTTCTCACATGGATTTACATACAGATGCTTCCGCAAAGCTCTCATATTCTAACACAAAAGTCTTATATTTTCATCTGTTTTTATCTTAGGGCACTTCTGTTATCGCTCGTCAGCAACAAGCTCGTGAGCAGTGATTGAGACGTGAAAAGAGCATGGGGTTTGTGGTCAAAGGACCTGTGCTCTTCCATTTACTATCTGTATGACTTCGGGCAAATTATTTAACTGAATTTTACATTCTTCAATTGTAAGAGAGATAATATTGCTTACTTCACAGAGTTATAAGGATCAACTTAGATTATTATTATGAAAGAATCCTGCCAAAAGTAAAGCTTTATGTAAGTATTAGCTAACACCATCACTATTCCTTCTGTGGTGGATCACATAGACAGCATGGGAAGTGAGGGGTGGGAGGTCCATGCAAAGACAACTGGCTCCAGAGAAGGCCATACTTGGATAGCACCCAAAAGTCTATAATTGAGTAAGAATAAGGATCTGGAGCTACAAACAGAGCTCAAGTCAGAGAGCATGCAGAGTCATAAAGAGAGGCTGCAGACAGAACATAAGGTTCCATGCGTCAGCAGATATTCTTACTGTGGCAAATGTATGACCCAATGTGGAAATGTCTTGTTATTTATTCTAGGTCATGGCTAACTAGATCTGTTTTGTAGTCTTTGAAAAATGACTGTTAGAAACCTCTCTTTATTATAACAGAGTTTGATAGTATCTCCTTAAAAACAATAGGATCCTTCAAGTCACACATACATGAAAAAAAATCTGAAATTCTGGCCTCAGTGACGAACTACTCAAATCTTGAATTCAGGGGAGAGAAAAAGAAAGTGATGGTATTATTGAGTAATAGGAGTTTTCACCAATGACTAATTCTGACTGAATGGTGTGGACAATATCAATAGTTAGAGATAATACTGCATATGCAAAAAAATGCTGGTTTAGTTAGAACAGAATTCTAATTCCATCCTAGCCACTAACAAGCCATGTTACCTTTGCTAATCCTGTTTAACTATTTTAGGAATGATTCCAAACCTGTAGGTAATAATAAAAATGATTCCTATTGTTTTGTTTATTGCTTTGAAAAGTTAGAGGCACTCATTTGGGCGCTTCACGTACATTATATCTAATCTGTACAATGATCCTGAAAGGCAGTTATCATTTCCATTTAAAATGAGAAAATGGAGACTAAAGAGGTTAAGTAACTTATCCAAGCAAGTAAATAAATGATTGAGTTGGGATTCTAATCATAATATACCTTCTTCTAAAAATTCTGTCATTTTTGTTTTATAAAATATGATTTTTCTCAGGATTTTTTCAGCCTTTAACATTTTATAAGACCAATGTTTAATCAAGAACAATGAGTACAAGTATACATTCTACATTCTGTTACAGAATATATCAAAGACCAGTTATGGGATCCTAAAAAAACCACTAAGCCTCTTCCTGTTTCCTAAACCAGGTTTAGGAAGACAGTAATTCATGCTACTAATTATCTCACAAGAGGTGAGAAATAAAGAGTGTTTATGGCCTTGATACGGAAGATATAAACAATATGGATAATAATATTATAATTGGCTGCCATATGTCTCAGAAAGCCTTTGAAACCTCTTGAAATTAAAAAAATAATAATAGTTTTAATGCTCTATGCATGATTTCATAATAAAGATTATCAGATGGGAATTGAAGGAAATTTCTTCCATTGGTAAATACAATGCATACACTAACATCATTCATTTTCCAATCCATTACTGTTGCTTCTTAATACTACTGCCTGGTTTCTGAAAGGCAATTCCTTAGAAGGTCCTTTAACCCAAAATACCTATGGAATAACGCTTAAGTAAGAAAGAATGAACATCCTGCTACTTGACATTAATCACATTAACTTAGAGTACCTAACAGACAGCTGTGACATTACTCCTAACTGGAAGACACTGAAATTAAAGCATAGGGCTTTAAAGGTAATGGGAGTTGCACAACTGAAACACTGTACATCAACTTGATAATATGCCCCTAAGTTATTGTTCATGGACAGTGACATTCCTCTGTTTAATCAAGAGTTAAAGCATGTGCAGTAATTCTCTATTTTCACAATATTCTCTCTGACAATAAAGATAACAACTATGAGAACAGTTTTTAGCTGGCTAAACCTGATGTACTGGTTTTGTTAATAAAAAATTCATGACAATTAATGAAATGGATCTATTAAGACAGTCCCCCAAAGTAGTACAGCTGCCCCACCTACAAATGAACTTCTCATGACCTATATTATTCAGAAAGAACTGTAGTAACTTGCTCTAAAAACTGTTACATACAAAAGGCTCCAACCCCAATGAAAGCATTACTCAGAAGCTGGCAAGATAATTCAAGTGAAGAATGCTTTATATGGCCACCTTTAATCAAGTTTTCATTTGCTGTTCATATTCATAAGATGATGTTTGTAATTCATGCTTTTCTAGCATATTAAATTTTAATAAGTGCAAATCTACATTTAAAAATCATTTTAAGGTATTAATAACAGTTGGCTGAGTTCCAGATTTCATTACTTTGTAATTCCAACTGAGACTACTGAGTAGCCGTATCTCTTTCTTTTCATCTCAAGAACTCAGTGGTCAAGTGCTAGGCAAAGAGAATGGACAAAAGGACTTTAAGACTCATAATGACTTGCTTGATATGCTCTGACAAATATAACTCACCAGGACAAGTATTTTATACAGTTTTCTCCTTAAAAATAATCTTTTCATTTAACTTAAGCTTTGATTTTTAAATCTATCAGATGTCAATTCTTTTTCTAACATACACATACATACACACAAAAATATTCTTTCACCAAACAAACCTAGACCTATCAAGGGAGATAATTAACCCCATTTCCACATACAAAAGTCAGAGTCTACACAGCAAAGCTCAACGTTCAAAAATGACAAACCTGAATAAAAAGGCAAGTGAATGTGTTACCCGTGATGAAGACATGGAAAACTTATACAGTCTTTCCTACACCAAGAAACCTCACCATATTTATATCTATCTTTAAGTAAGGAATTATAAAATTATTAAAATAAAATCTCAAATATACACAAACAGAAGAAAAAGTGGCTTCTAAGACACTTACCAAGCTATCACAATAACACCTCACAAATGTTAGTTGAGCACCTACACCATACGTAGAGATACTAGAGATAGGTATAGAGATAAATAAGATACTGTCAAAAACTTAAGTTTAGTAGAAGGGGGCACAGGTGAACAAGTATAAGCACTACGACAGAGTGAAGGGCATAATGGAAATGTGTATAAAGCAGCTAATATTATGCTTGGGGAAGCACTGTCGAGAAAAACTCCATTGAAAGTATCCATTTTGGGGACTAATAATGTGATGCAGACTTTAGATATAAAAGTTTTTAGAATAATTTGAGTAGTATTCCTATATTTAAAAATTTAATTTGGCTGCCTGGATGGCTCAGTTGGTTAAGTGACCATCTCTTGACTTTGGCTCAGGTCATGATATCATGGGTCCGGAAGGTTGAGCCCTACGTCAGGCTCTGTGCTGTCAGTGCAGAGTCTGTTGGGATTCTCTCTCCTCCTCTCTCTGCCCCTTTCTCACTCATGCTCTCTCTCTCTCAAAATAAAGAAATAAAACAAACTTCAAAAACTGTAATTTTATAACTGAATTAACTTTATAGATACAGCTGTAAAGCTTTTTACGTATTGGATGTGATGCTTCTTAATAATTCAGATATTATGAAAATTTACATTCAAATCATATATGTAAAAAGTTTTCAAATGTCTATAGATTAAATAATACATGTACATGTTTTCACTTTTAAAGGAGTTGGACTATGGATGCTATTTTCTTTTTTGCTTTATTCCACTATTGTTACTGTTATTATTATTGGAAGAGACTACTATTATTGGAAGAGACATTTATTCTGTCCTGAAAGTGCCTCCCTTATTTTTAAATAAAAGACATTTCAAAAGCAACAGAGTCTTTCTGTACCTGTAGAAACACCGTGTTAATTTAATGGTATAGAGAATATGAATTACCTCTCCAAGCCATTAGTCTATTCATGGCAACTAAAAGATACATGTTACAACATGCATTTAGCACCCATAACTCCTAGGATCACAGGAAAATAAAAGCATCCTAGTTTAAAAAGAAATAAACACATAAAAGGGAAGAGAAGAGATGTGGGAATGGAGGCAGTGATTACCCTCAATGAGAAATTTTAAGATATTCTAGAAGATAGAAAGTGATAAGTGTGTCAACAGATGAAATAGGCAGAGAGAGAAACATCCCAGAATATACCACACAGGAACTCTACAGCAACAGGTGCTACAGTTCTGGGCTAACAGCCTACTGCTATGAAGGGCAGGAGTGAGAAATGGAGCCGATGGAGCCTTTAAACAGGAGGGCTAATGGGGACTCTTTATATGAGACCTTGTCCCTGAGCACACAGGGCTGGCACATTGATGTTTACCAATAAGCAAAGAGTCTACCATCTTTTCTCTAAAGAAATTTACTGAACTTCTCAAAAACAAAAACAAACAAAACAAAACAAAAACAAAAAACTCCCTGGAGAAAGCTAATTGGGATATGCACTCCCAAGTCAAATATTCCTTGTTTTCTCACTTGTAGAATTACTTATTCACAAGGTCAAAATTAAAGTGAATCCCACCAGTTTATGATCTCCCTTCTATTCCATATAGTGTTCTCCAGCACAACTTCTGTACAGGGGAGATATAGACCTATTTACACAATAGCTAATGAAGTCCATACCAGACATTCAGACTTCTTTTTTTTAATTATGGAAAGACATATGATCAGAACTATAAGAAGAAAAGAGAAAGAACAAGGTAAATAATCAGAAAACTTGACTCCTCCAAGGAAAACAGTTTAGAAAACATAACTAGGGAAAAAAGTTAATATAGAGACAAATGAGGAGGCATTATGTTGATTATACAAGGTCAGAATGCTATGATAAAGGAACAAAAAAAGAGAAAACATTTTTAGAGAATACAAATACCATTGGCCAAATTAAAAGTTAATAGAAGGACTTGACTGCACAACAATGTGAATATACCTAATGCCACTGAGCTACACACTTAAAATGGTCAAAATGGTAAATTTTGTTATACATTTTACCACAATAAAAAAAGAATGACTGTGTGGACTTCCACACAACTTGTTAAATGGTAAAGTATTTCCAATAAAAGGTCCTCTTGGCCAAAGGCTTTGGTGAAGACTTTGTATCTACAGACAACTTACATGTATTTTTCTCTTGGAAATGGAAAGCTACTTAAAAGCAACAATGAGAAAGTACACTTATACAAATAAATGTTTCAAATCTATTTGACCAAACAAACCAATAAACAAAAAACAAAACTTGAAATGAAGTTGAGAAAATTTCTAAACCGTGTAATGGAAAGTTAAAGATTTAGACAATGTAAAGAAAACTATGAAAGAATCAGTCTACGAAGTAAAGCAGTTGGCAGTTAGAAAACCAGAAAGAGACATCAGAAAGAACGAACAAAAAAAAAAAAAAAAAAAAAAAAGAGGAGAGAAAACTATCAAATAATCTTGAGCATTTCTCAGATATGATAAACAATCTTATGACTGAAATCATCTAGAAGTATAAAGTATAATAAATTAAGATCCACTCTCAGACATCTCCTCATGAGATTTCCAAACACCAAGGTGAAAAAAGTTTAATATCTTCCATGAGAAAAAGTCTACAAAGTAACAGAAATTTGATTTCTTCTGGGATCAGTTACTTAGGGAACAGAAAAAGAGAAGAGTAATATCTTGAAAGTTCTGAAGGGATGTAATTTTCAAATTTAAATTCTATATTCAGAAAACTCCTCTACCATCTACACTTTGGAAGTTAGTTGAAGAGGGGAATAAAGCAAGAAAGAAGACTTGGAATCCCAGCAATAGTGAAACCACCCTAGCGGAGCAGTGGAGAGAAATCCTGGGACGACAGCTGCTCAGTAGTCCAGAAAGCAATCGACAGGTCGCTTATAGCAGGAGGGACACAGGGCTGGTGGAAAAGGGAAATATAAAACAGAAAGTAAGAGTGACAAGATGGAGAAAGCTGAAATAATAAAGCACAAGATCCAAGAAAAAGAAAGGTAATTAGAAATTTCTTGTCCAAGAAAAAGAAAGGTAATTAGAAATTTCAGACAAGATAAAACAAATATACAAGAAAGTCATGGCTCAAGTAAGAAAGAACACAAAATATGGCATGATTTTAAGTACTTGATGGAGTAAAAAAAAAATCCTTTTGTCTTGATCCAAAGAACATTCTTGTCCTTTGGCACAGGGGCTGACAAATTCAATCCAAAGGAAAGGAGCTATAATTCTTGAATACCACATGAACAATGTAGTCAATTTCAAATAGGAAAAAAATTTTTATTTTCATTTTTATTTATTTCTAGGAGAGAGAGAGAGAGACAGCGTGAGTGGGGGAGGGTCAGAGAGAGGGAGATACAGACTCTGAAATAGGCTCCAGGCTCTGAGCTGGCAGTCAGCACAGAGCCCCACGCGGGGCTCGAACTCACGAACCGCGAGATCATGACCTAAGCGAAAGTCGGACGCTTAACCGACTAAGCCACCCAGGCGCCCCAAATAGGAAAAAATTTAAATGTTAACAGTAATCTGTACATAGAGCAATGAAGAATTTCATTACTATGGACAAGTGGAAAAAAGAAACCCAAAATTCAAATTCTTTATCTTCATTCAACTTGTTGAATACTTAAATTTTTTTTTAACATCTATTTAATTTTGAGAGACAAAGAAAGACAGAGCACAAGCAGGGAAGGGACAGAGAGAGGGAGATACAGAATCCGAAGCAGGCTCCAGGCTCTGAGGTGTCAGCAACAGAGCCCGACATGGGGCTCGAACTCACCAGCCGTGAGATCATGACCTGAACTTAAGTCAGACACCTAACTGACTGAACCACCCAGGCACCCCTACTTGATGAATATTTTTTAAGACAAGTGGGACAGTAAGAGTACTCTACAGATCTATATATTTATTGTTTCAATGTTTTCTGGAAGTCTATATTATGTCAGTGTTTATACTGATAAACATAGTTATTTAAAATATAATCCGAGTTTATGTATGCATTATTTGAGTATTTTGACAATTTTGTGAATTATCTCTGCCAAAGATTTCTTCTGTTTTTTTTTTTTAATTGGTAATATCAGTTGCAGAACCCTTTGACAGATTTAAATGGAATAGAGCTACTGATCCTTAGAAATGACTTTGACATGGGCAAAATTTCAGCAACCTGTTTGATCAAGTACTGATGTATGCAATGTGAAAAACACTCCTCCAGTGACAGAAGGAAGAATGTAATCTTACGCATTCCCTTTTCTGTTGGCATAAACCAGAAATTATTTTAAGGTAGTCTTTGAGAGTGTGAAGTCATATATGAGAAAATTTTGAAGAGCTATATAAAAATATATACCTAAATGGGCGCCTGGGTGGCTCAGTCAGTTAAGCATCCGACTTTGGCTCAGGTTATGATCTCACGTGGGTTTGAGCCCCACGTCAGGCTCTGTGCTAATTAGCTAGCTCAGAGCCTGGAGCCTGTCTTTGAATTCTGTGTCTCCCTCTCTCTCTGACCCTCCCCTGCTTGTGCTGTCTCTCTCTGACTCTCAAAGAAAAAAAAAAAAAGAAAAACATTTAAAAAATATTTAAAAAATAAAATAAATATATACCTAAAGAACTTGACTTGAAGATATAAAGGAACATGTCTGTCACAGAATTTGAACAAATACTGATGAATGCAAAAACTATAATTGATCTTCATGCCTATGAAAGAGTCAGCAGACTACTGATTTTGAAATTAGAGATCTTTCTGGTATAATTAGCAGTATATAGGAAGATTTTCTAAGTTCCCTTTAGGAACATTTTTCCCCTTGTGCTCTCTTGTTTGACCCCACCCCACTGATCTTAAAAGGCAACAGAATAGCAAACAATATTAACTTCCTTGTAAAGATATTTAAGACTCTTCAATATTTAAGGAATACAGTGAACTATTAAAATGTTGAAAGCTGTTAATGATTTTGCCAGTCATCATTAATACGTATTTATTGGCAGATCTAACAACATTTCTTAAGAAAGAAAGTCAGGGGTGCCTGGGAAGCTCAGTCTATTAAACTTTGGCTCAGGTCATGATCTCGTGGCTCATGGGTTCAAGTCCCTCATCTGGTTCTGTGTTGACAGCTCAGAGCCTGTAGTCTGCTTTGGATTCTGTGTCTCCTTCTCTCTCTGCCCCTCCCCTGCACACACTCTGTCTCTGTCTCTAAAAAATAAACAAATATTTAAAAAATTAAGAAAAAAGTCAATATACTTTAGTCAAATAAAAAGAATTTTGCCATATATTATGCTTTATAATAATATCAATCAAAACAAAAATAATTTCCTGCCAGTGACACTGTAGGCCTACTGTAAATAAACTACTACAACCCAGAACTTAGATCAATTTCAAACTAAGCAGCACATACAGGACGCCTTGATTCATATTTTTGTTTCAGAATACATGTGTCTTTTGCAATGATACTTCTCCAGTCTTGTATCAGCCCACACTGGCTATCGTCACTATTGCTATAGTGCAGGGTCTACGCCTTTTAAAAGAAAAATTGGTAAGTACTAAAGAAGTTTAAGAGACTGTTAGAACCACACTAGGGCTTTTCTTCTGGTGTGTCATTGAAGTAATATCACAAAACATAGCTTTTAGGAGAACCATTTTATTTTATGTTGATCAGAGTTTTCTGTTTTGTTTTTAAATTAAGAGCATATCCAGTTTGCAGCTATGCAGTGGGGGAGATATTCTATAAAACAGTCTACTACTTTAAGAATTGTTTTATAAAATCAGCCAGGAAGAGTCTTGACCTGTGTCTCCAATCTTGTCTGCTCAACCATCACCTTGTCTCTTTACTCTTTAGTTCAGCTACCAACATTAATCACTATCTACCCATAAACTGAAGATAGGCACCAGTATCCTCTAACTTCTTTTAGCAAAATAAAGTCACATTATATCTATGTTAATAAAAAAGGGGAGCTCACTAGAATTAAATATTAGGATAAATGAATATGTCATGTTGACTCTAGCTGCCAGTGGGAGCAAAATTCAAATCAGCAGTATCAACAAAAGGTACTGAATTATCCACAGGTATGTATAATTGTTCTGCCTCTTGTTACTCTATTTAGTGTTTAATACATTCTTACTCTTGCAGTTGCTTATACAAATGCAAAGGCACAAAGAAATATCTGTAAAACTATTATGCATTTCAGTGCCAGGTTAGTGTATCGAGGAAGTTATGACTGAAAAGCTACTCAGAGTGACACAGCACAACAGGGGAACTAGAATCTGCCTAATCAAATTCTATCTTATTGAACTAAAAACAAAGAATTTGTATAGCCTTCTAAAAGCGTCACGAGCATCTCTCACTGAGGTTAGAACCAGAAAACAGAAGAACTAGAATCTAATCATTTACTAATACAAAATGATTAGTTAGCACCCACTCTAAGCTGGAGAGATTATTAGGTGGTGGAAAAAAATTCAAATAAGACAAAGTCCCTGTTAAGATAATTTTTGTGAATGATGTGAGGTAGGTGTTAAAGTGAATTTTTTTACACATAGCTACCTAGTTTTTCTATCACTCCTTGTTGAATAGGTTCTACTTTTCCATACGAATCCCCTTTCTTCATTGTCGAAAATAAATAGGTCATGTACACGGGAGACTCTAATCCAATGATCTACATGGTATTTTTATCCTTTCACAATACTAGTATCTTGATATTTGTGACTTTATAGACTGTATCTTGAAATCAGGTAGTAATTTTCTCCAACTGTTTCTCTTGTAAAACTGCACTGGCAATTCTAAATCAATTGATTTTTTTTTTTTTTTGCAGCAAATTTTAGAATTAGCTTGTCAATGTCTATAATAAAAAGTGATGTAATTTTATTAAGATAATGTTAAATCTACATATGAGTTTGGAAAGAATGAGTACCTTAGCAATATTTATGACTCGGAAAAGTGTTCCCATTAATGAACACTGTGTATTTCCTCATTTACTTAGGTCTTTCATAATTATTTTTAGAAATTTTTTGTAGTTTTCAGGGAACAGTGTTAAAATCATCCTCAAATTTTTTGTACTTTTGGATGTGACCATAAAAGAAACTGAATTGTTTATTTCATTTTCCAATTGTCCATTGCTAACAGATAAAAATGCAATTGATTTTTGTATAATGACCTGGATCCAGTTATTCTAGCAGCTTTTTTGAAGATTCTTTAGGATTAGCTATACATAAAACTATATTGACTGTGAACTCAGGCAGCTCCATTAGTTTTCAAATTTTTTTTTAAATATTTTTTATTTATTTCTAGGAGAGAGAGAGAGAGACAGCGTGAGCAGGGGAGGGTCAGAGAGAGAGGGAGTCACAGACTGAAACAGGCTCCAGGCTCTGAGCTGGCAGTCAGCACAGAGCCCGATGCGGGGCTCGAACCGCGAGATCATGACCTAAGCGAAAGTCGGAAGCCCAACCGACTAAGCCACCCAGGCGCCCCTAGTTTTCAATTTTTAATGGTTATGACTTCTTGTAGGAAGTTGAATTGAAGTGGGAATTGGACATCCTTGCGTTGTTCCTGAACTTACACAGAAAGCATCGAATCTTTATCATTTAATATGTAAACAAATTTACATTTGCTCCCAGATGTTCTTTGTCAGATTAAGCAACTGAATGGGTTTTGAAACTTATTATATATACTTTTCCTGTACCCATTGAGATGGTCGTTTCTTCTCTTTTACATTGTTAACATGGTAGATTACATTGATTTTTAAATATTAAAACAAACTTGCATTGCTGCTTGATCATAATTCAGTATCCTTTTTTATATATTATTGAATTAGATTTCCTAGTTTTGGCTGAGGATTTTTTGAGTGTGTTCCTACATGTTTCCTGTAGTTTCTGTTTTTTATAATGCCTTCAGCTGGTTTTTATACTAACATAAAATTAACCTCATCGATGAAGTTAGGAAATATTCTCTGCTCCTCTATTTTCTGAAAGAAATTGTGTTACCATTGTTATTGTCTCCCTTAAATGGCTGACACCTGGGTCTGGAGTTTCTTTCACTAATGTTTTAAATTACAAATTCAATTTCTTTAATAGATATAGGACTGTTCAGAGTTTCCATTTCTTTTTTTGTCAGGTACAGATTTCTAGATTCTCAATTCTATTTCATTCATCTAAATGTCTATACTTGCGCAACTACCACACTGTTTTGATTAATGTAGCTTTGTAGTATGTTTGACAGTAGGAAGTGATTCTGCCTACTCTGTTCTTTTTCAAGACTGTTTTTGCTATGCTGGGTCCCTTGCAATTCTATATGCAATTCCACAAAGACAGCTGTGATTCTGATAGGGATTATGATGACTCTGTAAATTAATCTGGGGAGTCTTGCCATATAATCAATATAACCTTCTGATCCATGACCATGAGAAGTTCATTTATTTCGATTTTCTTTAATTTCTTTTAACAATACTTTACAGTTTTCAAAATGTAAGTTTTGCATTTATTTTTTAAAAAATTCCTAAGTATTTTACTCTTTTTGATATTATTATAAATGCTGTTCACTTCATTTCATTTTTGGATTGCTCACTGCAATTATACAATTAATTTCTACATATTGATTTTGTAACCTGCGGCTTGACCAAACTTATTTGTTCCAACAGTTTTTCAGTGATGTCCTACATACATGATCATGTCATCTGTGACAAGAGATAGTTTTACTTCTTTTACAATCAAGAGGCTTTCTATTTCATGTTCTTGCCTAACTGTCGCTGCTACAACTTCCAGTACAATGTTAAATAGAAGTGGTGAGAGTGAACATCCTTGTCTTGTTTGAAATCTCAGGGGCAAAATAGTAAGTTTTTCAAGGCGCCTGAGTGGCTCAGTCAGTTAGGCATTGGACTTCAGCTCAGGTCATGATCTCGCAGTCCATGGGTTCAAGTTCTGTGCTGACAGCTCAGAGCCTGGAGCCTATTTCAGATTATGTGTCTCCCTCTCAATCTGCCCCTCCCCAGCTCGTGCTGTGTCTCTCTCTGTCTCAAAAATAAATAAACGTTAAAAAAAAATTCAGTTTTTCATCATTAAGTATGAGTTTACCTGTGGGTTTTGTATAGATGCTCTTTTCTAGGTTGAGAATATTCCCTTCTATAGTCCTAGTTCATTGAGTATTTTGTTTGTTCTTTTTAAATAATGAAGGGTTTTGGATATTAAATGGTTTTTTTTTTGAGATGATTACGGGTTTTGTTTTTTATTCATTTTACATTATTTTGTTTATTTTTATATTAATGTGTTTGTATATACAATGGTTAATTTATATGTTAATTCGCAGGGCCATGGTGCTCAGATAATTTGTTTAAACATTATTCTAGTTGTTTTTGTGAGGTTGATTTTTGGATGAGATTAACATTTAAATTGGTAGACTGTGAAGAAAGCAGATTGCTTTCATAATGTGGATGGGCCTCACTCAATCAGTGGAAGACCTTAATAGAACAAGACTGACTTTGATACCAGAAAGAATTCTGGCACCAGACTGCCTTTGGGACTAAACCACAACATTGGCTCTTCTATGGGTCTCCATGCTAGCCTAAATGCCTTCAGATTTGAACCTTAGCGTCTCCCCTGGGTCTCTAGACTGTGGGTTCATGCAGAAGATTTTGGACCTGCCAGACTACATAATCACATGAGCTGACTGCTTTTATTAAATCTCTCTCTGTAAATATATCTATATCTGTATCTATATGTATATCTATGTATCTCTCTCTCGCTCTCTCTCTCTATCCTGTTGGTTCTGTTTGTCTCAGGAAATGGGTGCTTTGGTAACAAATACCTAAATGTGGAAATGGCTGTGGAACTGGGGAAAGTGTAGAGGCTGAAAGTGTTTTGAGATAAATATTAGAAAAAGCCTATGTTGCCTTGAAAGACCACTGGTAGAAATATGGATGTTGAAAGTAATTCTGGTCAATAGCAGATAGAAATGAGGAACATGTCTAGAAATTGGAGAAAAGGCGACCTTGTTTTAAAGTGCTAACAATTTGGATGAACTGTGTTCTAGTGTTTTGTGGAAAGCACAAATTGTAAGTGATTAACTTGGATATTTAATGCAAGAGATTTCTAGTAAACAAAGTATTGAAGGTGTGGCCTGGTTTGTCCTTGTTCCTTATAGTAAAATGCGAGGAGAGAATGATAAAATTAAAGGAATTGTTAAGCAAAAAGGAACTGGAACCTGAAGATTTGGAAAATTCTCAGCCTAACCATATTGCAAAAAGTGAGAAAGTGTGTTCTAGAGAGAGCAGTAAGATGGACCAACAACTCCATAAAGAGGTTATGTGTGATTCATGGATCTAATCATTCATCTTTACAGAAGCTTGGAATAGACATGGACCAGGAGACACACTGCATCTTGGACTAAAGGGGACAAGACAGGACAAAATGGAGGAAGTGGGTTGGACTTTTGGGTTCTAGAAGATGAGATGATAGAGATCTCTACCCTGCTGCACACAAGTGTTATCCTTCAAGAAAGAGAAGAATGACCCACAAAGTGGTCAGAGATCCTCAGGGTGGATCAAGCACAAGCCCATTGGGCAAGGCTGTCTCCTCCTCGGTTTCAGGGAGCCAGCCTGTCCCCCTGGCCTTTGGGTAAAGCCGCTGTCCAGGGATACGTGGGCAATGGTGTCACCCAGGGCCAGTGGGTGACTGCTAAAGTCATGGGCCTGGAAGGTGAGGCTGCGGTCTCACTGGGCCCAGAGGACAGAGCACTGAGCCAAAGACGATTATTCTAGAGCCTTAAACTCTAAGGGATTCTTCTTGGGTAGGTTTTGGACTTGACTGACCCCTTTTTCTTTGATTTCTTCTTTATTGGAATGGAAATGTCTATCCTATGTCTGTCCTAACACTGCATTTTGGAAGCAGATAACTTGTCTGGTTTCATAGTTGTACAGTTGGAGGGGAATTCTGCCTGAGAATGAATCATATCTGAAGTTTTACCCACCCTTGATTTAGATGAGATTTAGAACTTGGGAATGGATGTAATAGTGGGTTAAGACTTTTGGGCTTTTGGCTTGTGATTAATGTATTTTGCATTTGAGGAGGACATTAATTTTGTAGTGTTCTGGACTGAATTGTGTCCCCCTCAACCCAATTCACACAATGAAGCCCTGACACACAGTACCTCAGAATGTACTGTTTTGGAGATAGGGAATTTAATGAAGTAACTAGGTTAAACTGAGGACGTTAGGGTGGGCCCTAATACAGATGGACTGGTGACTTTATATGAAGAGATTAGGACACAGGGAGAGAGACATCAGGGATGTGTGCAGCACAGAGGAAAGGCCACGTGGGAACACAGAAAGAAGGTGGTCATCTGCAAGTCAAGGAGAGAGATCTCAGGAGAAACCAGACCTGCTGACACCTTGATCTTGAACTTCTAGTCTCCAAAACAGAGAAAATAAATTTCTGTTATTTTGGGGCACCTAGGTGCCTCTGATGGTTAAGCGTCCGACTCGTGGTTTCAACTCAGGTCATGATCTTATGGTTTTGTGAGTTCGAGCCCTGCATTGCCTCTGTCCTGGCAGAGTGGAGCTTGCTTGTGATTCTCTCTCTCCCTCTTTCTCTGCCCTTCCCCAACTTGTGCTGTTTCTGTCTTTCACAAATAAATAGATAAACTTAAAAAACTGTCTGTTGTTTATGTGGCCCAAGGCATTTTGTTGTGTTAGTCCCAGCAAACTAATAAAGTAATAAAAAACTAATAAAAACTATTTCTTGATTTTCAGATGTTAAGCCTACTTTGCAATCTTGGGATAAATCTCGCTTGGTCACGGTAAATAATTCTTTTTATATGTTGCTAGGTTAAGTTTCCTAGCATTCTTTTTTTTTTTTTTTTAATAAACATAACATAAAATATACTACTAGTGGCATTTAGTAGGTTCATAATGATACATAACTATCATCAGTATTTAGTTCCAAACATTTTAATCATTCCCAAAGGATGTATCAACTAAGCAGTCACTTCCTATTCCTCATGACCTCCAGCCCTTGGAAACCACTAGCATGCTTTCTGTTTACGCTTTTGCTGATCCTGGATATTTCACATAAAATAAATCATGCAAAATGTACCTCTGCCCCTGGCTTCTTTCATTTAGCATGTTCATCCATGCTGTAGCATGTATTAGTATGTCATTCCTTCTTATGGTTGAATAATATCCCATTGTATGGATATAGCACCTTCTGTTTATTTATTAGTTGGTGGACATTTTAGTTGTTTCCTATTTTTGGCTATTGTGAACAATTCTGTTGTGAACATTAATACGCAAGTTTTTGTTTGCATACCTGTTTTGAACTCTTTTGTATATATACCCAGGAATGGAATTGCTGGGTGATCTGCTAATTTCCAAGCTCTATATCTGTAGGGAATACAGAATCAATCTTAAATGCATGTCAGCTAATTCCTGCAACCTTCTCTCAATTCCATAATGTAACACAATACACTCATTACAACCTCTTCACTTTTGCTTATACTGTTCTTCCAGACCAGGATGTCCTCTTCCTCTTCCTCCCTTTCTATCAGAATCCCATCTGTTCATACTTCAATTCCCAAGCAGTCCATAAAACTGTCGATTTCAGTCTATAATAATTTTTCCCTTCTGTTATTTTCTATGGCAATGTCAAGTTAATTTTATTTAACAGCATGTAATTTTTTGGGCTTATTTTGAAGATATTCTTTTCTTTCTACTTAATTATAATATTTTTGACTGTATCAGCTGCATCTAATCCTTGTTACTTTATTATCCATAAGAGACTACACAGTCCTTAGTATATAGTAGGCTTTTAATGAATTCATATTAAATTAAAAATGGCTATTTGGTTAATGATTACTTCTAACATGGTTAATGCTATGTTACTGATTGTACCATAGCAGCGATAAAACAGTATAATACTACAACATGCAAATAAAAATAAATAGGTGGATAAAATTACTTTCAGGCACAGTATTTACCTTCTGTAGTCTGACATATGATATAATGCTAGAGCTTAAAGGTTGCAAAAAAAAAAAAAATTCAGAGGTAGTCTATTTATAAATCCAGACATTGACCGCGGCTGTAATTTGTATAGTTTGGTTGAACACAGACAAAGACTGTTAAACTCCAAAGCAGGTCAAATTCTTTTACTGCTTTAACATGTCTTTAACGTGGCCTTAGAGGTGTGTTTAATGTGACAAACATATCAAGTATATCCAAATCAGGAAAATAATGCTGAAGTACCAGTTTAGCCTCAGCAGTATTTCTGAGACAGGCAGGGCTAGAGGAAGCTGTCGGTAGATAAGTAAAAGGCCCAAGTATTAGATGAGTTAGGTAATGGTTAACTTGCATTACTGGCCCTGATGTGACCTAGGGTAAGTTAGTTCATAGCGCTGGGTTTCAAGTTCCCCATCTGTAAAAAGGGTAATACCTCACAAGGATGTTGAAGGGATTAAAGAAGATAACGAATGTACCAAACTCCAAGATGAAAGAGAGAAAGAATAAAAGAACAGCTTTAAAATTACATTCTTATTATTTTCTGGGGTAGATTTTTTAATAGAAAACATGGGAGAAATGGTCTATTTTGAGGGTGAACTATGAAAAATATGTTTTTAATAATGTATAATAATAATGAAAGTATTAATTTTCTAATTCTCAACAGTTTTCTGACCATTAAAATGTTCCTATGTGGGGGCGCCTGGGTGGCTCAGTCGGTTGGGCGTCCAACTTTGGCTCAGGTCATGATCTCATGGTTTGTGGGTTTGAGCTCCACATCAGGCTCTGTGCTGACAGCAAGCTCAGAGCCTGGAGACTGTTTCGGATTCTGTGTCTCCCTCTTTCTCTGACCCTCCCCTGCTCACACTGTCTCTCTCAGAAATAAATAAAAAACATTTAAAAAAAATGTTCCTATGTGTTAATAAAAAAAAAAGCCAAATCTAAGTTCAAGCACATCCTTGATATATATATATTATTTATTTTTGAGAGAGAGACAGACAGAGTGTGAATAGAGTGGGGCACAGAGAGAGGGAGACATAGAACCTGAAGCAGGCTCCAAGCTGTCAGTATACAGCCTGACATGGGGCTTGAACTCACAAACTGCACGATCATGACCTGAGACAAAGTCAGACACTTAACTGACTGAGCCACCCAGGCACCCTGTAACTAAATATTTTTAGTATCCTACAACAAGAAAAAAAATAATTCCAATGAAAACTTGTCCTTAAAGAAAAATCAAACAATTCCATATTGCAGTCACCATATGGTATTTTGAGCCAAAAATACTTAAAAAAAAAAAAAGGAAATGTATTAAGAGAATCTCAAAGAAAAGTGAATGACAACTCAATATAAACTCAGCACAGGGATTATAATAACAATGGTTCACATTTATTAAATACCTAAGCCTATACCCAGCAATTGTACAAAGCATTTGGCATGCATTATTTCATTTGATTTTTCTCAAAAATAATATGAGGCAGGTAATATTACAATTCCAATTTTACAGGTCAGGAAATTGAGGCTCAGACAGGTTAATTACCTGTCACAGATCACTTAGCTAAGAAGTGAGAATCTATCCCATAAGTCTTACTGTAATGTCAGCTCTGAATTAAAACACTGTATCATACCAAACAAAAATGAATGCAAAATAAACAGTTTATAAATAAAATGATAAACAAAGCTCCAACTAAGTCAGATTTAGAAATAAATGAAGTTCTCTTCATATGAATTATAATGGAAATCTATCTGTCACCTTTTCATCATGTTACTAATTATAAAGCAAAAATAAGTAGCTATTAAAAATCATATCAGGACACAAAGGTGTAACACTTGACTCCTGGGTTTCACTGTAGTTTTCAGGTAACAGAGTAGAAAAATTAGATAAATGATTATTTCAATTCTGAATATGTACCGCAAGACCAAACAAATTAAAAGAACAAAAACAGGTGAAATCAAATCAAAATCAGAAAACTTACGTAGCTCAATTATGAGCCAATGGTGCATGTAGTGTGCCCAACTGTCTGGAACAAAATCTCAATTCTCACATTTTTCCATATAATCGGTGTTTCAGAAAGGTTTCATTTTTTACAATTTAGAACAGCTGACTTAGCTTGCTAGCACAACTGAACTTCCCATGGATTAAAGTAAATTAAAATATTTAAATCAATAATGTCTAATAAAACTAAACTAAAAAATAATCCCCAGGCTTCTGAATTTCTTAATTGTTTCATGTAGTAACTGATTATTGTTTATTTCTGATCTAATGAGAAATAAATAGAAAATGACTGGAACTACACTAAGAGAATATATTAAGAGAATACTGATAGTCATAAAATCCTTTTAAGCCCAAAGGAACAATATATAATGCACAACATTTAAAACTTAACACCTAAGCAGAATAGTAAATTAAACTCTAATAAACTCAGGCGTTTTGTAAATATCCTGGATTTGGAATTGTAAAAGGAACAAAATATTTTTATATTGACCTGAGTTCATACAACAAATTTTTTTGTTTGCAATTATGGAAAAGACATTCAATTAGGCCTATTTTGACTTTTGCAAGCTTTGGGAACATCAATTTAAACTTCAGAGAACAACTACTTCATGATTTAGAGTGGAAACTCTAGGTATTTCGTATATAATTGAGACTGGAATATTTACACATTTAAATGCTTAACTGTGGGTAAACATTTGTCCTTTTGGGAGAGGCCCAGGTGGAAGGGCCCCATGGCAAAATGACAACATTAAGTCCCGGATATCTGACTGTACTGCCAGTGCCACACAGTCTTAAAAATACTGCTGGATCATCATCATCCCCAGTCAATATTTACTAAGCTCTTTATGACAGCAGTGGCATTAGAAAGTTTACAGAAATCAAGAGTAGCTCGAAGATCTGTTTGTTGTATCTTGTTCTATACGTTAGCATCATTATTTATCATTTTTACAGTTAATGAATCAAAATGTTTCTGAAGAAAGATCTTCAATGGGGCACCTGGGTGGCTCAGTCGGTTAAGCGCCCGACTTCGGCTCAGGTCATGATCTCGCGGTTCGTGGGTTCGAGCCCCGCATCGGGCTCTGTGCTGACTGCCAGCTCGGAGCCTGGAGCCTGTTTCAGTCTGTGACTCCCTCTCTCTCTGACCCTCCCCTGCTCACACTGTCTCCCTCTCTCNAAACTAGTGTAGATTTCATAAAACTTTAATGCATTAATAACATATATGTTATGTATAGAAAAAGAGAGACACTTTTAAAAAATGTTTTATTTATTTTTTGAGAGAGAGAGAGAGAGACAGCGTGAGCAGGGGAGGGTCAGAGAAAGGAGGAGACACAGACTCTGAAGACAGTCTCCAGGCTCTGAGCTGTCAGCACTGAGCCCGACGCAGGGCTCGAACCCACAAACTGTGAGATCATGACCTGAGCCGAAGTCGGGAGCTTAACCGATTGAGCCACCCAGGTGCCCCGAGAGAAACATTTTTAATTCAAATATGCTAAATTAAATCTAATTGTACCCAGTGAAGTCTCTTGAAATATGAAGGGATTCTCTCCTTTCATTGCCATTTCTGGCCATTGCTAATGTTCACAGGATTGGATTTTTTTTTAAAGGCACTCTTTTCCTTATTAATCTGTCATGGGCTCCTGATGCTACCAAGTGGCAAAAAAATGTTTAGGTTAATACTTCTTATAAAGTTGGTACTTTAAAAAAATATTTTATTTTTTCTTAAAGCGCTTGGATTTTTGCAATGTAAAGTACTTGAAAAATACTTTAAATATTTGGCAAACTTCAACAATAAGTGAGGTTATCAACTTATAGAAATGTATTTCATAATGTAGGGCAAATCTACTTTGGATTTTCATTCTTTTATATATCTTACCTTTTTGTAAACCACAACACTAGTAACATCTATTAAAGAAAATGAACTTCATTGTCACACACACACATACGTAGGTGTTACAGATCTATGTTTTAGGGATGGCTATTTATATGTAGGCATCAAATTTACATTGTTCAGGTTATGGATAAAGGTATGATTAAAAATTATAAATTTAAAGTAATGTATACTCATAAAAACTTCAAATACTTTATTAGGGTATGAAATGCAGTCTAAAATTTCCTCTTGGGGTACCTGGGTGGCTCAGATGGGTACCCCATCTTCGTCCAACTTCGGCTCAGGTCATGATCTCGTGGTTCACAAGTTTGAGCCCCATAGGGCTCTGGGCTGATAGCTCAGAGACTAGAGCCTGCTTCATGGATTCTGTGTCTCCCTCTCTCGCTGCCCCTCCTCCACTCATTCTCCCTCTCTCTCGCTTTCTCTCTTTCAAAAATAAATGAAAGAAGGGTGTCTGGGTGGCTTAGTCGGTTAAGTGTCTGACTTTTGCTTAGGTCATGATCTCGCGGTTCGTGGGTTCGAGCCCCGCATCGGGCTCTGTGCTGACAGCTAGCTCAGAGCCTGGAGCCTGTTTCGGATTCTGTGTCTCCCTCTCTCTCTGACCCTTCCCTGCTCACACTGTCTTTCTCTCCTAGAAATTTAAAAAAAAAAAATCAAAGATTAATTTTTTAAAAAATTTCCTCTTCTCTGGGCGCCTGGGTGGCTCGGTTAAGAGTCCGACTTTGGCTCAGGTCATGATCTCACAGTTCGTGGGTTCGAGCCCCGCATCGGGCTCTGTGCTGACAGCTAGCTCAGAGCCTGGAGCCTGTTTCGGATTCTGTGTCTCCCTCTCTCTCTGACCCTCCCCTGTTCATGCTGTCTCTCTCTCTCTCTCTCTCTCAGAAATAAAAAAACAAAACAAAACAAAAAAACATAAAAAATAAAAAAATAAAATAAAATAAAATTTCCTCTTCTCTCATCAGATAATTAATCTGTTACACTTAGCTCATTTCCCAGATAACTTGCTGTTAAGTTTCTGATGTATGACAATGTTTAAGCTATATTCATACATTCAGAGAACTTCTATTGACCATTAAAAGTATGCTAAGAACTGATTCAAGTGTAAGATGCAATGGTAAGCAAACAAAATCCTTGTCCTTGCAGGATTTAATTTCCAGAAGATAGTTCACAAATACAGGCTAGTTTCATGTGGGGTTGTCTAGTATGAAGAAAAGTAGAGGGTAACAGACCGATGCAGAGAAGGGTAAGCTATTTTAGATGATGAGGTACATTTGAACAGAAAGGTGAACAGAGTGAAGGAGCAAACTTGTCACATCTGGAGGGCAAAGGAGATGGCAGTGTTTTTAGGTCTATGATAATAAGGGAACTAGTGTAGCTAGAGTAAAGCAAGAATAGAAGCATGTTAATAAATGATGTTAGAGAAGCAGCCAGGGGCCAGTGCATGTGAAACATGTGTACAAATACTCTTTTTATAAATAAGATCATGACACACATCTGCATCACAAACTTCTATGCCTGTACGACTGAGGCAGATGATTTAAAATCATGAAATAGGGGGTGCCTGAGTGGCTCAGTCAGTTAAGCCTCTGACTTCGGCTCAGGTCATGATCTCACAGTTTGTGAGTTCAAGCCCCACCTTGGGCTCTGTTCTGACAGCTCAGAGCCTGGAGCCTGCTTTGGATTCTGTGTCTCCTTCTCTCTCTGCCCTTCTCCACTTGTACTCTGTCTCTCTCTGTCTCTCAAAAATAAATAAATGTAAAAAAATAAAAATAAATACATGAAATAGGCAGGACAGAAAATGTGGTGAAACCGAGAGTGTATGCTCCTTTTAGAGAGTGTAGCTTCTACTTAGCCCCAGCTGACTGCTGAAACACATAGGAATGATGATTGATTTTGTCAACTTGGCTAGGCTTGAACAGATATCTGTTCAAATATTGGCCTAGATGTTGATGTAAAGGTATTTATTAGATATTATTATTATTTAGATCAATAGACTTTGAGGAAAGCAGATTACTCTTCATAATATGGGGGGGAGGTCATCCATTCAGTGAAGGCTTTAAGAAAAAGAATGAGCTCCCTCGAGGAAGAAGGAATTCCGCATCTTTGGACTCATGACAGCATCATCAACTCTTCCCTGGTTCTCCAGCCAGCTGACGTACCTGGCAGATTTTAGACTGGCCACCCCCCATAAATGCACACCAACTCTTTAAGATAAATCTCACTCCATGTACATATGCAGTTTATTGGTTCTGTTGCTCTGGAGAACCCTGAGTAATACACACACCATCCCATAATCCTAAGGGTCCCATGTTGGCAGAGCTTCCAGTTTTTATTTTGACAATTAATATTTTTAAATAATGTACTCAGTAAGCAAAACATCGATATGAAAGATTCTAATTTATTTTTTCACTATAAGAAACAATACTGCAATGAACATGATATGTGGCATTGATACATGATAATATTGTTTCTTGAGTTTTTAATTCTAAATTACAAAAAAAGTAAAATTCAAATAAATGTTTCTAATAACGGCTTTCCAATTTGAACACTGGTGGCCTGGGAAAAAATAAACTTTGGTGGCAGATGGCATACTCTTTTATATGGAGACCCTGTTTGTCCCCCACTTCTGTAAATGACTAACCAAGATGCTGGACTAGGTCCATACTATTTCCAATCACTTACTTCTGCATTGAGTTCTTACTGTATGCACTGCACTCACTTCTACTCTGCAGAAGAAACATTTCATCTGAAGAAACTTTCAATCTAGTGCTAAATTTCATTGTTTATTCATTTGTTTGGCAAATATTTACTGAAGGTCTTGTGTATATAAAGAATAGAAGCCCTGGTGGAGGAATTAAAAGAGAAATACCCACACAACTATTACATAGGTGAGCATGAGATATGTATTGTGACAGAGCCACTGTGAAGTACCATGGTAGTTCACTTGAGGTAGAATGAGATCATTTCTGGTTGAGAAGATAAGAAAAAGATTAATGGAACAGTTGGGTGTTTAAATTGTGTTTGGAAGGCTCAAAAAGAATATGATAGGCAGAGATGGAGTATTTCAGGAAGAACAGGTGACATCAGGGAAAGCAATGGAGTGGGAAATTGTAGGGTGTGTCCAAGAAATTGTGAGTAATTCGTTTTGGGGATGCAAATAATAGTCAATTCAGTGTAACAAATATTTGTTGAGTTCCTACTATGTGTGAGGCAGTGTACTAGCATAGTTGACACTGATGTGAATGAAACCAGAAGGTGAAAAGATGACTGGTGACATGTTAATTCAGAAATACAGGTGGCAGTCGGGATGCCTGGTGGCTCAGTCAGTGAAGTGTTCAACTTCAGCTCAGGTCATAATCTTGCAATTAGTGAGTTTGAGTCCTGTGTCAGGCTCTGTGCTGACAGCTCAGAGTTTAGAGCCTGCTTCAGATTCTGAGTCTCCCTTTCTCTCTGCCCCTCTCCTGCTTGTGCTCTGTCTCTCACAAATACATAAATGTTAAAAGAAATAGAGGTGGCAGAAATAACAAGAGTTCATGAATGTTAGGTTAAAGAGTTTGGAATTTATTGTTTAGGTAACGTAGCATTATTAAATAGTGTTAATGGCTGAGTGAGAGGTCGAAAATAATGTTTCAGGAATCTTAAGAGGGGTAAGGAATGGAGACAAGCAGATGAAGTTGCAAGAAAAGCCTGACCATGAATTTATAAAAGACTGATCTAGGGCAGGAATTGTGGAAAATAAGAGGGCAAAAACATAACAAACACTGCAAGGAAAACTGTAGCAAAATTTGGCTACTGATTAAATTTGTGCAACGCGACAAATGAAAGATTACCTATGCATGACCCAAATGGCACCTGTGGAACTATAAAAATGGTGATTCTGTTCCAAGATCAAAGGAAACACTACTTTTTTTTAATCTAACAAAATGTGAAATTAAAATTTTCTCAAGCTAAGAGAAATATTAATAGACAGCAAACACTAGGACTTATAATTGGAAAGTCCATTTTAATACTGGGCCTTTTGCTAACAACAATGATTAAATGCCAAAATATTTTGTTAAATTCTCTTAGGAGGCTGGGTCATTTTCTAGAAAAACAAAGAATAGTAGAATTATTCTACTATTATTTAAATTTTAGTTTTAGTTAAATTTTAGTTTTACTTTTTAACTCCCTGTTAGATGTTAGAAGAAAGCTCAGCAAATACTGAAAACAGACAATGTAAAAAAATATCCTTTTGGGTACAAAGTCATAGAAGACATAAAATATTTCAGTAGAGATAGCCTTTCACTAATTTAATAGTTACATCTGTATAAAGCAAAACTTTTCAAGTAATTTTTATCAATATTACTACTAATTTGTTTACTTGCACAGTGCTTTACAGATTTAAAAAAAACATCTATATTATCTCATTGATTTTCCTAATAAGCAGGTCAGATATCTCTTTTTACAGGTGAAGTAACTGACATTCAGAAGTAACTTATTAAATGTCACATTCTGTAAGTTGAGAAGAGGAAGAAAAGAATCTTTAATAACTATGTTCCAAATCACTGGACATCCGGAAAATGCAAACCTTAAGGTTTCTTGTTTTTTAAACTTTGTTTCAATTTTCTTTTTGTTTTGCACTCAAGAGCCACCAACAAATATATATGGTGGTTTGGATAGTAAAGGTGAAGCCAGCTGTGCATTAAAAAGGCTCTGAAAATAGGTGCAACTTACTGATATAAAATGACAGTTCTTACTTCTAAACAACACTAAACATAAAATTTAATCTACTTCACATGAGTGACAAATTTCACAAAATGTTAGAACTACAAAAAGCCCCTGATATCAAAGTCAAAGAAACTGAAATCCAGAACGGTTGGAGTTTGCCTATGTTAAAAATTTTTTTTTGATTAATGGTAAAGATGGAAGAATTTAGGTCTCTTTTTGTTCTTTTTATTACTGCTTTAGAAGTGTGGTGCAATTAACGCAATTCCACGGATAGTTACTTCTTGTAGAAATACATATGTGACAAAAAGTTTTGTGTCATTGGGCAGTTCATTGATTAGAACACTGAACGAATGAGGTCTGGATCAAATCCCTCTTGACCAGGGATTTACTTTGAGAGAAATGTTGCTTCCTGGCTACAGCTTCCATGCCATAATTACTCTGACTTTCTTATCAACACATATAGTTCTAACTGAGAGAAGATACGGTTCAAGGAAAAGCTATCATCGCCACTAAAAGACAAAGCAAAACAAAAATCTAGATCCTAGCGACAGTAACGTCTCTGTTATGGATAGCATATACACAGACAAAAATGTAGCTAGGTAAAAGACTCATGCTAAATAAAATTTAGAAAAGGGATGTGGAAAAAATTAAGAATTTTACTCTCTTTTTGAATATACTTTATATGGGCTCTATATTATGGGTTGCACGACTTTGAAATGTATATTATGAACCAGTAAGCAGGGCTCATGTTTACTCTAGTTTTCAGCATGTCAGACATGTAACTATTCTATAAAAATGATTTCTATGATTAAGAAAGTACTAGTACAGTCATAGGAAACATACTGCCTTAAAATATGAAGCAGTCTATTCAGTATTTTTGGTTTAAAATGTGAAATTAACCAGGTTCCGTAAGGCATCACAACTTCCCACATGATATCAGACAAAATATAATAAAAACCTAAAACATAAGCTGCTGTTATTATAAATAAGTATATTAAATCCTAGTTTACTGGAACCAAACAACAGGATCTAATTCTTATTTACACACTTGAATTTACATTTTACAGCAAAAGGAAATATAGGGAAGCACTATAAAATTAGCAAACATCGAAACTTAGGCATTCTCTCGATTAGAAAGAGTTTGTTATTATTATGCCTCCTGAACTCAGGAATGCAGCACTACAGGTTTACAATAACAGGAAAAAATACAAATCTAACCCTTGCAAGTTTAAGATCATTCCCTGAGGAAACTGTTTAGATTGAAACTAATGAAGCTGTTGCAATTGAATTTAGCATTTAGCAAAGCAATGAGGAGGTACTAATACTTTACTAATAACAGGTTTTAATAAAACATGAGATTTATTTTAAATTTTCCTCTTGCTATTCCTCTCTTGTTATGCCTTCTAGATTAACGTAAAAGAGCTGTCAGTTATAATGGTTAAGTTTAGTATCCATACCCATCCACCTCACTGCCCGTCTCTAACTCTGCCAAAGGAAATGAAAGGCCTACAATTCTCTTCTTAGTACTCAAAATCTGAAACTCAAAGGAAACAAACAGAATAGAGAAACTCAGAAAAATATTTTTTTCAGTTTCCTTACTTCCATACAGAGAAATGGAATGATTATAGTAACAACAGCTCTTAGTGTACATAACCCAGCAAAATAAAATTATTTTGGAAAATAATTTAAAAAGAATAAAGTCAGTATCACTAACTGGCAGAATTAAAGTCATGGTAGAAAGAAAGTCATCAGCATATTTTAGTCTGTCCCTAAAACTAATAACTGATCATACACCCTCCTCTGCTTTAGCGATTGGAAAGTTCAGAGCCAGACTTATTTTTCAGGCTTATTCTTTTGCTGTTTCACAGTATACACATGCAAGTTGTACAATGACGTGCTCCTGACTCCAGCTTACTATCCTATTCCTTTAATTGCCTTACCTAATTTTTCCTTCATTAAACATTTTTTTAACATATATTTATTTTTCAGAGAGAGACAGGGAAAGAAAGAGACAGAGCACGAGCAGGGGAGGGGCAGAGAGAGGGAGACAGAGAATCNACTGAAAATGTGTTTTTTCTTAAACTTTGCTAAACAAAATTTGTTCATTATCTGTAAGTTCTTAACACACACACAGGTGAGTGTACACACACACACACACACACACACACACACACACACACCAGAATTAGTCTTGGTTATCTTCACATAAAAGTAGAACTTTTTCCTATCCTCTATAACATCAGAAAGTGAGAAAAAAAACCTCAATATTTCTATGAATTAGTTGTATATGGATTTGTAACTACCATCTATTCAGGAAAGAAATACTGTTACTTTCATTTGAATCAATTAAACCAGAATGTGAGATTCCAGAAAATTTCAGCTTTGTTCTTTTTGGTAACTGCCGCTCCCTTCCCAGAGTTTTATATCCCAGGGATTTTACCCCCATTCTATTTAAAATAAATTTCTATATATTTTCACAGAACTTTCTCTGTACATCTTAAAAACAACTGTGGTAACATAAAACTTACCATTATAACCATTTTTAAGTGTAAAATTCAGTGGCATGAAGTAAATTTACTATATTGCACAACCATTACCATCATCCATTTCCAGAACTTTTTCACCATCCCAGACAGAAACTCTGTACCCATTAAATCATAACTCCCTATTCTCTCCTCTCCCAGCCCCTGGGATTTCCCCATTCCTCCCTTCTCTCAGTCTCTGGTAACTCAATTCTACTTTCTGTCTCTATGAATTTGTCTATTCTAGATACCTTGTGGAAGTGGAATCATCCAGTATTTGTCTTTTCTCTCTGGCTTTGTAAGGGGAAGCCCTTACAAAATGCTTTTAAGGTTCATTCATGTCAGAGCATGCATCAGAATTCCATTTCCTTTAATGGCTGAATAATATTCTATTGTATGTATATAATACATTGTTATTCATTTATCGGTAGATGGGCACTTGAGTTGTTTTCACTTTTCGACTAATTTGAAAAATATAGTACCAACAGTGGTGTGTATCTATTTGAGGCCTTGCTTTCAGTTCTTTAAGGGTATACATCTATGTGTAGAATAAGGGATCTATGTGTGGATCACGTGGGAATACCACATCTAACTTTCTGAGGACCTGCCAAACTGTTTTCCACAGCAGATTATTTTATATCCCCATCAACAATGCACAAAAGTTCCCTGTACCTTTTTGTTTTGATAGAAATACAGATCTTCCTAAAGGGCGCAATTTTCCTCATAGACACCATGCATTCTCCTGTGCATCACACACTGCCAGGTTTCATCCTTCGAGATATACAGCTGCTTATGTCAACATATAGCTTTTATCTATTTATTTTTGGGTCGTTTTCCATTATGGCACTTACAGTGAGTACCTCAACATACATCAATATTTTCAGAGACAAAATCCAAATGGGTACTCAATACTTTAGTTTCATAAATCTTTGACTTCTTCATATCTAGTGGCCCCTCCCTCTTCTCAGTTTCAACCATTTACTTCTAAGGCAATGTCTTTAAATACCGCCAAGGCTCAGAATGAGTGCATCTCTGAGATCTTAAATAGCAATGTGTCACTTTCTGACTACAATCTCTGATCCTTTTAGCTCTTGAATTTTCTTATTCCCACTACTTTTGCTCTTTGATCTCAAGATTTATGGCTTCTTGACTTCTCCTTTTTCTCTTGGTATAGATGTTCCCTCAATTTTATTTCCTGCCCTATTTAGCTGAGACTATCATTCATCATTTCAATGCCTTTTTGCTAGTTTACTTTCAACCGCTCTCCTCTTCATCATGTTAGTCCCACAAATTTGGAATCCTGCATAATTTCAATCCTTTGCCTTCTTTGCTTCTTTGTGTTTACAAGAACTGCTGAATGTGTGAAGTTATACAACTGTACAAACTAGAACTCATACAAATCTATAGCATCTATCTCCAGCCTACGCCTCAGGATTGCTTGTCTTGTTCTTCTTGCCCTTATTCAATTCTCTTTCCCATTCTCTTCAGTAGCTACTCTGTTGTTATTCCTTCCAAAATGTCCTGCCCTCTGACACTTTACAAGCCTACATTGATCCTTACTTTACAGGAAAAAAAAATGAAACCTATTAACTGTGAATTGAATTTTATTTGTATTCCACAGCTAGTCTTATCTCCTTCACTCCTGTCTGTGACCTTCTTCCTGTTCAAGGCAAACTCTTTTACAGATTCTAATTTCTATCTCTTCCTATTTCTTTAGGAATCCTGTTCCCTAACAATTCTCTCTATTTGCTCCTTTCAGTTAGTCATAAATAGGCTCAAATAGCTGTCGTTTTTCAAAAACAAAAACCGTAAGTTCTTAACTTACTTCCTTTCTTCTCAATTATCATTAACATCATTCTTATTCAAGCTTCTTCAAGGACCATTCTATTGTCCAAATTACTACTTTACCTCTAATCACTCTCCAATTCACAGATAACTGACTTCTACATCTGATGTTTTATTAAAACTACTTCTGTGGAGGTTACGTACTAATGACCACATAACTTCAAACAAAATGGATACTTTTTGTCCTTAACCTCCTTAACCATTTGGCAACATTTGACTTTTTTTTTTTTTATCTCCTTCTTTGGCTTCAGTGATACACTTTTTGATTCTACTCCTACCTTACTCACTTTGTCCTGTAAAAAGATATTTGTCTTAACATTGGTTGAGCACTAACAATAAGACAAATACCGTGTTAAGAGCTATACATACTTCAAACTGTATGAAGTAGGTCCTATAATTCTAATTTCACACACACACAAAAATGGTCTTGGAGAAGTTCATTTATATAAAGTCATAAAAGGCAGGGTAGCCTAAATGCAAATCTCAGTAGCTTCACCACACTACCAGATTTTTTTTTAAGTAGCAATAAGGGGGGTACACATGAAGCATATCTTTGAGCCAATAAACGTTAACTTGAAGAGTTGTTTAACTCTGTTATAATCATGTAGATTACAAAGTCGTGGAAAAACAAATATTTTAGCCTACAATTTTAAAAAAATCTTTCAGTAATCTTCTGTAATTCAACAAAAAGAAGAAGGAACAGGCATTAAGAACAGGCATCAGGTTAATTTTTGAGGAAGAAATGTCAGTTTATGTAAGAATATCATATGCCTCTCAAAATTCTTGAACACTGTCACTTTATCAACAAGCACTTGCTGTCTTCTCTCATAAGGATGTCAGGAAAAGGTTCCATAAAAACTCTCCCTTATCAATAGACTGAAGTTACTTCATACCACACTGTAATATCCAAGGTCTGGGCACAAATCACACGAGATTCTTAAGTCCTAGTAGAGGGTTTAATATATGCCTTGATTATTCTACCAAGAAGAGACCCTAATGTAATGCAGCTATCTAAAATGTGCATGTAAAGCAGCATCCCTCAAACTTGGATACATGTGGGAATTTCTAGGGACCTTAAAATACACCAATAGCCTAGTCCTACCCTGAGACTCCAATGTAATTGGCCTGGGAGGAGATGGGGATTAGGATTTTTAGAAGCTCTCCAGGTGATTTCAATGCACAGCTACAGTGGAGAATCCATTGGTATAAAGTATGAAGGAAAGATTGTCATATCTACTCTATAGTCTAAAAAAAAAAAAGGATGTGTGGCTGAGACATCTTTATTCATTATCAGGTTTCTGCTTATCTACATGACCACACATAGACATTACTTCTAACAGCAGGTAAATGACTTCTCAGTCATCAATCAATTTACTTACTATTTTTAAAAATTTATTTTGAGAGACTGATAAAGAGAAAGAGGGAGATAGAATCCCAAACAGGCTCTGCACTGTCAGCATGGAGCCTGATATGAGGCTTGAACTCACAAACTGTGATATCATGACCTGAGCCGAAATCAAGAGTCAGACACTTCACCAACTGAGCCACCCGGGGGGGCCCCAAACATATTTAATATTGATAACTCTATCAATTCCTAAGGCTGCTTATAGCATTGTAGCACAAACTGGGAGGCTTAAAACAAATTTACTGGCCTCAGAGTGCTGGAGGCTATAGGCCCAAAATCAACATGTCAGTTGGACTATCCTCTCTTTGATGGAATAGGTGAGGATCCTCCCAGGCCTCATCTAGATTTTGGTGTTTGCTGCCAAACTTTGGCATTACTTGACTTGTGAATGCCAGGCAAAAGATTGTCTTCACCTGGTGTCTTTGTATAGCCTTCCTGCATGTGTGTGTCTCTATGTCTAAATTTTTACTTGTAATGAGGATCATCAGTCATATTTGGTTAGAGCCCATGCTAATGACCTAATTTTACTTGGTTAACTCTTTATATAGAGAATTTGCACCCACAGAAGCCACTGATATTTTCACATCACATTTCAGTGTTTGCAGTTATCCCCAAAATACCATTTACAGTCATCACTATTTTGAAATTATGGTTGTTAATAGACATGCTGTTAGACCTAGTTACTTAATGTATTAATAAAAATATGTGAATATAGTAATATAACACGACATAATACTTTCATAACTATTTCAGTAAAACTGATTTTGATTTAATTGCATTTTATGTACTTAACCACATTATTCTGAGAGGAGGCAAAACCAGAAGAAAATCTTTCAATAACCCACAGCCCAAGTTAGTGAATTCTTATGTTTTAGACTTGAGATTCTTTTTAATCTTATTAAGTACCAGCGAAAATATAGGACATCATTTTTCAAACCTTTTTTTTTTTTTTTACCATGATCCATTGTGAAAAAATATATATTTTACAGGTAACTCAATACACAATGTTATTTCTCTCTCTCACTACACAAAACTGAAACCAAAGTATCACAAAACAATATTTACTTTTACTACAGGAGATGCACTCTGACATTTTCAATTCTATTTCTTTTCATTAAAAAATGGCAGTGTGACCTACTGAATTAATTTCACAACTACTTTTGGAGCATAAATTAAATAAGTGTTAAAAATCCTTCACTGGCATTCCTTTAGAAACTTCTCATATTATAATTGGTGAAAGGCTGTTATTACTGCTATTCATGTACTATTTAAAAATATATATCATTTTAGAGGTGGCATTTAGATGAGCAAATAGTTCAATAGCTAACCAGACTCCATTCAGACAACTGGTTATAAGTTATGTAAAGTTTATAATTCTGATGGGAAACTAAACTTAAATTTTACCAAATGCAGAAAGGCAAAAAAGGTAAAATAAAGAATATTTTGTGCCTGAATAACTTTAAAATTATAAAAATATTTTTTAACTGAATAATGTTTAATTTCCTTGAGTTATTTCTTCACTCACTGTAAAACTGGGTAGAAACATTTCCCAAAACAACATTTAAATAAATGTTAAAGAGAATTTTACCTGTAGTAAACACGAAGCGTTTGGATTTCTTCCTCTAGTTTTTTGTAATGTTGAATTGCAGTTTCTCTGGCTTCTTGCATAGCTAACAACTTTGCCTGCAAGTAATTAATATTTTAATAAATTTAAACAAAAAGAAATTTAATATTGGTTTTGGTATGTTAAAATATAGTATTATAGTATAAACAGGAACCTTAAATTTCTGTTAGTTTCATAATCTATCAGTATTTTTAGTAGTGTTTCATAATTTCCCAGAAAATAATCAAATTATATTAATAAAAGACATATTGAAGACAAGAACATATTAAATTTATCAACTTTGCTCATTATTAAACTTCAACCTTATTCATCTGTATCATCAGATATATGCCCTTCTGCAATGTTTAACTTTATACACAGAACTCAGAATGTGGAACACGGGTTCAGAGCAGTATCTACAGTAAGATAAGCACCATGGAGGTTTCACATACAAACTTAATGTGGCTCCACTGCCTGATCACACTAGATTTTCTTTTAACTTTATTAATAGTAAAACTCAGAAAATGCTAAATATGTTAAGGCATCTTTGCTATTTAATGTGAAAAAAATACACAAGACTACAATCTGATTCTTACAGATATGACTTAACCTTTGCAATTCCTTTTTAGCAGGAAAAAAAAAATCTCTAAAGGGAGAATGGCAACAATCTTGAGTGTTAGAGGTATTTTGTTCAAGCGATGCTGATGCTATTGTTCCTCCCTGCCTATAGTATTAAAATTTTAAAGGGTCTGTAATCAGCTTTTCCACTGAGTTCAAACTTGTAATTTTAAAAGAATCACCAGCTTCCAACCACCTTTCCCACTGGACATCAGGTATAGCCAAAAAGAATTTTCAACGTAACTTTTCAAAAACGGTGCTGGTAAATCAGAATTCAGTTTTGTTTATTCACAGTTTAATGCACATGAAAATATTGTCTTTCATTTTCAGTGGTGTCATCACATACCTTACAAACCACAGTAATGGCAATAATATAAACGCAATTGAGTGTGGAGGCAGAAGTTCATTAATTTTGCTGAACTCATATGTTCTCCCTGAGATTATTTTCTTCCATAAGAATAAAGTCATAAGACAAACTGTGAAATCCTGACCAGAGGAAAATTAGTGTAATATAAGTAAACACTGGACAATGCCACTTTTCTATTTTAATAACGGAGAATAATAAAAACATGCAGCAGTTCAGGTCTTTGTATATAACGTTAGGAACTAAATTAATTGATTTGTTTTCTACCTGGGTTAGCAAATCTAACAGTTACTTTACAAAATTTTAACATTTATTTATTATTGAGAGACAGAGAGACACAGAGTGTGAGCAGGGAAAGGGCAGAGAGAGGGAGAAGACAGAATCTGAAGCAGGCTCCAGGCTCTGAGCAGTCAGCACAGAGCACAATGTGTGGCTCAAATTCACAAACTGCGAGATCATGACCTGAGCTGAAGCTGGAGGCTTAACCAACTGAGCCACCCAGGCGCCCCTAACAGAATTACTTAATTAAATTTAAGATATTTGAGTGCTTGCCTTAACATGTCACATTCCAGAATTATAGATAAAACATTCTCAAAATTATTAAAAAGCATTTAAAAATAGGAGGCTAGTTCTTTATGCCAATAATTGAATGCTTTGCCAATTTTCAGTAAACTATAAAACAGGATTGAAATGGTAACATGAAAGGCACAGATACCCTAAGTGGTTAGTCAAAAGGAAGCACACAAAAAAAAGGACATCTCACAATCAACTTGCAAAACATCAAATATCCTGTTGCATGTATTTAAGGAATATCAAATACTGGACAGGTGATAGAGAATTTGCTAAATAAATATGTTACAATGCTAAATATCTGAGATGACTATTTTGCAGTTTTCTTTTTTTAACCTGGCACTTCTGCAAAACAAACAAACAAATGAATGAACAAATAAATAAAATTGAAAAAAAAAACCCCTCTGAAATAAAAAAAACAAAACCAACAATGTTTTAGTAGGAATAAGACAAAATGAAGATTTCTGCCTAAGAAATTTCTGCAAAAATGGNGAATGAACAAATAAATAAAATTGAAAAAAAAAAACCCTCTGAAATAAAAAAACAAAACCAACAATGTTTTAGTAGGAATAAGACAAAATGAAGATTTCTGCCTAAGAAATTTCTGCAAAAATGGGGACATGAAAATTTTACTTAAATCCCTGTGCTTCTAGTAATATTGATTTTTCACTTTTTACATTTGGTGTTGCTTCATAGCAAATTCACTTAATTTATTAATTCCTAATGTCTAATCTTATGTCTAGGCCCTGACTATGTTCATAGCTATTTTAAACTTTCTGGCTTTACAACTTCCTTTTTCTATTTTATTAGATATATGTTCATCTGGCCAGCATTTCTTTTTTTAGAAAAATACCCTCACCCTTTTCCACAGTGATCTTGTTTAGTCAGTCCTGTGGCTAGGGTGAATTTTGTTCCCCACTAGCTTAGGTATGTATCATCCAGGTTGTTCAAACACAGTGCTCCATCCCACCAGCCCCAGAAGAAAACTGAAGCCTGATGATGCCACTGTTGCTCCTGGCTTCCCTATGCCAGACAGTTCCAGATCTATTCCATTTCTTGGACTCCCTGGATATATAAATCTTTTTTAGCTTAGGCTAGTTTGAGTTGGATTTATGTTATATGTAAGAAACCTTAACTAATTTAAACATACTGTTTACTTCTATTGTATTTCCTAGTTTCACTATTAATATCACATAATTCCATCACATTACAGGTCAATAATAAACTTCATATCAAAACCATTAAGGAAATTAGTGAACAAGATATTTTTCTGTTCCTCAGGCATCATATTTCCCATATTTCTGACAATTACATTAACAAAAACTGCATGCATTCATTTATGTGTGTATTCACATAAAAATATATGCATTAAAAAACTAATAAAATTCAAAAAGTATAAAAAAATATTCAATGTAAACTAAATCTTTCTCTCAACAGTAGGGGTACTACAAATCCCCTCTCCTGAGATTAGCAGTCACCTGTTTTTGTATATACTCCCAGAAATAGTCTATATGTGTATATATAAACATTCATGCATATTTACAGCTAAATATACCTATTTACAATATTGATGGCATTCTTTATACACTGTTACAAACTTTGTTTTAAATTTAAAAACTATTTTGCTATTTCGCTTCCTATTTAAAAAATATCCTCTACTCCAACCCATATATTGCACTTAATAGTTACATTCCCTCCCTCCATGAATTTGGGCTCAAAATTTTCAAAGATATTTTATACTTTCACTATATGGTTATGTACTTACAGATAATATATCTTCAAGATGTAGAATATTTCCATTACTCTAAAATGCTCTGTCATGTACCAATATAGTCAATGCCTTCCTTTTACACCCAGTCCCTGGCAAGCACTTGTGATTTTTAACCCTTGTAGTTTTGCCTTTTCTAGAAAGTCACATAAATGGAATCATGTAGTAGGCAGCTTTCTTAATTTGGCTTCTTTTGCTTAGCTTAATGCTTTAGAGCTTCTGAGCATTACATATACCAACAGTTCATTCTTTTATATCACTGAGTAGTATTCTGTCATAGGGATGTACCACAATCTGTATGTCCATTCACCAGCTGATAGACATTTGGGTTGCTTCCAGTTTGGAGCAATTATTAATAAAGCTGCTATAAACACCAGTATATAGTCATTTTGTGGAACAATATCTTCATTTCTCTTAGGTAAGTACCAAGGAATGGAAATGCTGGGTCCTATTGTAAATGTGTGTAATGTGTTTATATACTTTATATAAAGTTGTATACATTGTAAAGAAATTGCCAAACCTGATGCTTAAATTGATGTAACTTTAAAGCATCTGTGTTTAACTACAATAGCAATGCCATTTGTTGAATGTCTACTATGGGTTGGGCATTGTATCAAATGCTTGAAATACTACAGTCCATCTCCACAATCTACCTGTGACATAACTCCTATTATCCCTATTTACAGGTGATAAAAGTGAAGTTCATACATATTAAGCAACTTGCAAGACTGTAACGTTCTGGGATATAAATATGTAAATATATGTAAACACTAAACATATGTTTACACATACACATATATATGCTACGTCAGTCTACATTCTTAAGAACATATGACAGATGACAAAAAGTAGTTAAGAATTTGAAAAATATTACCAATGCATAGGTTCACAAGCACTGGTTAATTTTTTTTTTTAAGATTTTATTTACATTTTTTGAGAGAGAGTGTGAACAGGGGAGGGACAGAAAGAGAAGGAGAGAGAGAATTCTGTCCCTGTCAGTATGGAGCCTGATAGGGGGGCTCGAACTCACAAACTGTGATATCATGAACTGAGCTGAAATCAAGAGCTGGATGCTTCACTGAATCAACCACCTCAGCCCCCCACAGTTGGTTGATTTGATTTTCATGTGTCATAGCCACACTTGCAGGGAAAAGGACAAGTGGAGATGTACTAGATACTCTTAAGCATGGTGCCTTTTTATATATCACTCAAGCCTTTCCACATAAAGTTGCTCTTTTTGTTCTTTATTCTAATTCCTCCAAAACATCACTAAGTTTTTCTCCACCTTCACCCAAGTCCTGTTCAAGGTAAAAATGCAAGAAACTTGATGCTATACTTCTAATCATTATGTGCATCATTTGCGCTAAGTTTTAATCTCTACAACATTTTTGGCACTAAGGAGTCTTGTAACTGGGAGTCATGTGTATATTTAGTCTTGGTAATGGGAACAACTGGGAATCAAGACATTATTTAGTCTTTAGCTGTATCTTCTGCTTCCCAAACTGTGTTTCTGGTTCATCTCTCCGTAATACTAGTAACATTTTGCTGTTTATCAAAATTTACCTACAAAAACATCTGTCTTGACTAAAACATGGTCTCCTAAATCTACTAATTTTACAATTATAACGAAAAATGTTTTTTGCATATATCATCACAATTATATTTTTTAAATTTTCTAAACCAATTTTATAAACTTATCACCAAATTTCATTTAATCTAATATGCTGATTTTATTTTTTTTTCTTTTATTTTCCCCCTTTATTTTATTTTAGAGAGAGAGAGAGAGCATGAGGGGGGGAAGGAGAAAAGGGAGAGAGAGTATCTGCTAAGGGGCTCAATCTCATGATGGTGAGATCATGAATTGAGCTGAAATCAAGATTATGTTTAACCAACTGAGCCACCGAGGTGCCCCTAAGATGCTATTCATTTTAAAACACCATAATTTTATGCAGAAAAATCATGCCAATAATACCTCTAAGTCATCATCTATTGTAGCAAGCATACAATAACGTTAAAATGTGAAATGATTTTTTTAAAGTGTTTTATTTTTTTAAAGTAGCCTCCATGACCAATGTGGGGCTTGAACTCATGACCCTGATATCAAGTCCCTGAAGATCAAGACTCTGATGCTCTACTGACTGAGCCAGCCAGGTGTCCCAAAATGTGAAATGATTTTTTTAACGTTTATTTATTTTTGAGAGACAGAGACAGACAGAGCACGAGTGGAGGAGGTGCAGAGAGAGGGACACACAGAATCCAAAGCAGGCTCCAGGCTCTGGGCTGTCAGCGCAGGGCCAGATGTGGGGCTCAAACTCACAAACCGTGAGATCAGGACCTGAGCTGAAGTCAGAAGCTTAATAACTGAGCCACCCAGGGATCCCAATGTGAAATGATTTTTAACCAAATATATTTCCCTCATCTAAAACAAGAAAATTATCTTCTGAGCAATACCAAAATACCTTTTTCTGGACTGTGGCACGTGTTTCAAGTTTTTTCACATCTCCTCACTCCACTCACACACAAAAGCCATACGTTGTCTACCATGAGTGGAATTCTCTATTAAATAAAAAGAACTGCAACATTCTTGATCCCTTCTTTTGTTTTCTGTACAGGGAAACTTGAAATTTTCACTGCAATCCCCAACAGCATATTCCAGAATTTACATGTCCTCCATCTACCTTTTATACTTATTCACAACATGTAAAAGGTATTGCTTAAAGCTGGTCAGGAGTAGCTGGACTAATTCAAGGTGAAACAATGGGATCAAATAATCATTTGATAATAGTTATTGATAATAACAGAAGTTTACAAAATAATCAGTGCATGTTTTACATCTTTAGTATCTTCTCACTATACTTTTTTCCTTGTACCTTGTACTTGTATTTTTTTTTGTTCATTTCCAATTTTACTGAGATATAATTGACATATAACATTGTATTAGTTTTAGGTGCACAACATAATGATTTGACATATGCATACATTGTGAAATGATTACCACAATAAATTTGGTTATTGTCCATCAGCTCACATAGTTATACATTTTTCCCTTGTGATGAGAACTTTTAAGATTTACTCCTTTAGCAACTTAAATTTTTTTAACTTAAAAATTTTTAATGTTTATTTTTGAGAGAGAGAGAGAATGAGAGAGACAGAGAGAGAGAGAGAGAGAGAGAGAGAGCGCACAAGGGGGGGGAGGGTAGAAAGATAAGGAGACACAGACTCCAAAGCAGGCTCCAGGCTCTGAGCTGTCAGCACAGAGCCTGATGTGGGGCTCGAACTCAGGAACTGTGAGATCATGACTGGAGCCAAAGTCGGACTCTTAACCAACTGAGCCACTCAGGCGTCCCTCTTAGCAACTTTTAAATACAATACAGTACTGTTAACTTTAGTTACCATGCTGTACATGACATGCCCAGAATTTATTTACCTTAAGTGACTGAAAAAAAAAGTTGGTTAACTAATGTTAAGTTAGTCGTATAATTAAATGGCTCATTCTAAAACTACATTTTGAGCAATGCCATCTAAATAGGACAACCATTTGTACTCTGACCATATTAGAAATGAACTAGATTGTTTCCTTAGAGTCTTATCTAGTACTTTAGAATAACAGACAAAGAAAAGACTATAGTATCCCCATCACTGAACACTATTTGTTATGGAGATTGTGGAGAAAACACTTTTATATTACTTTAAAATCTTGTTATGTTTTGTTTGAATGTGTTTTTAATAGTAATAGTCTGATAGAGTTAAGCCTTACTTTGGTAACTCCAAGACCATTAATGGTAACCTCTTTTTATCAGAGAACAGAGGCATTTGATCTTATGTGTGATATCTGCTAAAGAAAGAAACATATAGTACAAATTAAATCACAGAACCAAATAATTTTAGACCTGAAAAGGATTTTACTTAACAGGTAAGAAAGTTTTTGTTAACATATGTTTAGGGAAACATTTGGAAATTATCCAAGGTTTCATAGTTGTTGAAAAGGAAAGCTGAAACCAGAATAAAGTATCCAGAAAGCATTGCTTATCCTACCATTCAAGGCTACATTTCAATATGGCATCGTTTAATATGTACATTAATTGTTTAACAGAATTGTTTTATAATCATAGATATACAAACTGTGTTATAGTATTAAGCACATTTGTAAGGAATCTAATTAGATATTTTCAAATAACACATCAAATTAGAAAATTGCTTAACAATATGACTATAGCCATCCTAGTACTCGACTTTTTAAACCTCAGAAGCAAGGTAAGAACCTAGTAGAGAAAAATAACTAAAAACCTTGCAAAAAGGCATCAAAAAAGGTAAAAACTACTATCAAAAGGATAAAAATGACTAGATTCCAATTACACCTCCTCTTCAAAGGAAAATGGATTTCTCACCCCATAGTGCATTTCTCTTTAAAGACTATTCCTACGAGGTAATATTTTGTCCTCATGAAATGGCTTTCAGACCAAGGATGATCAGTTTCCAGACTCAAAAGCTGTCATACATGCACTGTCTAGTGATGTGTGATCTGGCTTGAGGAAGGGAGGAAACAGTTTGTAATGGAAGCAGAAGTCAAAATATTCATAGGCAGACAATGATCCATGTGCAGTGAGCTGAATCTGCTAAACAGAGAAGGCAGGTAAAGAGAAATATGCCAGAAACAGAGTGCGGCACAGTGATTTTGAGTAAAATTGGGGTTGGCTATTAGCAAGTAGTTCTAGGACTCTGAATTAGGGCCTCTGAACCTCAATTTTTTCACTGGTAAAATGGTGGTATAACACCCAACTCACATGACTATTAGACAATGATAAAATGAGATAACTTACCATATGATAGAGCCATATCAAAGTGAACAAGTATGTAAGTTGTACAATAGACATTATTGAACTTTATGTATAAAATTATTGTGGAAATAAGTGAAGTCAATGTACCGAGTAACAGGTCAATAAGCTGAAAAGGGATTGGACTTTAAGTGTAAGTTCAAGTCATGTGGTAGTCTGTAGTAGGATCATTAAAGTCCAGATAATAAATATTTTAGACTTGTAGGCCATAAAGCCTCTCTTGCAACTACTCAATTGTTGTTATAGTGTGAAAGCAGCCATAGACAATATATAAATGAACGAGCAATACTGTGTTCCAATAAAACTTTATCTACAGAAATAGTCAGCTGGTTCAGAGGTCATAGTTTGCCAATTATGGATCTAGTGTCAGAGACTACAGGTTTACATAGAGACTAGAATATTTGTTACTCTAGATAAGCTTTTGGTTAATGTTGTCATATACCTGAAAAAGTGAAGAATGGAAAATGCTAACCATTTGATCTGTCTAGAATGAACAAGTTTCTATAAGGCAATGAAACAAAATATCGGAAATCCACAGTTCAACAGGTTCTTCAGTGCGTATAATAATAGGAAGAAATAAGAAGTTAATAGTGGTTCATGGCAACCATGTGCTTGCACAGTACCACTGCAGTATGACAGGAAATCACCTTTTCTGGGAGGCATCATTTCACTTATTACATAGAAAGCAAAGCAAACACATAAAAAAAAAAAACACCTTGTAGCTTTGAATTGTATTTTGCCTGATGTTAATATAATTTCTAAAGCATTCTTTTTATTAGCTTTTGTATGGCATATCTTTTTTATAACCTTTTATTTAACTTCAATGCTTTTTATATGCCTAGGTTTAGAAGTGACTATTGTAAATAGCATAAATTATTCTTTTCTAGTCTAACAATCTTCATCTTTTAACTAGAACATTTGACCCCTTTACATTCAATGTAATCATCAATAAATTAGGGCTTCAGTATGTAATCTTATGATATTCTTTTTGTCCTGTTAGTTCTCTTACTTTTTTATATCACCTTTCCCTGCTATCTCTCAGATGGATTCTTTTATTATCATCCCATTTCCCCTTCTTAAATATTATACTGTCCTTTACATTCTTTTAATGGTTATCCCAGGAACTACAAGATAACATTTTGACTTGCCAAAAACCTATTATTAATGCCTCTTGACAATGAGAGGTCCTAAATCCCTTTACCTCTACTTATTCCTCCCAATTTACTTGTTACTGTTTTTGTTTGTTTGTTTGTTTGTTTTTTGTATAAAACACAACTATTTTATTAAGTTTCTGGATCCTGTAGCTTAGGAATTTGGATATGAACATGATGGAGTTGGCTTGTCTCTGTAAAATACCCATGGCTTCAGCCAGGAAAATTCAAATTATTACTGTTTATTCTTAATGTATTCTAATTTATCTAGATTTAAACCTCAAACAACATAATTAATATTTTTTGAGTCAATGTACACTTCAATTTGTCACTTTTTTTGTGTGTTTTATTCTTTCCTGGTTGGAAAGTTCCTTAGGGAATCATGTTCCTCTGTCTAAGCAACAGCTCTTAAAAGTTTACTACAAAGCTGCAAATGACCAACTCAATTTTAAGTTGTCTGAAAATGTGTTTATTTCATACTCATTCTTGAGGACATTCATGTTGCACATATGATTCTAAATTAGCAGCTATTTTCTTTCAGCACATTGAAAGCATTATTCCAATGTCTCCTGACTTCCACTGCTCCATTGAGAAGTCATCTGTAGATGTCACTGTTGCTCATTTAAAAGTAATCTTTTTCTTTTGGCTACTTTTATGAACGTGTCTTTGATGTTAAAATTTTTCTATTTCATTATGATGTATTTAGGTGTGTATTTCTTATCATGCTGTCAAAGAATATCTTTCATCAATTTTAGAAAAATCTCAGTCATTTTCACAAACTGAGGACTGATGGGTGTTGGGGGATTGGGAGATGGGCATGGAGAAGGGCACTTGTGGGGATGAGCACTGGGTGTTATATGGAAACCAACTTGACAATAAACTATTCGTAAAAAAAATGTGAAGAAAAAAAGAGGATATTTAAAAAAATTTAAAAAAACAGAAAAAAAAAGAAAAATCTCAGTCATTTTCATCAGTTTTAGAAAAATCTAATACTGCTATTCTAGGATTATCTGTTTTCTCTCCTTATGAGTGTCTAATTAAATGTTTGTTGGACTATCTTACTCTATATTGCTTAATTTTTGTTTTATCTACTGATTTTGTATTATGGGTATTTTTTCAGATGTATTCCAATTCATATGTATTCCAGCTCCCTAATTCTTTCTTTGGCTGTACATAATCTGACATTTACCTAGAGTATTTTACTTCAAGAAAAGTTTTTTTAAGTTGCATGTGATTCTTTTTCAGATTTGCATGATTATTTTCTAGAAAATGCTTTTGGTTTATTCATGGTAGTGATTCATATTCTAGTTAAATTTCATTGAAGCATTTCAAACAAAATATTCTGTATTCTTTAGACGAATTTGTTTAGTGAGTTTGTGTGTTTGTGAGGGAGAGTGTGTGTGTGTGTGTGTGTGTGTGCGCGCGTGTTCTTTTTTGGTTCTGTCTGTGTGACTGTCAATCATGATGGTTTTCTTCTTCTGGTACTTGACTCATCTTTGGTTAGGAATTCATATTTTCTTGATAATGACTTATGGAATCTTACTGGACTAAATTAGGGATGCTTTTCTCTGAATAGGACTGGTGCCTGTTTCATTAGGGAGCCAGGAGACACAATTCCTAGGTAAAGTTCAAGAGGCCTACATTAATGCTGAGTTTCTGGCTCAGCTCCCTAGGCTTGCTGATGGTCTAGAAATTGGGATCCCAACTGAAGATAAAAGTACTTCTATAGATGTTTTCCCTTGGTGCAGCTGTAGACCATCTGTTTGCTTACTATTGGAGAGGGGTTTGTCTCTGGTTCTACTCCCAGTTTTTTGCAAAATAAAATCTTTGAAAGATTTCCTTTATTTATTTATTTATTTTTTGAGTCTAGCAATGCATGAAAATATCTTTTCCAGGACCTGCTAGGTTAACAGCAGAAGGGTCCCCACAGTATCTTCCTGCCACACTGCAGGAAGGAGAACTCTATCTTGAAAATTTAACACATATTATATCATCAAAAATGGACCAATCTGTTTTTATAATCTAATGTTTAGAATTCTTACAATTGGCATTAGCTGGATTTATTTACTTTTGTAATATTCCTCAGGTACTTTTAAACAGAAATGATTCAAAAGGTTTCAGGTTACATTTGCAAGCCCTGCTCTGAAAATGGCCTGCTGAAGGGCTGTCTAAAATACAAATATATGAAAAAGAAGGTAAAATTTCAGATATAGTCATCCTAACAATATTTTTCTCTTTTAATATTGTTTTATGAAAGTACTAAAGATGTAAAGATTGTCTACATAAAAATTTTGATCACATGGTTAAGAGCATTATGAAATAAATTTCTAATATCACTTTTAAGCTCTGTTACTTGTATGATATTATTACTGTTTCTTTGGATTATTGTCTTTTTTTAAAGATTTTATTTTTAAGTAATCTCCACATTGAATGTGAGACTAGAACCCACAATCCCAAGATCAAGTACTGCATGCTTCACTAAAAGAGCCAGACAGGTGCCCCAGGGCTTCCTGTCTTTCAACTACAGTTTCCTTTTTTCTACAATACATAGAATGTGAGAATTAAAACTATGGGGGCACCTGGGTGGTTCAGTCAGTTGAGCAACCAATTCTTGGTTTCAGCTTAGGTCAAGATTTTGTGGTTTGTGAGTTTCAGCCCATGTCCAGCTCTGCGCTGACAGAGTGGAGCCTGCTTGGGATTCTGTCTTCCCCTGCTCACTCGCTCTCTCAAGAATACATAAACATTAAAAAATTTTAAACTATTTAGGGCACCTGAGTTGCTTAGTCAGTTAAGCGACAGACTTCAGCTTAGGTTATGATCTCATGGTTCCTGAGTTCGAACTCCACATGGGACTGTCTTCTGTCAGCACAGAGCCTGCTTCAGATCCTCCATCCCCACCTCCTCCCACCCACCGCCCCCATCCCTAGCTCTTCCTCTGCTCCTGCATGTAAGTACTCTCTCTCTCTCAAAAATAAATATATTTTTAAATAAGAATTAAAACTATTTAAAGCAATTAAAAATTTTAATCTTTATTTATTTTTGAGAGAGAGAGAGAGAGAGAGAGAGTGTGTGAGGAGCTCAGCACAGGTCCCAATGTGGGGCTTAAGCTTACAAACTGCAAGATTATGACCTGAGCTGAAGTTGGACACTTGACCGACTGAGCCACCCAGGTGCCTCTAAAATAATCTAATGTGATTATAGAATCACTATAGCAGCTAGCACAGTTCACTTGAGTGATAAAGTGACCGTGTCCTAAACTTGTCATGTGTCTGATTGCCAATACTGCCACATATTCTAATTTAACATATAGTTACGGGTTTTCATAGGTGGAAAAGCATAAATAAGTAATTATCTAACTGAGAAAATGCTGACAAACAGGAATCAAGACATTCTCCATAACTGCCTTTAACAATGTGAATCCTTTAGGGAAAAAAAATATCCACATGGAGGAAGAATCTTAAACCCTCTTGGCTTTTAAAATTCTAAATAAAAGTTAGTGTTAGAAGCAGAATTTAAACTCAGAACTCTTGACTACCAGTTCAGCAAATAATCCTGAGCCTGTGCATTAACTACCTTGCCTACCTCTTCAACTTGAAACATGCCATTATATCCTATTGTGATGACTCCAGAAATGACACAGTTTACTCCAATTATTAGCTCTTTTTCCATTGACTATCATTTATTGGGAAAACTTCTTTGTATTTTTACTTTTAGTGTATGATAGCATTTATATTTTAAGACATAAATCATTTAATACATTTGTATGGAACTATTTCTTTGTCCATGAATTCAGACTGTGGAGGCTTTATCTTTTCTGTTCAATCAACTCTATCTCAGAAGATATTACCTTGAGCTAAGACTTGTTGCTAGTGAGATCCATTGAGATGTCTGGTCTCTGAGACTTGTTGACTACACTTCTGAAAGTCATTTATACTAATATATGTGAAACCACTGATCACTTCACTGGCTTCACTAATAATCTGTCCACCATTTAATGAGATTTGCCTCTTTTAACATCTAGAAAACAGGTTAATCATGTCGTATTTATTGTCTAGAGAGAATCCCTATTAAATTATTGAATTTCTGTCTACGACACTACTTATTCCTGAGATCATTTCCTCAGGAAAAAAAATTACATGCAGGAAAACATCAGCTGGAATGTGAGTTTCCCCAAAAAGTTCATTCTCCTTTCTCATGGCATGATACATTCCTTTCACTAAGCTTGCTTTCTCTTGTACTACCTAAGAACATAAGCACACAGAGAAAATTAAATTCTTATTTAAACTGAAGAAGCAAACATTTCCCAAAATAACAATATTCTCCTCCTTTCCACTTGAGTCGTAAACATTTCTCTACATGCCAGTGCCCTCCTGTATAGTTAGAATTTTAGTCAGCAGTATTTTGTTTATTTGTTCAGGATCATGTATTTTTTTTTATTACATCTATAATATACTTCATCACCTGAACACCTGCTGAACTAAACTTGTCTTGCCAGCAAAAATTTTTGAAATTATGCAATCTGCAATTCAGTCCACGGCAAGCACTTGGGTAGAATTTCTATACCTTTCAACATACCTAACAACAATTAAAGAACTGCCTGTACAGAAATATTGCCAACTGAGAAGTAAGTGAAGTGGGATTAATCAAGTGAACCTGACTAACATTTTAGCTAAGGACTTTTCAGATATTCATATTAAATAAGTGCCATCATCACTGTCTATCAAATTAACTTTGACATTAATCTAAAATTTTATGGATGTATTAAAAGGAAATCAATATGATTATATGATCTTTAACTAATAAAATAAATTTTTCATTCTTCAAAAAGTTTTCTTATACAGGCAATAAAGGAAATCTAAAAGACCTTGGAAAGGTCATGATAACTGGAAAAAGAACATATTCTGGAGGAAAGGAACACATTTGATAAGTTGTATTTTAAATGGAAATTTTTATAGGAGACACACATATTTAAACATGTAAATGTTAACATATAACTAGAAAAGGTTGTAATTATAAAAAACATAAATACAAAACTTTATAACCAAGGCTACATGAAAGATATTTTTACTGAAATAGTTCATAATTGAGAGTACTAAAATAAATCAAATAAAAGAAATGTCAATTTATAAATCTCTCCTCTGTGAGACCATTTTACTAAGGTTTCTATGACTAACCCAGTAAATTTCCTATTCATTTATTATAAAAGTCAACAAGAAATAATTGAAGTTACCGGAATTAAAGAAAAATATTTAAAAAGACCAAAACACAGTTTAAAGAAAAACAGACCAAGAAAGATTTCATACATAAATTAAAGGTTTTCTTAAATACTTTAAGTTGACATACAGACATTAAGAAAACCAACTACACATTTTTAGTTTCTAGTTTTTTTCAGTTTTTAGTTTTCAACCAAAGGAAGAAAAATTGCTAAGCCAAAGGAAGACGAAGACACAACTTAATTTGTGGTAATCAATATATGTAATAGTAATTTAAATGAAATTTCTGTGTTCACTCCTAAATGTGAAATTATTTAGGAGTTGTGTTTAAGCATGTGAAAAGCATAAGAAAAGATTCCCTGTTTCCTTTTGGATGTTGCAGACAACAGCAACACAGCCTAGGGCACACTGCTGCGGATTTTAACTGTTGTATGGAACTACTCAAAATGCTTTTGATCCATTTTATCTTGCAAGTTAGCAAAGAAATGTTGCAATAAGAAACACCAACAAAGATCTGAAAAAGTTAAGCTCTGGATTACCATATTGTGTTCTCCTGCCATTCAATGCGTCATACAAAGGCAGTGGTGTTCAAAGTAAGAAAAAAAAGTGGAGGGAGAAAGAAAAAAGAGAAACTGGTCTCAGAATGCGCAAAGCACAAAGTAAATAATATTCTTCTACATCCCTTCTTTTTCACAGATTGGATGTTAAAAGAGTTGCAGCAATTAGGCTTTTGTTAATTACCAGCTGTTGAAACAGATGTGTTGACTATCCTTATTAGTCAACAGCTGGGTGAGGAGAACAATTGATGCTCCCTAAAACCAACAGCCAGCTGCTCTGCAGTAATTATCTCCAATTAATAATACAGGTGATAAAGGCAAAAAGCTCCTATCCCTCTGTTTCAATCTCTTTGGCAGTTTCAATAACTATGGCTTTATCATTACACAGTAATAGAGAATACATTTATTACAACAAGTAAGGTTGTATATTAGAGTTGCATTAACTCTATGGTAGTTTCCATTATGCAATTTCTGAAAAAGGAATCAGAGAAGTGCTAAAAGTAGGAGACATTCTGTAGGCTTTTATTTATCATATTTCAAATGTCACTGCCAACTTACTTCTCTAGTACTAACAATAATAGCTAAGCACTTAAGTTCTTTGAAAAAGAGAAGCATAACTAAAATCTGTTCTTTTTGATTTCCAGGTGTTTTCACTGATCATGTTTTATATTCAGTTCACTGAAGCAATATATTTCCTCTTGGTATGCCTAAATATCAGTGTCTTGTTCCCTAGCTTACATTTCCTAGGTGACTGGTAGAAGCAATTTTACCAAACTCAAAAAGAATTAATTTCATAGCAGTAAACATTATTTTATGTATACAAAGAGATCAGCAAAGTAAACAAGCAAGCAGGAAAACAAAAAATAAAGCCACATTTTATTTTAGGTAGCATTGTTATGATATATAATATTCAAGTTCCTAATTACGATGATGTTAAAAAAGAATTATCCCAATGGAGTGTGATAATAAAACAGCAATAATTACATGTATAAAAATTGCTTTTACTATTTTCTATTGTTATATGTTCATATTAAAATTTCACTTAAAAGAAACGTAAAACAAGGATTTAAACAAGCCAGGCATCCATCTCTGTGCTACAAAAGAGGTATCTACAAGAATTTACAACCATATCTATTCACTAATTAGAGAACACTTAAAGACACTGCCTTTCTGAAAACAAGGATTAGAGCTGGATGAATACACCCCTTTCACAAACCTTCCTCATGTCTCTGTTGGGTCATCATAAGCAGCTTGTTCTTCCAGCATTAAATAGAAAAGCTTACCGATTATCAGTTCTGAACGCCTCGGTTAGGCATCAGGACAATTAACAGGGACAGAAACTTTAAACAACATATAAATAAATCGTTTCACCAAAAGAGGTTGTAATAAAAAAAAATTAACAAAAGCAAACTTTCTAAAACAATATTATTTAGATTGCCTCTTGGACACTATGCTTTCTGAAATGAAAAATCGAAAGCTAGAAAACTCTACCACATCCTATGAAATTATGTCTCCTAAAATAGGAATTTCAACATTTATGTGATAACAAACAAGAGAGATAAGCAGATTTTCAAAACAGTTATGCATTTCTATGAAACCAACTTCCGATGAGAATTTGTAACATTTAAAATTCTATAATTTCTAAGGAATCTCCTGATATACACAAGCTAGCAAAATATGTAAGCAGAGGAACAAACTATTAGCTTTTATGTTTGCAAATTTATACTAGGCCATAGAGTTTATTCTGTGATTTCCCAGTTCTCAGAAGAGACCTAATTTCGCAGCACAGTAGCAATAAAAGCAAATCATGTCTACCTGCCATTGGAACAGTCCTTTCCTGCAGCACTATTTAGGAATACTAGAAAATCGCACACAAAAAATGGAATAGCAGCTGATCATGCTTTTCTCTTCAAAAATTTTTTAAGGTTTTATTTAATTTTGAGAGAGAAAGCGACAGTGTAAGCAGAGGAGGGTCAGAGAGAGAGGGAGACACAGAATCCGAAGACAGGCTCCAGGCTCTGAGCTAGCTGTCAGCACAGAGCCCAACACGGGGCTCAAACCCACGAACCATGAGATCATGACCTGAGCCAAAGTCGGATGCTTAACTGACTGAGCCACCCAGGCGCTCCCATGCTTTTCTCTTCAATGTGGAAAGGAAAAGGTATGGTTACCATCTAACGAGCCCATCCTGTTTTGTTAACCATGCAAAGCAGCCATGGCTACTACTGAAACAAGGGGGCTGTCCTCTCACTATAGCTTAGGGGAAACGTCATTTTCACACCAATTTCAAAACATTTAAATTTAAGAGCTTTACTGTATAATTTGGTTATCTGGCTTGAAAGCTTGCATTTTCTCATCAATTTAACCTATGTTCACCATGCCTTTCCCACCTTGCTCACTAGCAGGCTCATGAACTTCCCCTCTGTTAAGTCTTTCACATCTTCCCCCAAAGACCATTCTTCTTCCTACGCTTCACTTCACCTTGTATATGTATCTATTATAGCATTCATCTAATTATATTTGCATTTTTTTGTATATTTATTTTCCCAGTAGATGACAAATTTCTTTTCCTATTTGTATTCTCAGCATATAGTATATAAGCCTTCATTAAACATTTTCAATGAATAAATACAAATATTTAAAAAAATAGACATCTGTAGTTATTGTTGAAAAAGTAAACTTTAATAAGTACCTTGATAGTTCATATCATACAAATATATTATTTATTGAATCTAGGCTGACTCACCATGTATATCCATGAGAAGGAAAATCTATCCTTTTAATTAAAATAATCCACTTGGCTTTACTCATTCTCATATTTAAGACACTAATTCCAGTTTGTATCACCTCATAATTGGGGCACCTGGGTGGCTCAGTCTGTTGAGTGTCTGACTTCGCCTCAGATCATGATCTCGGGGTCCGTGAGTTTGAGCCCCACACTGGGCTCTGTGCTGACAACTCAGAGCCTGGAGCCTGCCTTGGATTCTGTGTCTCCTTCTCTCTCTGTCCCTACCCCGCTCACACTCTGTCTCTGTCTGTCTCTCTCAAATATAAATAAATAGTTCAAAAAATAACACATCTGTTGTTATTGTTTTAAAAGTAAATTTTTATTAGTACCTGTATAGTTCATATTATATAAATATATTATTTATTTAATTTTGTTTACTTACTATGTATATCCATGAATAGGAAAATCTACCCATTTAATCAAAATAATGAATCTGGCTTTACTGATTCCCATATTCAAGACACTAATTTATATCACCTCATAATTGATATACCTAATAAATAATGGGAGAACATTAAACACCAAAATAAGATTCTTTTAAACCTCCATGTTCCTCACCTACCATTTCTACAGTTTACTTGGAATAGTTTAAAACTGTAGTTTCAAGCATATTTTTTATTTTTCTTATTATTTGTAACATACTTTGAGAATCCTTTCTCAACACATCACAATTAAAATGATCTTATCACCGCTTTAAAGCTATTTATAAATTAAAGGTGCCTGGGTGGCTCAGTTGGTTAAGCATCCGATGCCAGATCAGGTCATGATCTCACTGCTCGTGAGTTCGAGCCCTACATCAGGCTCTGTGCTGACAGCTCAGAGCCTGGAGCCTGCTTCAGATTCTGTCTTCGTCTTGTGCTCGCTTCGGCAGCACATATACTAAAATTGGAACAGATTCTTCCTTCGTCTCTCTCAAATAAAACATTAAAATCTTTTTTTAAGTTATTTATAAATTTTAAGGTATACTAGATTCCACTGATTCTTATGTATTGTCTTTCCCTCTTTTGAGATCTGTTTAACTTTTTTGGGGGGGTGTTTAATAATTCTTCAAGTAATTCCCGTATAACATATAAATAGGTACTTTCTTAGCTATACTTATTAAAAAACAAAAGCCTTTGTTTTGCCCTCTTGTATAAATGTTATTTTGGGTAGATACAGGATCTTTAAATTGCAGTGTATTCTTGAAAGATTTATACACAAAGTTGCATTATACTACCATCCAGTATTGCAAGTGAGAAATTTAATGCCAGTATGATGCTCTTTCCTTTGCAAATAATCAACTTTATACTAGAAAAGATGCAATGTTTTCTCTTCATCATTAGATTACAGATATGTCTATGTATTTAACATATGTGTGTATAAATTTACATATGTAAGTACGTAATTTTAGAAATGTATTCCCTCCAGTCCTTGCTACATAGTTTTATTTTGATAACAAGTTTTTTTCAGTTCAAGTTAGTTTTTTCTATTATTTCTTTGAATATGGTTTCTCTTTCACCTATTCCTTTCACTTCTACAGGTACTCCTGTTTTCACATACTAAGTTTTCTTTGTCTATCATTTCATTCCATTTCTTTGTATTTTTGCTTCCTGTTTCTCTTTGTTTTTCCCAGCTCACTAGATGTTTGTCCCTGACCATTGTTATTCAAATCACCCATTATATATTTTTAAAATATTGGGCTATTTTGATCACCCTTTCAAAACATCTCCTTGACTCTCCATAATAAGTCTTATTTCAATTAAAATGTTTTCTACTTGCTATAAAATAGCCTCAGCTGGATCCAGTTGTGTGTTACAATGAATGTGGTCTTTGAAAGCAACCAAATTCTGAGTTACACATGGACTCTCAAGCCTGTTCATATCAGCTGGTATGGATCCCCTTAGCACATTTAAAAACTGGCATATTTGGATAGTGGTGATGAGCAAGAGTGAATAGTAAGTAGTTTCTTCACTACTTTACTACTAATCACTGGGCAGATTAGCATGTTTCTCTTAGGGCACATCATTAGCTGGACAGAGATAGCTTCTCAAGATAAGAGGACCTACTAGAGCTCAGGCAGTGAGGGTAAAACAGCCTTTATCTCATCACTTCTTTCTCTAATATTCATTCAAACTTCTAAAAGTTGTATTTGTTTTCCTTTTATACAAGTAGCAAATAGTCCTCCTTTTAAATCATAACATTGACTCCACAGGGAGTTAGTATTGGTCCTGCAATGTTTGCTGTCCTAATCAATCAGCTCCAGTTCCAGTATTTTCAACTACGAACCATATAATCTACCTTACGCACTTCATTCATGAAATATTCTAGTAGCCTCCAAATCTGTCTTTCCCACCTTCCTATACTTGCCCTAATTAATTCCATTAAAACCTATATGATTATTTTCCTCCAACTCTGATATTATCAAGTTAGACATTTTATCAGTCCTCTTGGAAAAACTCTTCAGAGCTTGCCTAATTTTTATTTTACCAAGTATAACACTTGTTTCACTTTCAATAGTCCACTCTACTTTTACAACATCAGTTTCCCAAAATGGGTCACCACCCATTTTGTGAAACTCCTCCCCGGATGTAGTAAAGTTCCAGTCTGTGACAATTAGTGTACAGATTGGATGGAAAGTACAAATTCATACAACAGTCCAAAAAATAGGGCTTAAAGCAACACTGGTTTTAGTGTCTGATGGATACAGCATAAATGACTTGCCTCCTGAAATTGCTAGTTTTACCCCTGGCCACTAACGTTAGCAACCATGATTTGTGCTTCACAATCATATATTATCCATCACTGCATCACTTATAGTACTGTGACTTAAGTTCAATGTAAGTACACTGTCAATGTTTGAGTTATCAGCTCATCTTTGACTTTTTCTGTGCATTAACAGCTGCGCTTTGAATCAACATAGTGCTAGTTTAATTTTTAGCATTGTAAATATTATGACCATGCTTTCTAAGAGTTCAGATAATGAAAATGAGAATGATGACAATACCAATGACAGCATGACCCACACATCACCAGAAATGAGGGCTTAATGGAAGGACACATACAACTTGATTAGGGAGATAAATAATCAAAACAGAACATATTGCAAAATACGGAGAGAAGAATTTGGGCTTGGGAATGAGACAGAAGGAAATATGAAAGTATATATAAAAACTGAATCTCACAACTCACAACCAGATAAGCAAATATTTCCAAATCAATCAAAAGAGTATGTACGTATGTATTTTTATCTCCCAAAATTACATCAATAATAGTGGCTGTTGAATTATCCTTGGCTTACCACACAGAACACATATTACTGTATAGTTTCAATGACTGGTCTATAAAATTGAGTAAAATTATACATCTTGCCTCACAGGTTGTAAATAAAATGTCTTATGGATAAAGACAAAAGGAATTTATTTTTTATTTTACTTTAGGGAGAGAGTGAGGATGGGAGAGAGTGGGCATGCAGGCACATGAGTGGGGGAGAGGCTGAGGGAAAGAGAGTCTTAAGCAGATTCCAAGTTCAGTGCGGAGTCCGATGTAGGGTTTGATCTCACAACCCTGGGATCATGACCTGAGCTGAAATCAAGAGTTGGATGCTCAACCAACTGAGCCACCAGGTGCCCCAGGAAATTTTTGATAAGAGATATGCTGGCTCCTTACAGTGTAAAGCTGATTCTCTTAGCATTTAATAACAATCATGTTTTCTATAGTGTAATAAATGATGTGAAAACTTAGTAACATTCATACTTTCTAATATTCATATAGATGAAGTGATGTGCCAAATCATAGCAGCAAAAATCATTTCCTGTATCTTTTAGGTACTTTGATTTGAAAAATGGGTTTATAAATCATCTTCTTGATTTCTATGAGAGTTTAAATTATAGAAAATATAAAATAGATTGTGGATATCTTACCCACATGTAAACTAGACTTCTTTCAGTTTTAGCTAGATATTAGGCAGACAGTACAAATGTATATTTTCGTTGTTTTCATTTAATCTATAAAGTTGTTATCAAAAAGGAAAAAAAGAAAAGATCTCACCTGCTAAATATCCTACACACCTTACATACAACACTTCTAGAAAGGGTGTGATTTGTTTACCAATAATATTAAGACTTTTATAATGAAAATGTTTGTTCACTTTTAAATTTCTCAGAACATCCAAAATTATTTAATGAGATTTTTTACTTCAAAGAAATGGCAGCAGAGGCCCCTTTAGGCCTGTGTCAATGATGGCTACCATTGTTGTTGGTCATAGAAGAGCTATTAAAATGTTGGCCTGCCATAAAATTATATTTTCAAAGTACATGACAAGAATGTCATTTGGACACATTGAGAATAAGAAATTTATATGTTTTTTCTATAAAACTTAATTATCTCTGAAAAAGCCATTCTAGGAAGAATGGACAACCTGAATTGTTTGGTGTAATGTGTCCATAATGACAAATATGCTTACAGCCAAAGAAAAAGATTTTTGGGGGGGCGGAAATAAGACTGTTTTAGAACCCAAAAACAGTCACCAGAAAAAAGCAATATATTTGTTTCCTAGGGCTGCATAAGCAAATCACCACAGATTGGGTGGCTTAACACAACAGAATTTATTGTCTCCCAGTTCTGGAAGCTAGAAGTCCAAAATCAAGGTGTCAGCAGCACGGGTCCTTCTGGAGACTCTGAGAAAGAGTATGTTTCATGCCTTTCTCCTGGTTTCTGGTGGTTGTCAGCAATCTTTGGCATTCTTCGGCTTACATATACATCACTCCAATCTCTGCCTGTCATATGGTTTTCTTTCTGGTGTTTTTTGAGTCAGTGTCCAAATTTTCCTTTTCTTATAAGGACACCAGTCCTTGGATTCCAGTCCACCTGAATGCAGTATGACCTCATTTTACCTTGATTACATTTGTGAAGACCTGTATTCCAAATAAAGTCACGCTTGTAGGTACCAGAGATTGGGACTTAGGCATACCTTTCTAGGGGGACACAATTCTACCTCCTACCAGCAGACAAGTTAAACAGGATTTCCTCAATTTCTTTAGTGAACAGTAACTTATTTGGAATCCAATTTTGACATTACATGTTGAAATTACTTCTGTGTTCAATTGATGCTGAAAAATACTTTGTAAAGTTAAATATCCATTCATGATAAAAACTCTATAGAATGTCTTCATGATAAAGGGTATCGACAAAAAAATTTATCTAACAACATCCTTAATGGCAAAAGAGTGAATGCTTTCCCCCAAGATTGAGAACAAAGCAATTATGTTTGCCTTCAACACTCTTACTCAGCATAATGGTGTAAGTTACAGACAGCACAATAAAGAAAGGGAAAGAAAAGGCATACAAATGGGAAGAGAAGTAGTAAAAATGTCCTTATTTGTAGATGACATTAAATAAGTGTAAGTCTAAGGGAAAAAAAAGCAAAAAACATGTACAAGATCTGTATGTCAAAATTACAAAGGTAATTAAAGAAATCAAAAAAGACATTAATGGAGATATATACTGTGTTCATGGATTTTAAGATTCAACACTGTAAATATGTCACTTCTCTGTAAACTGACGTATATAGAGGTCAACTCCTATCAAGATCTAAGCAGGATTTCTTTTTGTAAATGTAGACAAGTTAATTTAAAAATCTGTAAAAGGCAATGAAAGTAGAATAGCTAAGATATTTTTGAAAACAACAAAAAAGCTGGAGTAATCACAGCCTAAGAATGATGAAGAGATAGACACACATGTTAAGAGAAGAAAGCTAGTCCAGAAAGAGACTAACACAAATACGGCTACTTCTTCTTCTTCTTTTTTTTTTTTTTTTTGAGAGAGATTATGCATGCACTTGAGAGATGGGCAAAGGGCAGAGGGAGATCCTCAAGCAGGCTCCATACTCAGAGTGGAGTCTGACACAGGACTCGATTTGATGACTGTGGGATAGTGACCTGAGCCAAAATCAAGAGTCAGATGCTCAACCGACTGAGCCACCCAGGCACCCCATGGCTATTTTTTTAAAATAAAGGTGCAAAAGCAATTCAAGAGAGAAAGTAAAGTCTAAAACATATGGTAATAGAACAATTTGATATCTATACGCCAAAAAAAGAGAGACTTCAATCTAAGTTTCACATGTTAAACAAAAATTAACTCAAAACATATCATAAATCTAAATGTAAAACTATACAACTTTTAGAAGCAAATAGAGAATATCTTCATGACCTAGGGGTAGGCAAAGAGTTCTTGAACAAGAGCACAATGCATAGAACAGAAAAATGGTTAACTGGAATTCATCAAACTCAAAACATCTGCCCTGCCAAACATGGATTAGTGGTTCCCATAGCTGGCTATGTAGGAGAAATACCTGGAGAACTTTAAAAAACAGATTCTCTAGCTCTATCACAGACCAAAGGGATCAGCCCTCTGAAGAAGGGCTTCAGCTTCTGTGTTAAACAAAAACAAAAACCTCCAGGTGATATTAATTTATGTGTATTTTGCCACAATTTTAATGGGGAAAAAGGCAACATAGAGCTATGTTATATTTTTAGAGTGTCTTTTTCACTGATGAAGAGTTCAGAAATTATAAATGTAAATGAGTGGTTAATGGCAAGTAAGAGACATAATTTAAATCTTAAGAAGATCACTCAGGCTACAACATAGAATAGTTTGTAATAGGATAAGAAAAGAAACCAGAAGGAGACTATTTTATTAGTTTACGTAAGAAGTGATAGTGGCTTACATTAGGGTGCTAGAAGGAGAAAAGTAGGTTCATGATTTTTTTATCAGCAGCTGCAAATATCTGTATGTTTACATCTATGTTTGGATATCATAGTGATAGTATTTACTGAGGGGTTTAAGAGAATGACTTAAAGGGAAGAATCAAGAATGAATGTTTTGGCTTTTAGGCTGGGAAAAAGGGTACTAAAACAGACTGGAAATATAAGAAGAAATAAGGTAGAACTCAAACTTTACATTGGACTGTTAATTTTGGCCGATGTCAGAGAAATTACTGTCTGTGTTCTCTTCCAGGATTTTTATGTGAGGTCTCACAGTGAGGTCCTAAATGCATTTTGAGTTTATTTCTGTGTATGGTGTAAGAAAGTGGTACAATTGATTCTTTTGTATGAAGCTGTTCAGTTTTTCCATCATCATTTGTTGAAGAGACTGTCTTTTTCCCATTGCATATTCTTTCCTGCTTTGTAGATTAACTGATCATATAATTGTGGGTTTATTTCTGGGCTTTCTATTCTGTTTCATTGATCTATGTGCCTAATTTTATGCCAGTACCATACTGATTTGGTTACTACAGCTTTGTAATATAACTTGAAGTCTGGAACTGTGATTCTACAAGTTTTGTTTTTCAAGATTGCTTTGGCTATTCCTTTGTGATTCCATAGAAATGTTAGGATTGTTTGTTCTAGTTCTATGAAAAATGCTATTGGTATTTTGACAGGGATTGCATTAAATTTGTTCCTTTGTGTTGTCTTTGATTTCTAATTTTCAGAGTACATGTCTTTCACCAACTTGATTAAGTTTATTCCTAGGTAATTATTTTTGGTGCAATTGTAAATGGGATTGTTTTCTTAATCTCTCTTTTTGTTCCTTCATTATTAGCATGTAGGAATGCTACAGATTTCTGTACAGTGATTGTGTATCCTGCAACTTTACTGGATTTACTTATTCAATTCTTATAGTTTTTTGGTGGAGTCGTTAGGGTTTTCTATAAATAGTATCCTGTTATCTGTAATAGTGACAGCTTTACTTATTTCTTACCAATTTGGATGCATTTTATTCTTTTCTCTTACTGGATTGCTGGGGCTAAAACTTCCAATAGTATGTTGAATAAAACTGGTAAGAGCGAACATCCTTGTCTCATTCCATACCTTAGAAGGAAAAGCACTTAGTTTTTCATATGTTAGCTGCAGGTTTTTCATATAAGACCTTTATTACATTGAGGTATGTTCCATTAAGACCTACTTTGTTGAGCACCTTATCATGAATGGATTTGTACTGTCAAATGATTCTGCTACCTCTATTAAAATGGTCATATGGTTTTTACTCTCTTATTGATAGATGTATCATACTGAATGATTTGAAAATATTCAACCACCCTTGCATCCTGGAAATAAATCTTGGTTGATAGTAGTGAATGATTTTTTTAAATGTATTATTGGATTTGCTTTTCTAATACTTTGTTAAGGATTTTTGCATCTTTGCAAAAAATTGGCCTGTAGTTTTTGTTTGTTTTTTTGTGGTGTATTTACCTGGTTTTTGAATCAGAATGATTTGGAAACTCTCCTTCCTCTTCTATTTTTTGGAAAAGTTTGAGAATAGGTATCAACTCTTTAAATATTTGGTAGAATTCACCTGTGAAGCCACCTCGTCCTGAACTTTTGTTTGTTGGGGTTTTCGGTTACTGATTCAATTTCATTGCTGGTAATCAGTCTGTTCAAATTTTCTCTTTCTTCCTGTTTCAGTTTTGGTAGGTCTTAAGTTTCTAGAAATACATACATTTCTTCTATGTTGTCGAGTTTTTCTAGCATATAATTTTTCATAATATTTTTTTTATAATTCTTTGCATTTTTGTGGTGTCAGTTGTTACTTTTCCTCTTTAATTTGTGATTTTGAGTCCTCTCTCTCTTTCTCTCTCTCTTTCTTTTTGGATGAGTCTGGCTAGAGGTTTACCAATTTTGTTGAACTTTTCAAAGAACCAGAACCTGGTCATTGATTTGTTCTATTGTGTTCTTTTTAAAAATTTCTGCTTTGATCTTTATATTTCCTTCCTTCAGTTGTTTTTGGGTTTTGTTTGATCTTTTTCTAGCTCCTTTAGGTGTAAAGTTAAGTTGTTCATTTGAAAGTTTTCTTGCTTCTTGAGGTGGCCTCGTATTGCTATAAACTTCCCTCTTAGAACTGCTTTTGCTGCATCCCAAAGGTTTTGGATTGTTGGGTTTTGTTTTCATTTGTCTTCATGCATTCTTTTATCTCCTCTTTGATTTTTGGCTGATTCACTCAGTGTTTAGTAGCATGTTATTTAACCTACGTGGATTTGTGCCCTTTCCAGATTTTTTCTTGTGGTTGATTTCTAGTTTCATTGCATTGTGTTTAGAAAAGATGCATCATATAACTTCAATCATTTTAAGTTGTTGAAATTTGTTTTGTGACTTACTGTGTGATCTATCCTAAAGAATGAATGTGTATTCTGCTGTTTCAGGATGGAAGTTCTGAATATATGTATTAAATCTATCTGGTCCAGTGTGTCATTCAAAGCCACTGTTTCCTTGTTGATTTTCTGTTGAGATGATCTGTCCATTGATATAAATGGGGGGTGACAGAGTCCCTTATTATTATTGTATTACTATAGATTAGTTCCTTATTGTGTGTTATTAACGGTTTTATGTAATTTATGTAGTATATACTCATTTTGAGTGCACAGATATTTTAAATATTATGTCTTCCTGTTGGATTATCCCCTTAATGATTATATAGTGTCTTTCTTTGTTTTGTTACAGTCTTTGTTTTGCTACCCTGGTTTTCTTTTCACATAAAGTTGCATAACTGTTTCTCCATTCCCTCACTTTCAATCTTCTTGTGTCTTTATGTCTGAAGTGAGTCTCTTGTAGGCAGCATATAGATGGGGCTTTTTAAAAAAATCCATTCCAGTCACCCTATGTCTTTTTATTGGATAATTTAGTCTATTTACATTCAAAGTAATTATTGATAGGTATGTATTTACTGCCATTTTGTTATTTGTTTTGTGTTTTTGTGGATCTTCTCTGTTCTCTTCTTCCTTTGCTTTCTTCTTTTACCATTGGTTGGCTTTCTTTAGTGATATACTTGGATTCCTTTCTCTCTCTCTCTTTTTCTTTGCATATCTATTAATGGTTTTTGATTTGCGGTTACCATTAGGTTTGTATGTAACATCTTCTGCATATAGCGGTCTAAAGCTGATGGTTGCTTAAGTTTGAACCCATTCTTTATACCTCTCCTTCCCACATTTTAGGTGTATGGCATCATACTTTACATCCTTTTATTTTGTGAGTCCCTTAGCTAGTTTTTACAGAAATACTTATTTTTGTTGGTTTTGAGCTTCCTACCTTTCTTTTTCTTATTTGATGTCTTTCCTTTCCATTCACAGAGTTGCCTTTAACTTTTTCATAAAATCCTCTAACTTTTGTTTGTCTGGGAAAATCCTTTCTCTCTTTCTGTTCTGAATGATAGCCTTCTTGACAGAGTATTGTTGGATGCGGATTTTTTTCCTTTCAGCACTTTGAATATATCATGCCACTCCAATCTGGCTTGCAAAGTTTCTGTTGAAAAATCTGCTGATAGCCTTATGGGGTTTCCCTTGAATGTAACTGTTTTCTTTTGCTCCTTTTAAAATTCTTTAGGGCGCCTGGGTGGCTTAGTCGGTTAAGCGTCCAACTTTCGCTTAGGTCATGATCTCGCGGTTCATGNTTATTTAAAAACTGCTTTATGCAATTTTAATTATTATGTGCCTTGATGTGGGACCTCCTTGGTTTTGTTGGGAGATCTTTTTCTCCTGGATCTGAATTTCTACTTCCTTCTCCAAATTCAGGAGGTTTTCAGCTATTACTACTTCAAATAAAATTTCTGGCCCCTTTTCTCTCTCTTCTTCTGGAATCCCTGTAATGCTAATGTTATTCATCTTGATAGAGTCACTGAGTTCCCTAAGTGTATTATCATTTTGCATAATTTATTTTTTCCTCTCACCTGCTCTGCTTACTTACTTTCCATTACTCTGTCCTCCAGGTCATGGATTCATTCTTCTGCTTCTTCTAGCCTATTATTTATTCCATCTAGTGTATTTTAATATTTTTAATGTTTTATTTATTTCTGAGAGAGACAGACAGCAGAGCAGGAGAGGGTCAGAAGGAGAGGGAGACACAGAATCCGAAACAGACAGACAGACAGACAGCATGAGCAGGGGAGGGTCAGAAGGAGAGGGAGACACAGAATCCGAAACAGGCTCCAGGCTCTGAGCTAGCTGTCAGCACAGAGCCTGATGCAGGGCTTGAACCCATGAACTGCAAGATCATGACCTGAGCTGAAGTCGGACGCCTAACCGATTGAACTACCCAGGAGCCCCTAATTTCAATTATCATGTTCGTCATCTCTGATTGGTTCCTTTTTATCTCTGTTAAGGGTCTCACTGATGTCCTCCATTTGTTTCTCAAGTCCAATGAATATTTTTATCCTCTTTAAATTCTCTATCAGGCATATCTCCATTTTGCTTAGGTATCTTGCTGTGATTTTATCCTTTTCTTTCAATGGGACATATTTCTCTGTCTCTTCTCTTTGCCTAACACTTTGTGTCTGTTTCTGTGTGTTAGGCAGATCGGTTATGTCTCTTGCACTTCAATGCAGTGGGAAGGGTGTGCACTTTTAGCAAGGTGGCGCTGGTCCTCTTCCTCAGGGGATGTGCAGCTGCTGCGAAGACTGCATGCAGGCAAGAGATGTTTTATTTATTTATTAAAAATTTTTTTAATGTTTTATTTATTTCTGAGAGAGAGACAGTGTGAGCAGGGGAGAGTCAGAGAGAGAGGGAGACACAGAATCTGAAGCAGGCTCCAGGCTCTGAGCTGTCAGCACAGAGTACAATGCGGGGCTTGAACTCACAAACTGTGAGATCATGACCTGAGTTGAAGTCAGACGATTAACTGACTGAGCCACCCCGGTGCCCCAAGAGATGTTTTAACAAGGTGTGTGCATCCACCATGGCAGGTAACCAGTAGCTACAGGGACTGAGGCCCAACAAAGCCTGCAGTTGGGAGATGCAGTGTTGGCAAGGTTTGTGCTGGTCTTCTGGGGGACTGCAGCAGGACCACTGAAGGAGATGGGGGATGATGTTAGCAAGTTATATAGTGAATGCCAGTGCTGAGCAGGTTCCCAGAAGTGGCTGTGTTTTTGTTGGAGAGGGAGGAAATGGCACTGGGCATTTTAGTTCTTGAATAAATTCCTTCTGACCTCTCAGATTTAGTAAATAACTCTCCCAGCATTTTTCAAACTGCTGCTTTTATGCTGTATTTCCCAGGGCTATTTATTGTGCTCTTTAAGGGCAGGAATACAGCTTCCTATTGTCCTTGGGGTATCTCCCAGAGTCCAGCCAAAGAATTTTAAGTTCCAGGCTTTAAGTCCCACTGGTTGTAAGAACTCACAAAATTCAGTCCCTCTGATTTTCAAAGCCAAATACTAGGGGACTAGTCTTCTCCATGCAGGCTTCCCTGTATGATAGCTGTTTCTCAATCCTTCTCTGTGCCTGTGGTTCACTTCCTCCCTCAGGCAGCATTACCTGAGTGGTCTGGATGCCCACCATGTCTCTGCCCTTCCTATCATCTTCCATGTGGCCTCTTCTATATATTTAGTTGTGGAGTTTGTTCTGCCAGTGTTTGGGTCATTTTCTATGTTATTTATACTGATGTGAGTATTAACTTGTATCTATGGGACAAGGTGAGTTTAGGGTCCTCTGACTCCACCATCTTCCTTTGAAGTTCAATCTTCCTCAGTGCAGACATCCTTGGGAGCTTGGAGATCAGCAGGTCCTGGGTGGCACCAAATGGGTTTTCCAGTAAATTATTTTAGGGTTTTTTTTTCTTTTTTAAGTTTACTGAAGCTTGCTTTATGGCCTAACATTAATTTATTTTAGTAAAATTCCATGTGTATTTCAAAAATAATGTTGAGTGCAAGGTTTTCTTTGTACATCTCCTTCTGTGTGTGTGAGTAATGTTCCAATCTACTAAATCCTTTCTGATTTGATTTGTTTGTACTATCAATTATTGAGAAGGATGTGTGAAAATCTACCACATGATTATGAATTCATTCAATTTTTCCTTTCTGTTCCATCAATTTTCACTTTATGTATTCTGGAGCTACTACTGGATGCATACAGATTTAGTATTGCTCTATCTTCCTGATGTTTATGGGTATTAGATAACCTTTATTTCTAGTAATGCTCCTTGAGTTAAAGTATACTTTGTTTGCTATGAATATAAATATCTGATCTTCTTTTTTTTTTTTTTTAAAATTTTTATTTATTTCTAGGAGAGAGAG
>NW_027530683.1:1850206-2025743 GCF_008692635.1 Crocuta crocuta
AGAGAGAGAGAGAGAGAGAGAGACAGCGTGAGCAGGGGAGGGTCAGAGAGAGAGGGAGTCACAGACTGAAACAGGCTCCAGGCTCTGAGCTGGCGGTCAGCACAGAGCCCGACGCGGGGCTCGAACCCACGAACCACGAGATCATGACCTAAGTGAAAGTCGGATGCTTAACCGACTAAGCCATCCAGGCGCCCCAAATATCTGATCTTCTTAAAGAGACAAAGAAACAGACTTTTAAATATAGAGAAGAAACTGGTGGTTACCAGAAGGGAGGTGGATGGGAGATAGGTGGAATAGATCATAGGGATTAAGCCCACACTTACTGCAATGAGGACTGAGTAATGTAGAGTTGCTGAATCACTATACTGTATATCTAGAACTAATATAACACTGTAAATTAACTATACTGGAATTGAAAAGCTAAGAAAACATTAAAATATATTTTTTAAAACATCTGTATAGGGTTTCTTTTTTCATCCTTAACTTTCAACATTGTGTGCCATTATAATTTAAGGTGTATTCTTGTAAGCAGTACATAGTTGGGTTAATTTATTACATAGTCTGGCAAGTTTTGCCTTTTAATTGGAACATTTAGTTATTTTGATTAAGCAGATTATCATTATCTTTCCAAATATGTTTGCCATTTTATTCCTGATTTCTATCCAACCCATGTTTTTTTATGTTCCCCTTTTTCTCCTTTATCTTCCTCCTTTGGATTTTTCAATATACTGTATTATACCACTAACCTCTCTATTAGTTCTTAATATGTATATATATATATATATATACACATGTATACATGTATATATGTATACATATATATTTTAACATCTTTTTCATGATTTTTCTTAGAAATTCTAACTTGTTTTCCTGACTTTTAACTAATATGAATACTTAATTTCATAACTTCTCCAATAATGCTTAAAACATATGAAGTCCATTACATACTTCCAGGATTAGGGTTATTTTTTGCCATGTATTCTAATTATACATACATTTTAATCTCAAAATATTTTTACTGTTTTGAAAAGGCTGCATTTGGTCAAAATTTTAATATCTGCCAAGACACTTATCTTTCTGGTTGTTCTTCATTATCTCCTACATTTCTGTGTTTATGTTTACTATCATTTTCCATTTGCCTAAAGAACTATGTTTACTATTTCTTTGCATGCACATACGCAAATGACTGATTCTATTTTTGTTTGTCTGCAATGTGTTTATATTTTACTTTCCACCTTGAAGGATATTAAACTGGGTGTAAAATTCTGCATTGGCAATTTCTTTTTCCTCAGAGCTTTTCTTTTTAAGTTTATTTATTTATTTTGAGAGAGAGTGGGGGAGGGGTAGAGAGTGAGAAGGAGAGAGAGAATCCCAAGCAGACTCCATCCTGGCAGCGCAGAGCCGGATGCAGGGCTCGAACCCACAACTGGTGAGATCATGACCTCAATTGAAACCAAGAGTTGCACGCTTAACTGACTGAGCCATCCAGGTGCCCGTTTCCCCAGAGCTTTAACAAGGTCATTCTAGTCTCTTCTGGTTTCCATTATTTCTATTGAAAACACAGTTATCAGTTTTATCATTGTTCTTTGAAACACCTCTTGTCCTCAGCTTGCTTTTAAGATTTTTCTCCTTACCTCTGAAGTTTATCACTTTTATTATGTTGTGTTTATATGAGATTTTGTTTATTCATCCTATTTGAAGTTCTTACAGCTTCCTGAATTTGCAGTTTCAAAGTCTTCCATTAGTTTTAGAAAAATCTTGGCTGCTTTCTCTTTAACTACTGTTTCTGTCCTACTGTTTTCCTCATCTCCTTCAGGGACTCCAATTACACATCTATTGGACTATTTACATTCCACCTATCTACTTAGCGATTTTTTCCCCTCCCAAATGACTTTTTATTCCTGTGTTTCAATTTGAACACTAAACCTACTATCTAGTTTACCAGTCATATCATCTGCTGCTAAACCCACTTAATAAGTTTGTAATTTAAGATACTGTGTTTTTCAGTTCTTAGATTTCCATTTGATTCTTTATAATTACAGAGAAACTTTTTTTTAGTGAAATGCTCAATCTGCTTTTCTCTTTTTCCTTCATTTCCACTACCTCTTTGAATATTTTAATCAAATAGCTATTATCAAAACTGTGCCCATTCAATTCTAACATTTGGATGAACTGAATTGGTTTATATAATGCACATTTTCTTAGTTTTGGTTATGTGGTCTTTTCTTTTTGTGTGCTTAATAATTTCAAACTGAATGCGTAGCATTATATGTAAAACAATGGCAGAGATTCTACATATCATTTATTCTGGTGGTTCAGCCTTACCTATGCCAAGCAGATGGAGCAGGGGCTAATCACTTTAACTTAACCAAGAACTGTGCAGCATAGATACCAATTGCAGACTCTGATTCTCAGAAAACAGTTGTAAAGTTCATCCTGCTTTTCAAAGACTTTCTAATTATGTTTTTAATCTCCTAACCTGGCCCAGGTGTCCTAAAGGAACTACTGAATGTATGCTTGATGCCCCCTCCTCTCAATATCACCACAAAAAAATCTGCTAGTTTCCCTGTACCCAATATTTTAGTTCAAGATTCAGGAAATCTGCCAAATATGTATTGAGAATCATGGCCTTATAACTAGAGAAGTGGAAAGTGTGCTTGAGTTACATACACACATTACATTTTCATTAAAGAACTAAAATTTTTCGTAACACATAACTATACATGAATTATGCTGAAACTTAGGTCACAGACATATGCTACTATCTAAAGACAATTGCCACCGGGACAAAATCAACACACCCAATAAAAATCCTGTATTAAGTTTCATGATTTAAGTTATGCAACTTGAGAATTTCTGGAAACAAATGTAGTAACAGCACTAAGAGTATCTTTTCTTCCTTTTACTTCCTTATCAGGAGTCACAGAAAAGAATGAAAATAGAAGATTTTTAATAAAGTAATTCTTTCTCTCACTAGTTTCATCTGACCAAACAGTTCTTCTGATCTATGTTAAACTATACACAATATATTATAAATCCTTGTACAAATATTTTAGTTATTTGTCATATCACTTATGTCACTTAAAATAATTTTACTGCTTTTCCTGTTTAAAACTTTTTTCCTAAATCCTTTTATATTTTAAAAACTCCATTATTACAGCTATTTTCCTCAAGTTTCCATTATCTTCCAGGTGATATACATTGTTATTAATATAATTCCTTTTGATACTGTCTGAAGCTGAGCCTTATCCACCTAGACGGATGCCTATATCAGAATGATTCAGTTTCTGAGTTGAATGTAATTTTTTACGGCTTTTGTGTAATAATATTAGTTGACTTTTTCTTTTAATAAAATAATGGGTATATAGTCAATTGCTTTAATCTAGAAAATGAGATAATTATCATTTTTATTTCAAAGCCACTGAGATGCTGGTATTAAGACACTGACATATGTGTAGTCATCATAGGATGTGATATAAATATACTATGTATATTTAAAACAGATAAAAATCAATTACTGCTTTATGTTGCTCAATACCTAACATGGTGATCTGTACTAACTAAGCACTTAAGATCTTGATTCAGTGATTCTCTGGTTTATCAACTATCTAAACTATCTGAAGAATTAACACTTTCTAAGTAAAATAAAACCTAGAATAGCATTTTTTAACCTGGAGCACACTGATGGGCTTGGGGGGATAAACTCCTTGAAATTTCTGTGTATTCCTTGGGAGAACATTCACAACTAGCACTGGGTTCTCCAAAGGGTTTAATTACACAGAAAGGTTAATAGTTAATATGACCAGTTATATGGAGAAATAAAGAATACCAATCTCTTATCTAAAAATGAAATTATTCCTTTTACATATCAAACAGGTTTGATATTACTATAATCTCATGAAAATGTCTTGCTACCATAATTAAGAATTTGTAAAAATGAATGTGTCACCAGATAGGATACATGACATCTGGCTTCTATCTACCGTAAGGATTAAGAGATCCAAAAACAAAAAAAATACTAAAACAAATCTTTAAATATTAAAATTCATTTAACTAAACTGCCATAGCTAGGAGTATCTCAATTTTGAGAATAAAGTTTTTATAATGTATAGGTGTCATTTGAAAATTATGAAATAGTAAGAAATGCACAAAGTAATTATTTAAAAAGCACATGTCTATAAATGGGAAACACTGACCCTTAAACAATGACAGGTAAGTTGAACATCAACTTGCACTGAAGTCATTAAAGATGATACAAACTAACCTAAAGAGAAAATCACATTTGTAGATTTACGAAAAATGTTTTTAAAAATAAACCCTCTGAAGGAAAATATGCAAATATAAACAGAAAAATTGAGAAATACCTACTAGAGGATAATAAACTAACAAAAACATAATAATTATGTTAGGGTTACATTTGTTTCTTTCCAAAAAGGTATCTGAATTTTCATTTTTTCATGAGCTTCAAATTATGAACGAAAATACATTTGTACAAAGCTGAAAAACCAGCTTTTTCTGATTAGTGAACAGCAACAATAAAAAAACCCATCTATACAAATAAATAGCTGTTATATTATAATCTATAGATTATGTAAATCATGCATTATCTTATGCACACATGTAAGTAGATGAAGAGATAAAATGTATGAGATAAGAGAAGTAACTGCTTGCAGAAGAAAACCAAAGTATACGGTTTAGTTCTTCCACATATTATTAAAAAAAACAAAAAAAACCCTCAGCCATCATGAAGGCCCCATGCCATTCTTAGGCCACTTTCAGGCAGATTCTGAAAAGCTGGAAAGTAAACACAGGTGTTTTAAAACTAGAGCTGCTGTCACGGACAACCACAAACACCCTTAACTCTGATGTTGCAACGCCTCCTTTCCGCCCTCTGTTTTTTAAAGTAATGCCCGAAAAGAAAATGTCAAATGTTTCACCTTTCAACACCTCAAAATAAGTAAGAGCTTAAAGTATTGTTTCACAAATATCTAGCAAACATATTTTTTTCACTACTTTTAAGTGTAACCCAATTAAATATTAATTACATAAAAAAGAAAGAATTTCTTTAAAAATTAGCACCACCCCAAACCTTACAACCCCTCTTTTACCATGGTTTCGTAGCAGTTTCTGAGAGAAAAATCTTGTGTTTGACCACATTTAGATAGTTTATTCTCTTATATAAGTTTTACAGAAAGTATCAGATCAGTTCCTGTAAGGTTTAACACACAAATCAGAAATGAATAAAAATCTTTTTTTTTAAAAAAGTAGGTCAGTATCTTTGGTTACCATGCAAGAAGATTGAGGGAAAAAATTCGAAGCTTGAAAAATGTAATTCACCCTTACAAAACTAATGGATACTTAAACAGAAGTAGAAATCATTTACAGAGAAAAACAGAAAGCAAAATATATTCCAAACTGCAAAAGACCTGGCACTTATATTCAAATATGGAATACATTTTTCTAATACTAAAATATCATTTAGTCCATACAATTGTATAATATTGTCCCCCAAAGCAAGGATAACATTCATTAATAATTGATGAGCTACCACCTAACTAGTGAATACAAAAACCAAAGTGAATGAATTATTTACATTTTATCACAATCATCAAGAAACAGGTGCTGTTAAGAGAATGGCCAAATACCTATCGGTTTCCAAATTAATCTTGGAGGTTATTTTGGGAGGTTTAGTCTTATCCTCAGAATTCCACATATAATTCCTTTATACAACCGATATAAGAACTATATGATAAAGTCATACTTTGGTATTCAATTATTCATAATAAAACACCAGTACTTTACAACTGCTCTATTTTTTTTGTAAAGAAAAATATGTTTTTACGAATAAGAAAATGATGAAACAAAAATGAAGAGGAGTAAAAATTAAGAGTAAATGTCATTTTTATATCAGTATCTACACTTTTTCAAAAATTTCTTCAGATATTTTAGAATTTTTTTCTTGTATTACCTTTTCTCAAAATGTAAAGAACTGATTTCAAGGCTGCATGATATTTGGCTAATCAGGGGCAATCAACTGTAAATGAGAGAAAGGCAAATAAACTTTTCCACCTTGTTATATCCACCCATGCACTGCTTTATCTCATATGTGAAGGACATTATATAGCATTAAGATACAAAATAGTGTTAAGTTGTGACATAAACCAACAGAGTAAGGAAATTTAGAATTAAGTTTGACAGTTCTTAACTGAGTTCACTGTACTTTGGTATTACCACACGTACATGATACCTACAGACACAAAGGAGCAAGGAAAGGGCAGTGTGTCAGCCTTAGAAGTTAATTTCCTTGCTTCTGTTGGTTTATATTACCATCTAATATTACGTAAACAATCCGTTTCTAGGCAATTTATTTTTTCCTCTGCCATGATGAGCGGAGCTCATTTGGACACTAAATATCTTTCAACATATAAAAATCCAGTTTAATGGCAATAGCAACAAAAGCTCATAAAAAATGCCTTTTAAAAATAAAATTTACAAAAATATACGATAGATAATATTTAACTGGAAAAAACACTATTACTCATATTTTATAGCCTTTAAAATGTGCAGGTAACTGGCACAAAACAATTTATTAATAAACAAATGGTTTACCTCAGAATACTCAGGGTTTATTAGTAACTCTTACTTGGCCTTTCTAAACGTAAAGTGAATACCTGAAAACTTATGGATCTAGATAAGAATCAACACAAGTGACCGACACAAGTTAGATTCCAGAAACTATTCTGAATAAGTGAATTTATGAAAAGGCATCTCAGAGTACAAAGCTCATCATCATATAATGGGGCAAAAATATAATGGAGAAATGTACTTTTTGATCGCTCTTATCCTAAGTTAATTTCATTATCCTCTTATTCTAGTAATAACAGTTATTCTAGTATTTAATATATGTAATAAATTAAAATTTTACACTGAGCACTCTTAGAGAGGACAGCAATGCCTCTATGTCTTCAGAATGAAATGCACAAAAATTGTTCTGAACTTAAAATATTAAGTATCACAAACCGAAGTGAAGATTGAACTAAATAATCATAAACTGCAGACAATACTGGAAACAGGATACTGGTTTATATTGGAAATACTTCCATGATATATATGAAAACACACTGTATGATTTTGTGAAAGTAAAGAAGTAGAAATACAAGATAATATAAATGTCATGTGGATACAATTATGGTTATGCAAGATTCAAAGTTTACACTTTCTAAAGAAAGGGTTATGAGTTATCGAAACTCCTAACGCTGTACTTTACAGTTTTTTCAAGACTACCAGACACATTCTAAAATATATATTTAATATGACTGTAAGATAATAAAAATATTGGTGATATGCTTTTTGTACTACATCTTAAATACTAAGCAATAAATCATACGATCTTTTAAAATGTGTCTATGAGTCACTAGGCAAGAGTGATTTTTAAAGATGCTTTTTTTTTGTTTCAGTTAAAATTAAAATCCATGCTGTTTAATCCTTGGAGTCAATTTGTAATTAAGGGGATTTGATGAGAGACCAGGCACTGAATTAATGATAAAATTTAATATCTGTTTTACTGCATCAACATAACAGAAAAACTAACCAACGCTGAACAACACAATGAAGTCATTTTAGTATAGGTGCCAAACTACAGTTCTGTCAATTTGTGAGTATTCATTTTCTTTAATAAAGTGTATAGGCTCAAGTTCTGTTGATGCGTTACTAAAAACTGTGTGTCTAGGAAAAAATTCATGTCAAATATGCTACTAGAAAAAAGATTTGCTTAATATAGGAAACTAGATTGTTAAAGAAGTTAATTTTATTGAAAATTTTGTGTAATCTCTAATGAAAGATTTAACTACCTTCCATCATTATGTCTCAAATTAGAAATACTTTTACTTAGTAGCCAAGGTAAATTAACTGTATTTGATCATCTAAAGTTTGTTTTTTTAATATAAATTTTAGTTTAGAAAGACCATGTAATTTTTAAAAATCCATCAAAACAAATTTCATAGTATTTTATTTTATTTTATTTTTTAAATGTTTTTTATTTATTTCTAGGAGAGAGAGAGAGAGACAGCGTGAGCAGGGGAGGGTCAGAGAGAGAGGGAGTCACAGACTGAAACAGGCTCCAGGCTCTGAGCTGGCAGTCAGCACAGAGCCCGACGCGGGGCTCGAACCCACGAACCGCGAGATCATGACCTAAGCGAAAGTCGGACGCTTAACCGACTAAGCCACCCAGGCGCCCCCATAGTATTTTAAATAACCATCTGGATTTTGCACTATACTTTTCACTTTTAGTACACAACTCAATTCACAAGAGAATTTAATATGTCCAAATTATTTCAAATCACTATAAGGTACAAACTTGTATAGAATATGGTTACTGGAAACACTAAAAATTAAAGAGAAACTTTCATTGGTTAGCATTCTTTCCTTTTTAAAATTTTTAAGTGTTTATTTATTTTTGAGAGAGAGAGCGAGAGAGCACAAGCAAGGGAGGGGCAGAGAGAGGGAGACACAACCTGAAGCAGTTTCAGGCTCTGAGCTGTCAGCATAAAGCCGGATGTGGGGCTCGAACTTGTAAACTTCAAGGTCATGGCCTGAGCTGACGTCTGAGGCTTAACTGACTGAGCCACCCAGGTGCCTCTAACGTTTATTTTTTTTTTTTTTAATTTTTTAAAATGTTTTATTTATTTCTGAGAGAGGGAGAGAGAGAATATAGCAGGGGAGGGTCAGAGAGAGAGAGGGAGATACAGAATCTGAAACAGGCTCCAGGCTCTGAGCTGGCTGTCAGCACAGAGCCCGACATGGGGCTCAAACCCACGAACCATGAGATCATGACCTGAGCCAAAACTGGATGCTTAACTGACTGAGCCACCCAGGTGACCCAACTAGCATTCTTTATGTAGCTTCGTCTAACTTACCCCTAAAATCCAAGTAAGATATCTAAAAAGACATAAAACTGATAATGCTACCAAAATACTAACATCAGGCCAGCAGTGCAATCAAGTGAAAAATGGACAGAGGCACAGCTGGTAGAAAACAAACGTTACTTTCAGAAACAAAAATCCAAACATACTTTTGTCACAAACAAAATGGGGAAATATTTTGTCGCCATTTTGCTTTCAAACGCCAAGTCTATATCAGCAAGTTCTGAAATTTGGTGTAAGATTTCCCAGTTCAGAGTCCTCTAGGTAAGTCCCAGATTTATGATTCAGTTAACATTCTTTTAATGATTTTAATACATGCCTTTGTCAAGAACCATTAACCTGTACTCATTACCTAACAAACTGTCCAGAGGGTCCTTACTGCTTTTAAAGGTACCCTGGGTACTATTTCCAACAATGTATCATACACATCTGCTCTTCTATGTCTTGGCCACTATAATACCAAAATTTAACAGGTCAAGAAAAAAAAGGTGGAGATGAGGAGAGAGCACAAGACAAAGGCGAAAGTGGGACTGAAGGTACTGTTCACATGACAGAGATAGGAAAGGCCTGGAGGAAATCCTGGGACCACTGAGATTCTCACATATTCCATTTCTTTTCAAATCAGTGCTTATTTTGATGTTCAAACAATTCGTTCTACCACCCAAATACCTCTCTGGTTTGGTGACAAGAGGACTGTAGCCAAACTGAAGACAGGATGAGTAGATATTAACTGGGCACAGAAGGGAGAACAATAGGTGATGTGGGGCATTTCAGTCAGAGGAAATACCAGGTCCAAAGACAAGGGGATACAGACTTGAAAAGGGTTCCAAGATCTATCTAAAGCCAGCTTACATAATGATAAATCTGTCCAAGATTCAGTCTTCTACTGAAACTTTCATGTCTTCATTCAAGTATTTATTTTGATTACTTTTTGGGCATTTTACAAAATGTGTAAGACAGGAAAGAATGAAATGTAATATTACTTTTCTATAATTATGTACCAAAACAAAACCTCATGTTCCTAAAATAATAGTAAGAAATTAAAAATTAGAAAAACATTGGCATTCAATGTTAAAAGCAATTAAATGTAAGAATTCACAAGTACTGCATTTATGGTTTGCCCCGATAACCTCCACAGAGGTTTCCCACAGAAATTCAGTATTCTTTCCAAGTAAGGGGTTATGGGTCACAGTGGTTTCATCTGATCCTCATCAATTTTATTGTGTCTTGATGGACATACACAGGCTTTGATGATTTGGCTATACCTGGTGCTGTAATCCACAGAACCACCCTTCAGTGTAACTGTTTCTTTCAGAAAGCCCGTAATGAATGCTGTCATAGCAATTCCCCATTTAGTATGCAAAGACTGTAAACCTGGTCTAGCTGACAGTCTTGTGTGTTGTAAGGAAAGGCACTCTTGCAAGAAAAAATGTACTGTGTGGAAAACCAAGTCTGGCATTGGAAAAGAATGCTGTTAGGAACCAATGCAAGAATTCCTCTCCACTTCCTTTGCTCAGAATTTTGTGTATTTTAATACTTTGGCTTTAACTTTTCCAACTAGCTGCTTTGTAACTTCAAATTGCACATGGCCTATAGCGGACTACCCAGCCCTAAGCCTATCTCAGGATCATTCGGCTCAGCACTCAAAACCGACTAGCCCATCAGTTCTCGGCATTTTGGCTAAGATCAAGTGTAAAACCAACCGGCCCATTCCCTCTCAGTTTCCCAGTTCCAAATTATTAAAGGTTCCCAATTCCAAATAATTAAATTATTATCTGACTCAGCAATCTTTGTGAAGTAGGCCGTACAGGTTGCCACTAGTTACCTCTAGGTTAGGCAGCCACACATCAGACTTCTTATACAAGGAGAATGATTAAGAAAATGTTTACAGTAGGGGCGCCTGGGTGGCTTAGTCGGTTAAGCGTCCGAATTTCGCTTAGGTCATGATCTCGCAGTTCGTGGGTTTGAGCCCCACGTCGGGTTCTGTGCTGACTGCCAGCTCAGAGCCTGGAGCCTATTTCAGAGTCTGTATCTCCCTCTCTCTCTGACCCTCCCCTGCTCACGCTGTCTCTCTCTCTCCTAGAAATAAATAAAAATATTAAAAAAAAAAAAGAAAATGTTTACAATAATTTCCATTTTTAAAATAAATCATCCTCAATGTTACATTAACATTACACTCTTAATGCTCACACTTTTACTTCACAAATAAGCTCCTCAAAAAAACACTTTTTAATTTTTTCTGCTTTAAATTTTCCACTTACTCTGCAGTTTACTTGATTCAAGGCTACTACCATAACTACCAAACTGAAATGGCAATGACAAAGCCACCCCTGCTCTTCTAATTGCCAAATCAAATGGACACTTTTGATCTTATTTGATTTTTCTGTAGTATTTGACACTGTGAGCCATCCTTTCATGGAATTAATTCTATTCTGCATTCTAACATAACACAATCTCTTGGTCATCTTATCTTTCTTATTTCTTCTCAGTCTCCTCTGTGAATCACTTATTTTGGTGCACCAAGAATAAAATGCTGGAAATCACTATTGTTCCATTTATTTCACTTCTTCTAAATGTGACTTCTGGATATTCCCATACACTCCAATAATGTGAACTACAACATGTACAAGATCTGGTATTATTCTCTCCCTTCTCTAATTTTCTGCCACTGTATTTCTAACTATGTGTCATGTATGCACGAAGTGACATGTTGGTAAGTTACTCTACTTTTATTCAAAATACAATCATAACAATATAGAGGAAAAAAAGGCTTGGAATCACTAGCTTCCAATGTTACATGACCCTACCTATTCAATTTACGCTTGTCAAGGCCATACTTTAAAAAAGAAATTTTTGCTATTCATTAAGCTAGTAATACTAGCATCAAAGTTGTCACAGCGAAAACAATCTTAAAAAAGAAAAACAAAGTGGGAATTTGGAGTCCAGAAGTAAGGTCTCATATATATGATCAACTGACTTTTGAGGAAGGTGTGAGGACAATCCAGTAGGGTAAATATCATTTTTTCAGCAAATGGTACAGAGACAACTGGATATCCACGTGTAAAAGAAAGCATTTGAATGCTAACTTACACAATACCTCCAAATTAATTCAAAGGTTGTAACAGATGTAAATGTAAGAGCTAAAACTATAAAATCCCTAGAAGAAAGCACATATATGTTAATCTGTGTAACTGAGTTAGGAGAAGCCTTCTTAGGTAAAAACCAAAAGCACTAGCAACCAAAAGAATAAAACAGATAAACTGAATTTAATAAAAGTTTTAAACTTTTGTTTGTTAAAGAACACCATCAAAAATTTAAAACAAGGAAAAGATGACCCACAGAATATGAGAATTATTTGCAAGTCACAGATCTGACAAAGGGCACGTATCTAGAATATACAAAGGAATCTTCTTACTCAATAATGAAAAGACAATAACCCAATTCAAAAATGGGCAAAAGATCTGTTAGACATTTCTCTAAAAATGTTACAAATGGTCAATAAGCATATGAAAAGATAGTCAACATTATTACTCATTAGGAAAGGCAAATCAAAACCACAATGAGATACCACCTCACACCCATTAGGATGGCTATAATAGAAAATACGAGATAGCGATGGTGAATATGTGAAAAATTTATACATGGTTGGTGATAATGCAATGTGGTACAGCTACTTTTAAAGAACACTTTGGCAATCCTTCAAAATACTAAACAGAGAGTTACCATATGACCAGCAATTGCACTCTGAGGTACATAACTACAAAAAACGAAAACGTATGTCCAAACAAAAAGTTGTACACAAATGTTCTTAGCAAAGTTATTCATAATAGCCCTAAAGTAGAAACAAACTAAATGTCCATGAGCTAATGAACTGATAAACAGAATACAGTGTATCTATACAATAAATGTAATGTATCAATAAAGAGAAATGAAGTAATGGTACATGCTACAGCATGCATAAATCTTGAAAATATTATGCTAAGTGAAAGAAGCCAGTCACAAATGACCATATTATATGATTTAACTTATATGAAATATCCATAACAAACCAATCTATAGAGAGAGAAAGAAGATTAGTGGTTGTCTGGGACCAGGAGAAGGACGTTGAAAGGCATTGGGGAAATGAGAGCCAATGTGGACGAGATGTTTTTGGCAGGTGTGAAAATCTTCTAAAATTGGTTTGTAGTGATGGTTGAACAACTCTGTGAATATACTAAAAAAGGACACTTTAAATAAGTGAATTTTATCGTATGTGAAATATATATCAATAAAGCTGTAAAATTAAAAGAAATAAAACAAATCTCAGGGACAAGGACCAAGGGAAAGCAAATAAAAATCAAGGAAAAATATGAGGAAAAAAATCATAAACAGACAAATACACAGATTTAGTTACTTACACACACACACACACACACACACACACCCCTGCGGAACAGATGAATAAAACCCCTCAAACTCACTCTTAACAAAACTCTGACAGTAAAAACACAAAACAAAACTAAAACAAAGTCCAGGTCAATTTCATTTAGTCTCAAGGGTGTGAATTCTGGAGAGAGTTCAGATAGGCCTGGAATTAGATGTAAGGTCTACCAAATATTACTATCCATAATATTGGTTGTTAGTTAACCCTTATTCCTCAGTCCCTTCATGAATAAAATTACGAATAGTTCTAACACCTATCTCAGAGAGTCACTTTGAGGTTTAATACTTTAACCTATGTAAAGTACTAGTCACGGTACCTGGCACTCAGTGAGTGCTATATGAGAGGAGATGGTCAGAAATTTAATTTTTAAGAGGCGCCTGACTGGCTCAGTTGGTTAAGCATCCGACTCCTGATTTCGGCTCAGGTCATGATCTCACAGCTGGTGAGACTGAGTCTTGTGTCGGGCTCTGAGTCTTGTGTCAGGCTGGCAGGGCAGAGCCTGCTTGAAATTCTCTCTACCTCTCTCTGTGCCCCTTCCCTGCTTGCGCATGTGTGCTCTCTCTCTCTCTTTCTCAAAATAAACATTTAAAAAATGTATAATTTTTAAAACCAAGAAAACAATGACAAATCAAATCTAAGAGTTTATTCAAGGAATTATTCAGTATCAAGAACTCAATAAAATTTATTATATGCACTGATAAAAACTTTAAAACATTCTAGAAAGAAACTAAATATGAAATAATAATATTTACCAAAATCCAACAGTAGAGATGATGCTAATACCTAGGATGCAGAAAGCTATAACTTATTTTTAATGTTTATTTTTGAAAGAGAGAGTGTAAGAGGGGGAGGGGCAGAGAGAGAGGGAGACACAGAATTTGAAGCAGGCTCCAGGCTCAAGCTGTTAGCACAGAGCTTGATGCAGGGCTCAAACACACAACTCGTGAGATCATGACTTGAGCCCAAGTCGGTCACTCAACTGACTGAGCTACCCAGGTGCTCCAGAAAGCTACAACTTTTATTTTATCTTAACTGTAAGAAAAGCACTTTCAACCATGGAGCCATAAATTTTCTTAAGCTCAGTACAGGCATAAGTTCACAGGGCAACCAGTCTTAATTTTAATGAGGAACAAGACTCCAAGTTGAAATGGGATGCACAGACTAGATTACTCTGGGCAGAACATGGGAAGAATAGCCAGCTATCACAAACAGCACTCAGAAATTTCTGACAAAAGGGGTTTGCACTCAACAGTAGACTCTTTCCCACACAGCTCTTCTAGATACTCATGGAAAATAAAAAGACCAGGGCGGGAAACTAGAAATAGCGTCCCTCCATGATGCACACATGCAGGGTGTGTAGCGGTAGAGATTGGTTGCTGCTATGGAAGAAGCAAATTCCTTCCCACTCTCCTCCACCTCCTACCCCNNNNCTGCACCCCCTCCCCCCCGCCCCCGCCCCCCCCGCCTCTTCTATGAATAGAGGAAAGTTCGTATATAGCTGAAAGAAGGGCAACAAAACCCTCAGGACACAGGAAAAACCCAGTGCTTGGGAATGGTAGAAGAAAGAACTCTTATTTCTTCCAGGATCCTATACCAATACCATTAGATATGGTATTCTTCTAAAACTTGGGAAGGGGCAGGGAAGTCTCCTATATAATACCTACCACAGATACAAGTCAGAGAATGGCTGCCATGGAAAAGAATTCTGGGAAAGCCCCATTCCAAAGCCCAAGCATAAAGGGACTAAGATTGAAGCAGAAGACTCTCAGTCCTCCAACATCAGAATATAAAACAGAATTCTACTGCTGGGAGAAGGGCAAGTGGGTAGAGTTAGATACTCTCTGAAGTGTAAGCATATAGGGTGAAAATTAAGGGTGAAGCATGAACATGGAGAAAAAAACCTCCAGCCCCTGGGCTTCCATTTTGAGCACAATGCAATAGCAACCTGTTACTAGAACAACTTGAAACCTATGACGCAGTGACAGTAATCATAGCAGCAACAAAACCCAAATCCAGCTCAACTCCTGAGTGGATCAACTCAACGCTCACTCTACTGGCATGATAGAAAAACCACTGTTCTACTAATAGTGTCCAACATTCAAAAAACCCCCAAAAAACAGAAAAGCAAAAAAACAAAAAAAACAAAAAAACCCATGAGACACACGAAAAGCAAAGGCAAAGCAAAACAAAAGAAAACAAAGAAGAAAAAAGTAAAGTGACAAAGTAATCACAAAACCTGACTCAGATGGAACTACCATCCAACTACTCAATATTGGAACTACCAAACTGAAACTATGAAGGAAAAGGGAAAATCCCATAGTAAATGGCAAATGATTTTAGTACAAATTTAGCAGAATCCATTCCCACTAATATTAGGTAAAAGAAAGGATATCTGCTATTGTAATTCCTAGTCAAAATTAATTTGGCAGGTCTAGGAACTGTAAGAGGGAAAAGGGGGGGATTATTAAAGTTTTCTTTACATATCATAGCATTTATTTCATTGACTATGTTGAGTATGTACAACTTTTTAAATAACTTATTTTGCAAAACCTACACCGAGAAGAACTTGCAAAGAGTACAGAGTTCCTGCATAACCTTCATCTAACTTCCCCCAGTAATAATAATATATATGCACCATAGTATATTGTCAAAACCAGAAAACTGACCTTGATACGATGCTAGTAACTCAGAAATAAACCTTATTTGGTTTTCCATCTCTTTTTACACCTCCCACCTTTTCTTCCTGGTATATAATTCCATGACACATAAATATTACCAAACTGGAATACAGAATTGCTGCAACACTACACAAAACTCTTAGTTAGATTTTGTCAAACTCTGATCTTCTACCTAATTCTAAGAAACCACTGATCTGTTCTCCATCATGATTTTTATCACTTTGCGACCGTTACATAATTAGGATCATATAAATATAACCCTTTGATATTGGCTTTTCCCATTCAGTATGAGAACCATCAAAGGCACTGCAGGTATCAATAAGTTGCTCCTTTTTATTGCTGAGTCATAGTCAATTGCGTGGATGTTGATCCACCGATCCCTTAAAGGACATCTAGGTTCTTTCTAGTTTTGGGCAATAACAAAGCTTCTATGAACATTTCTGTACACGATTTTCATGAACATAAACTTTCATTTCTCTGGGTAAGACCCAGGAGTGCAATAACTGGGTTATATGTTAAATATATTTCTATAAGAAAGTGGCAAGCTATTTCCCAGAGTGGCTGTATTCTTTTATATTTCCACTAGTAGTATATGAGAGATTCAGTTTCTGCACATACTGACAACATTTGGTATTGTTTGTTGTTGTTTTGAGAGAGAGTGAGAGCATGAGCGGGGTGAAGGGGCAAGGGAGAGAAAGAATCTTAAGTAGGTCCACAGAGCCTGACATAGAGTTAGATTCCACAACCCTAAGATCATGACCTGAACTGAAATCAAGAGTTGGATGCTCAACAGACTGAGTTACCCAGGCACCCCTGTATATTTTATTTAGCCATTCTAATAGGTGTGACATGGTATCTTATTGGGGTTTTAATGGAGGTATAAAATTTCAAGGAAAGATTCCATTTTTAAAAGTTCTAAAAATAATATTAAAGTGCAAGGTTTGGGGTCCTTTGTCAAATATTCTGCTTCAGTAACCCTGAAATTGAGTCTAGGAATCTAAATTTAAATGTTCATTCTGTTATTCAAGTGTGCTGCTTCCAGAACTCTATCTATCTTAAAGAAATACCACATACTCTTCAAAACTTTAGCTCACATGTATCCTTTTTCAGCAAACTATCAGAAAGTGTGCTCCATCAAAATGAAAAAAGTCAAGCAAGATAAAAATGACATACAGGAAACAGGTGTTCCAACAGAAGAGAAACTAAAGGTGGCCACAGAATGACACTGGAGGTAAGTTCCAAGACCAGTAACGTCTTACAGAATAATCAGTTTAGATCCTTAAAAAAAAACACTTTTTGGTCACCTGAAATATTTGAAGGTATTAACAAGATATTTTTATTTAGTAGAGAATGTATGGATATATTAGTGATAGATATACACTGTACAAACAAGAAAATGCAGACTCTAATTCTGAGGAAGACACAACACTTAAAAAGAAAGGAAATGTGGTTTTATAAGAACTGAAGGGTGAAATATTTTTATCCTACTTGCAGGCTAAGACATTAGCCTTCCAGTTTCATGCATAATGGCAGAAGACAAGAATGCTGCATCACAAAGAACTTTACTCAGACAAAGCACAAACAGAATGAGCTTGGTGTCTTCATCGGTGGTCTCTGCCCTGCAGCTCCCATGGGGGCAATGTGGAGGGTAACAGTTGGATACCGCACACACAGTGAGGCTGCATTACAGCTAACGAACTCCAAACTTAGGGAAGCCAAATCTTTTATAGTATGCCGCAAGCAAACCTATCTGACCTTTGCTTCTGAGGGAGACACTGTTTTTCTTACACTGGACAGCAAACAAATCTGCCCTCTGCTACAGAGGGAGACACTATCTCTATCTTCCAAGGCTATTTGCTAAGCAAATATTCTCTGGAACATATATCAGAACAAAGTTCAATTTTGCCTCTACTCACAAGACACGTAGAAAAAAAAATATATGGGAGAATTGTCACCCAGTTGATTTAGAGGGTCACAACCAACATTAGATTTTAAAATAATTAAATAGAATTTAAAAGGTCTGAATACAAATATGTCACTAGAGTATGTATTATTTCTTTATATTTTGCTTTCTTTTTACATTTGTATGTTTGTATATTAACTGGGTCATGACATAACATAGAATTCTTTCTGAGATGTCTGAAGAATACTATCTGGTCAGTTATGAATAGAACATAACAATATCAATACTAAGCACTAATCTAAGAGAAAGCTAAAGCTTTATCTTCATAGTAGGAAGTCAACTAATAATAACAAAAAATGAAAACTAGTATAAGACATTCATTTAGAAATATAGCAATATAGTACAAATACAGAACAAACAGCTGAAAGAGTTGAGAGTGATTTTTTTCTGTGGAGCAGAAATCAGGAGAGGTAAGATATGGAGGCTGTTATTTTTTATTAGACCACTTATACAATCATTTGGCTTTAAAATGATTTGCGTTATTAAACCAAAAATTTGAAAAAATAATCAAATTTTTATTTGCTAACTACAGTTAAATATTAAAATACACAAATTTTAAAATGCACAAAATAATAAAATGTACAAAAATATTTCTCACAGTGCTGTTCATAAGAATGAAGCTACAAGCAACCTAGATATTTAGTACTAAGGGAAAAGTTAAAATTATGGTGCATCTATGCATTGCAAATTACTTAGTACATTAAGGTGATATTGATAGAGTAAGTGTACTGGAGAATGCTCTTGAAGTGTTAAGTAGGGAAAGCTAGATATTAAATTGCATGTGTGGTATTAATTTACTTACTTACTTATTCAATGGCTACTATACGTACTTGCAGGGGATCCAGCCAGAGCTGGTTTTGAGCTGCTATGCATAGGTACAGCCATATGAACTGTTAACAGCTGGCATCTGTTATGTATCTCTGACTTCCTGTCAAATATTTTTAATATCATCAATAGATACAGAACCAAAAATCCTTGATCTCATGGAGCAGTTATTCTACCAAGAAAACAGACAATGAAAATAATAAACAAGTATATGTATACTTTCTTAGGAGATAAGTACTCCGGAATAGAAACAGGGAAGGGGATTGATAAAATGCTTGGGAAGACCTCACTGAAAGGTGGCATTTGAAGAGACCTGAAAGAGTTAAGAAAGTAAACCATGTGAATATTTGGGGCAGGGTGGTGATGTTGGTGGTTGGTGGAGTGAATGATGTTTGGGAGTAGGAACAGAAGGTACTAAGATCTTCTGATGCAAGTGTACCTGGTACGTTTGTGGAACAGCAAGAGAGGAACGGGACTAAAATGAAGAATGGTGCCAAGGAGGAAACTGAGGTCCAGATTAAGGTCTTGTAGGTTTACCCTCTGGGTGAAATGGCAGGCCACTGAAAGATTCTTGGCAGAGGAGTAATATAATCTAATTTATATTTTAATAGGAACATCCTGGAGACTGTGTTGAGAATAGAGGAGGGCAAGGATGGAAATAAGAAACCATTAGTAGTCTTTTGTAAAAATCCAGGCAAGAGATGATGAAGGTCTGAAAGACCATAGTAGCAGTGGAAGTGATGAGAAGTGACCAAATTCTTGACACGCTCCAAAAGTAGAGCCACAAGAATTTGTTCACAGATGGAATGTGGAATGTAAGAAAGAGAAATCGAGCTTAACTCCAGGATTTTGTCTGCCTCTCCCCCAATCACACTGTCTCTCTCTCTTTCTCAAAAATAAACATTGAAAAAAATTTAAAAATGTGTTGACTTTAACTATGATAGATTAAAACTGATTTCTAATTTAAAAAACTTACTGATTATGTATTGAGTTCAATCATGTGCTAAATTCCAAGAGAAGAGCAAATGAAAAAGCTATTATCTCTTCTGCTCAAGAAGTTTTTGATTTAGAGAAGACATGTAAGGAATCAACTAATATCAGAGACAGAATTAAATAAAATCCATAACAAAAGTAAAGACCAGAGGAATTAAAATACATGACACATTTAGGGGGATGGCTGGGGTTTATCGAGGCTACAAAGAGAGAAATGGTAAAAAAAAAAAAAAAAAAAAAAAAAAAAAAAAAAAACACAAAGTAAAAGAATACAAAAACACTAATTCAAAGGGAGACAAGCATATCTATGTTTACTGCAGCATTATTTAAAATAGACAATCTATGGAAGCAGCCTAACTGTCCACCAAGAGATGAATGGGTAAAGATGTAGTGTACATACATAAAATGGAATATTATTCAGGCATAAGAAAGAATATCTTGCCATTTGTAACAATACAGATGGAGTTAGTATAAAACTAAGTGAAATAAGTCAGAGGAAGACAAATACCATATGGTTTCATTCATAGTGGAATTTAAGAAACAAAACAAAAGAGCAAAAGAAAAAAAAAGGAGAGAGAGAGACAAACCAAGAAACAATAGAGAACTGATGGTTACCACAGGGGAAGTAGGTGAGAAGATGGGTTAAATGGTGATGAGGATTAAGTTGTGCACTTGTTGTGATTAGCACTTGGAATTGCTGAATTGTCAATTATGGAAATGTTGAATATAACAATATATGTTAACTGGAATTAACAAAAACTTAAAAAAAATAAAAATCAAAAAAGAAAGAAAAAGAGAGAAAGAAAGAAAAGAAAGAAAGAAAAGAAAACACAAGCTAAAACTGTAGTGTGTAATCTTAAATTCCAATATTCGGAGGTTTGGATTATATGCTATACCTAACAGAAAGCAAATGAAATATTTTATTATTCTATTATTTCACTCTTGCTCTTGACAGTTACTTTTCTCTCTGCATATTTAAGGAATTATTTCCATTGCTGCCTTCTATTTAATATATTATTCCATTATTATTATTGAGAAGTCAGTGAGTCTAAATGCCATTTCTTTGTTAAATATGTCTTTTTAAAAAATGTTTTGGCTATTCTATTTTTTTTCTTTTAGAGAGAGAGAGAACAAGAAAGGGAGAGGGGCAAGCGAGAGAAAGAGACAGAGAGAGAGAGGAAGAGAGACAGAGAGAGAGAGAATCTTAACCAAGCTCCATACTCAGTGTAGATCCCAATGAGGGGTTCAATCCCATGACCCTGAGATCATAACCTGAGGCGAAATCAAGAATTTTGGTTCAGCCACCCAGGTGCCCCAAATATGTCTTTTCTAGTGGTTGTTTTTATTTTTTTTTTTATTTTTTTATTTTTTTAAATGTTTTATTTATTTCTAGGAGAGAGAGAGACAGCGTGAGCAGGGGAGGGTCAGAGAGAGAGGGAGTTACAGACTCTGAAACAGGCTCCAGGCTCTGAGCTGGCAGTCAGCACAGAGCCCGATGCGGGGCTCGAACCCACGAACCGCGAGATCATGACCTAAGTGAAAGTCGGACGCTTAACCGACTAAGCCACCCAGGCGCCCCTCTAGTGGTTGTTTTTAAAATCAAGAATTTTGGTTCAGCCACCCAGGTGCCCCAAATATGTCTTTTCTAATGGTTGTTTTTAAGAGCTTTGATTTTGATGCTCTGCAATATCTTCTAATTTATCATCCTTAGAATTGATTTTGGTATTCCTTGATCTGAGGCTTGTATCACTTGACAGTTCTGGAAGATACTCAGTCATGATTTCTTTGTATCTTGCCTTTCCCCTGTTCCCTATATTATCTATGCTAGAATTCCAAATAGTTTTATTTTAGATCTTTTCACTCTATCTCTTGTGTCTTTTAACATTTTATATTTTTCATTTCTTTTCTTTCTGGCTTCCATTTCCATACTTGGTTCAGATATATCTTCCAGTTCATTACAATTTCTTACATTGTATGTCCTCTGCTGTTAAACCTATTTGCTGTTTAATTTTAATTATTTTATTAACTTCTGTAAATTCAATCTCATTTGGTTTAATAAATTCACGTGATCATTTTTGGTTATTTTTCTTGCTCTTATTTTCAAGCATCTCTTTTTAAAGATATTACTTAAACATTTATATTATATTCTGTGACTGATAATTAGAATACCTAAACTATTTGTTGTTTTACTGTATGATTCTGGTGCATGATGTTTTTACTTTCATTAAAAGTTCCTTTTTCTCTTATGTGTTTTTTGATAGCTCTGGGTCTTTGAAATTTTATCTATAAGAAATATTAGAGGTTAACTGGAAGGTAATTGGCTTTGGTCTGTTGTCCATGGGTCCCTCCAGAGTTGGACTACTTCAGCTAAATCCTCAGCTTTTCGAGCTACACAAATAGCAAGATTTCAGGCAACCTGTGTGGTTCTAAAACCTGCCTTAAAGCTGGCCAAGGATGATGAATTCTCAGCAATTTCCTCCCCTCCACAGTCAAGAAAGTCAAATTCCTTTGTTACCTTATTTTGTATAAAGGGCTTGACTCTTGTTCACCTAAACACTAATGGTGTGGCCATTACGATACCAGCTTCAAGAGAGGGTATCTCATTACACTCTTTGGCTTAAACAGGCTCCAGGTTCTACCTCTTGTTTGTCTTGCCCTTGAAACCATTAAAATGGAAAATTCACCAAGGTTTGACAAATGCTCTCAGAGTAAAAGACAACTTCAGGCAATCACTTACTTCTCATGTCCCCTGCCCTCATTTCTACTTTGTTTTAGGCCTTTGTAAATTCCTTATCTTCCTGTCTTTTCTGCAACATTGTAAAATATACTTAAAATATACTTTTTTAGCCATCATTTTTCATTGTTCTTATCAGAAGGGTCATTTAGGATATCTCTATTTTCTTACACTGTTGAAAATGTAAGAGAATGAAAGTTTTTGAGTAGCAAAGTGTCACTTCTGTTTTAGGATAACAGCTAATGAAAGTAACAACTGGTTAAAGAGGTGAGAAACCAAGGGCAGAAAAGTTAGTTAGGAAGGTACAGGCATACTCTGGAAATATTGTGGGTTGGTTCCAGACATTTGCAATAAAGTGAATATTGCAATAGGGTGAGTAAAATGGAGTTTTTAAATTTCTCGGTACATGTAAATGTTATGTTTATACTGTACTATATAGTCTATTAATGTGCAATAGTATGTCTGTAAAAACACAATGTGTATCCTTTAATTAAAAAATACTTTATTGGTAAAAAACACTAACCATCATCTGATCTTAGTGAGTTGTAAGCACTGACCACAGATCACAATAACAAATATAATGCTAATGAAAAAGTTTGACATATTGCACAAAATTACCAAAATGTGACTCAGAGACAAAAAGTGAGCAAATCCTGTTGAAAAAAACGGCACTGACGGGCACCAGGGTGGCTCAGTCAGTTAAGTGTCCAACTTCAGCTTAGGTCATGATCTCACAGTCGGGGAGTTCAAGCCGCATGTCAGGCTCTATGCTGACAGCTCAGAGCCTGGAGCCTGCTTCGGATCCTGTATCTTCCTCTCTCTCTCTGCCCCGCTCCCCGCGTACACTCTGTCTCCTCTCTCTCTCTCAAAATAAAACAAAGACATGAAAAACAAATGGCACCGACAGACTTGCCTTAGCATACAGGGTTGCCATAAATCTTTAATTTGCAGAAAATGTATTATCTGTGAAGTGCAATATAGTGAAGTACAATAAAATGAAACTGTTATTGTCTAGTTCATGAACTTGACATAGGGTAGAGATAGGATAATAAAAATAGAAAGCAAAATAGGACAGAAATCATTGCTGTGAATGGACAGAACTGAATGTTCAACTGCTTTGTGGTGGATGACAGCTTAGAAGAATATGAAGGTTATGTCAATTATATTACCCTACATATCTAAGGAGTATGGTAGTATCATTAACTAATAGATGTTAATTGATCAATATGGAAGTAAATAATAGAAAACTATTAAGAGTGATTTAAAATACAAGGTAAAACTATCCAGAAAAAGAAATCAGGGTATAGGTGCTTAACATTCTCAAAGAAGCTCATTGGCTAAGGGGCTCGATGATGTTAGTGGCCAGCTTTTGGTATATTCTTCATGGCTTTAAAATGGTTGCTACAGTTCCAGGCAGCAAGTACATGTTTAAGGTATTAAGATGACTGCTCCATCAGTCCTACATGAAGAAAACAAAAACTTTTCCAGAGACACTCCAACTTCTCTCTACCCTGTTGAATTCCTCTTGTGTCGTACTGGCAAAAAGAAAGGCTGAGAAAGTGATTAATTTCTCCTGGTTCTATAGCAAAGACAAACAAAGGAGAATTATGATTGGGAATAAATGTTAAGTTATACAGTCAATAGTGTTAGACTCAGGTCCTGACTTCTTTCTGGGGAGAAAAGACTTAGGGAGTCAAATTAGGGATTTGTTCTCAAACTTGTTGAGGTTAAAGAAACATTAAGATATCTAAGTGAAGGGCAGACGAGGCAGTTGTTAGGACATAAATAACAGGTGATATTATAGGAATAGATGGAATCAGAACACACAAGCTACAATAAAAGAAACTCCAAATACTGATGAGAAAGTGGAGCAATAAATCTCATTCATTACTGGTAGGAATGAAAAATGGTACAGCTACTTTGGAAGATAGTTTGGCAGTTTCTTCCAAAACTAAACATTCTTATCAAACAACCCAGCGATCGAGTTCTTGGTATTTATCCAAATGAGCTGAAAATTTTATGCCCACAAAAAAATTCTACAGATAGCTGGTTAGAGAAACTTTATTCATAACTGCCAAATTCTGGAAGCAACCAAGATGCCCTTCAGTAGGTGAGTAGATAAATAAACTGTGGTATATCCAGAAAATGGAATATTAAACACTGAAAAGACATAAGCTATGAAGCCATCAAAAGATATAGAGAAAGTTTAAATGAATACATACTGTATGATTCTAACTAAACGACATTCTGTAAAAGGCAAAACTAAGATTAAACATTAGAAAGATTAATGGCTGGCACGTATTGGGAGGAGAAAAAAATAAAGAGGTAGAGAGCACAGAGGATTTTTAGAGTGAAACTGTTTTATATGATACTGCAGTGGTAGATACATGTCATGCACTTTGTCAAAAGCCGTAAAATGTATAGCACTAAGAGTGACCCTTAACATAAACTGTGGACTGTGGGTGTATACTGATGTGGTTATATGGTGGTATACAAATATACCAATATGGTGCTGGATGCTGAGGGCATTTACATGTATGAAGGCAGGAGGTATGTGGTACTCTCTGCTTAATTTTGCTGTGAATCTACAACTGCTCTAAAAAAATAAATATTGTTTTAATGAACAATAAGGGACTTATCACACAACTTGGGAATAGGTAGAAAAAGAGGCACCAACTAAAGAACAGCAATCAAAGAAGAAAAATGATGAGAATATAACAATAGAGAACCACAGGAAAGTATTTCAAAAGGACAGGGCCAACAAAGTTGAAATGTGTTCTAGTTACACTGACTGGGATGTTAAGTAGACGAAAGATTAAGTTTCACAGGTTTAATCACCAGAGGTCACTTACAACCTAAGCAAGAATGGCTTTCAATGGAATTACAGTGCAGAAGTCCAACTGTGGGAAGTGAAAGATGCATGACAAAGAAGGTAAATAAATAAAATGGAAGAGGAAAAGAAGGCAGTATACGCAAAATTTCTTATTAAGTCTGATGTCTGCATATTTATGGCTGATCTAAATTTATTTAAAAATATTAAATATCCAAAATTGTGTTCTTCAAGAAAGCAATTTTTTCACATAAATGGATTAAATTTATTTTAAATGAGAAAATAAGCTCTTTCTAAATTAACTATTATGATATAGACTGGTATCAATATAAATTTAGTCCTTCATCTTGTATGTGCCAATGTGTTTTACTTGTTATTAGGGAAAACCACAAACACTATCAAAGTAGGAGGGAAAATTCCACGCTAGCAAATTTAGCTGGTATAATTCCATGCTACTTTAAAAATAATGTATATGATCACAAAATAACCATTTAGCTCTATCATTAGAAACAATCTAGACAGAACCCCCAGGTTATCAGAATAAACAAAGATTTATTATTTGAACATTATAATATTAAAAAGTATTTCCTTGTATGATAATCATGTCTTAGCCTTAATCTATTGGAAAGTTCTATATAATGTATGAGCATTAACTTGGATTTTTCCCAAACACATCACTAGGACTGTTCCCTTTAAGAATTTCAGCATTACACAATTAAAGCATACATTTTATGCTCTCATCCTAGTCAAATTTACTTTTTACTGATATCAATTAACAGTACTTTTTATAATAAAATACTAGAAATATTATTGACTTACTGAAGGCTCCAAGAGAAGCCTCTTTTAAAAAATTTCTTCCTAAGGCTTATTTAGGTACTAACTAAATATTGAATGAGTTAACAAACACAAAAATAGTATTTGTTAGTGTACCCTAAAAGACAGGCATATTGCTGAGAAAGTACACAGTTGATTCATTAGACAGTTTGGCAACAAACTTATTATTTAGAATTTATATGGCAACTTGAAGATACAGAATACAACACCTGAAGAATCAAATAAAGAACAAAATCCCTGGAAGCTAAGAATAATTTCTAAAAATGATTCAGAATAAAGCAGATATGTAATATATATAATAAATTTAAGGTTTCTCATGAGGAATACAGCACAAAATAACTAAAGAATGATTCAAACGTAGCTTTGTTTATATATTGCTTTACACAGTTTATAATTTATAGAGATTTCTATTTTATAGGGATTTTATTTGGTTTGGGTTTAAACTTTCAGGGGTTTTTTGTTCTATATCTTACCTTCTAATTTTAATAACCTCTTAGAAATGTGCATTTCTTTTTTGCAGACAGCAGGTGCCATTTAATTCAATTTAACATAAATACACAAGAAAAAATCCAGAAGAACTGTGGTATTACTATGTACTTAACAAACTAGAATTTTAATTTTAGGTCTGTTTTACATAAGAATAGCCATATCATATATGGCACATGAAATCTGTCCCCTGATGCTGATAATAAGTTGGCAGATATAATGTAAGTTGCCTTTAAAACTTTGGATTTGCAAGTATACATTTGAAAAAATTATTATACTAAATTTTACTCTAGCAAATTCCTTGGGGTAATTAAAAAATGATGAAGAATCTAAATTTCTTTTCTTTCCCACTTAATGCTCTAGTCTATCTATGAATTTAAGAGAAAGGAAGAGAAAGTGCATTAAACAATGACAACAAAGTTATTATAGACTCCTAACTACTCAATGAAAATTTCAAAATGAAGCTAAACATGTTTGCAGAAAACTCTGACTTCAATCAAACTAACTTTGCACTTTTTGGACTAAAAATATTTTCCACTTCAAAATGTCACCATTTTTCTAATTTTGGTAGCTAATCCTGGCATAGTTGAGTTATACTGCTAATTCTACAATATTCTCCTGTAAGCTGTAGCAAAAAGAGAATTTAAGACAACAAAATGCAATACAATTTTCTTGATAGCATCTTTTTTCTTCCTGCACAATCATGACAATGATGAATCTTTTTTGTTTCTTATAGATCTGATTTTGTTTTAATTTTTAACCAATTAATGAGACTGTAAGCACTTTGAGGGCAGGAACGCTACTATGTTACAGGTATTATGCTAAGAATTGGGACAAAGACGAAAAAAGAATGTAAAGTAATAAGTACCACAAGAAAAAATATATAATTAGCAGAATCAAAATGATGCCATGATGTCCTTTTTTTGTGATTATTGGATCTATACTAAAATGAAACAGAACACTTGTCATGAAATGTACACTTGTTTCCAGTTTTAGTGGATTCTTTTTTTTTTTTTTGTAATAAGTAACATTTTAAGTACTATTTCAATTCTTAAACATATTCACATACCCTTCAGGGAGAGTCACTTCTGTGGGTTAATAATATTACAAGATCAGTGTAATAAATATTGATGCGAAGAAAAGGCTCATGGTTTAATTTGTGTGTGTGTGTGTGTGTGTGTGTGTGTGTGTGTGTGTGTGGCCCCGTTTTATGAACTACAAAAGGTAACAATATATTGTAAAATCAGAAACAGAATGAACACGTACCCAAAGTATTAATATACCACCACTCAAAATTCAGAAAATATGTTGTTTTCATTTACACATACATGAAATAAAATAATGCCATAACAGAAGGGTGCTGTATCTGTGTTTAAAGAAGGGGTTGTTGGCAAACACCACAGCTCACTTCTGTGGAAATATATGCAGCACAGAAAGCTGGCACCAAGGGCTTACAACCTTAATTTGCCTGTAAGAAGGAACGGAGATTTACCTTCAGAGCACGTTCTTGATTGTTTTCAGCAGTCAGATGTCTCATGTTGTTTGCTGAAGTCTGGTTCTGCTCTTTCAGATGATGAAGCTCCTGCTCTAGCCGTTTGCACTGCCACAGGGGAAGAATCCCATTAAGTAAAGGAGTTATAGAATTTTTTTTTTCAAACAAGCCACACAAATTAATGTAAATAATACCACTGCATTCACTAAAAGACAAGGTATCTTTTTCAACAAGAATACTAAGTTAAAGGTAATGATGAATATGAATAAAGTAATATTGTTTATAGTACTCTGGCAATCCAATTGCAATTTGCCTTTTCTTAATCTAAATATTACCATAAATTAGAAAAACACTTTGTTATTTTATAAAATTAAGATCAAACTACATTTAAAATTATTTTCTTCATCGATCAAATGTTTTTTAAAATTATTTATCTTTAGGCTGAATAAAAACATGCTTCTAAAAATCACTTGGGGTTCTAAGTAAACCACAATATCATATTCTGTGATGAATTTTTATTAAATTTTTAAAAATAACAATTATAAAATATGTATTAAGAGGTTTTTCAGATTTTTAGAAATATCTAAAGAAATTGTGTAAGGAAGAAAGTATTAACTATTAACTATAGACTGCTACAGGTTTGGAAACAACTAAGGAAACAAGTGTTTTTCATTTTTATTTTTACTAAACCTTATTTTTAAGTAATACAAATAACACATATGAAATGACATTCTAACTTACAGGAAATATAAATAAATTTATATTTAGATTTATATTTAGATTTATATTTAAATTTATATTTAGAATATAAATTAAAAAAAAGAAATTATAAATAAAAGTGTAAGTGGGAATCTATCCTAAGAAAATAACTTAAGTATGCCATTTGAATACAAGATCTTATATTAATATACCAAACATTTTACACATTATATAGGATATAAAGTGATATGCAGTAATTCAGGACCTTACCAAAATACATGGGGGATTAGCTAAAAGAATAAAGTACTAACCCCATCTTTCAGGAAAAAAAGTTAAAAATCACTCCTTAATTTATCTATTTGTTAATTAGAGAGTATTTAAGGGGTGCTTGGCTGGCGCAGTTGGATAAAATTTATAACTCTTGGTTGTGAGTCTGATCCCTACACTGGAAGTACAGATTACTAAAAAAATAAATTAAAAAAAAATTAGGATATATAAGTAACAACCATTAAGTAAATACCTAGACAAAGTTAATTCTAGATTATCTGACAAATGACTAGTTGTCCTAATGAATTAAAAATCATTATTACAAAGCAATCAAGATACAGTCATAATCCAAATTGGCATCTAATATTGATTTCTTTTGCCTCTGACCTCTATAATATTTAGTCCATATCAGTATTTCTCAAGCCTTAGTAATATACAAATCCTTAATATATGTATTTTTAATTTTTTTACTGTGAGAGAGTGTGTGCATGCACACATCTGCACATGTGCAGGGGAGAGGCAGAGAGAAGAAGAGAATTCTAAGCAGGCTCCATGCTGTCAGTGCAGAGAGAAGGGCTTGATCCCATAAACTGTGAGATCATGACCTTAACCAAAATCAAGATTCAGGATGCTTAACCGAAGATTGAGCCACACAGGCACCCCACAAATCCTTTTAAAAGAAATGTCTTACCAAACTCCTGATATTGACTTAAATTATATAATGATATTTTACAAATACAACATTGAATATACATGCCTCATGCATATATAATACAATTACAAAGCCAAAATATATTTATAAATGAAGTAAAATAATAATAACAAAATCAAGATTTTTAAAATATTAAATTTACCAGATAAAGTTTTGCTGAAATTAAGTTCTGCAAATACAGTGTTGACTATATTACAGTCAAATATAATATAGTGTCAGATAATTTCTTGTTGCCATGTCTATTCCAACATGTGCTGTGTGACAACTTAAATCACCTATCACATTTTTAGGGGTGCCTGGGTGGCTCAGTCAGTTAAGCATCCAAGTCTTGATTTTGGCTCAGGTCATGATCTCATGGTTTATGGGATCAAGCCCCATGTTGGGCCCTGTATGACAATGTGGAGCATGCTTGGGATTCTCTCTCCTCTGCTCCTATTGCACTCACTTACTCTCTCAAAATAAATAAACAACATTAAAAAAAAAAATCACCTACTACATTTTAAAAACGATTTAAGTGAAACCCTTGTGACAACACACCATTTGGCCTTCATTTGGAAGGGACACACAATTTACACATTAAACTCTATTATCTGTCCCTTTTTTGCCTATAACAATTCAAATATTTGCTCACAAATCCAACCAAAATACAAATGTGTTGTGAAGACACAAATCAAGAGGCATGAAAATGAGTAAGACATAGCAGTGAGCATCACAATCTAGTAGATATATTCTTTACTAGAAGTATCCTCTACATTTTCAATTGATTTTAATATAAAATTATTATATATTAAATACTTAAACAGAATGACTAAATATGACTTATGAGGTTACAAAGGTAGGGGAGATAATTTTGGCTATGGGATAAAAGACTGTCTGATGGAGCTGATGACATCTGAGTTGGGCTTATTTGGGGAACATGATTTTATAAATTGAATGAAGAGAAAGAGGAAGAATACAGGAGGAAAGGTAGAAACACCAAGGGTCTATTTGAAGAAAGTGAGAAATCATGGTCACAAATTAACCACTTTTTTTTTTTTAATATTTTTATTTATTTCTAGGAGAGAGAGAGAGAGACAGCGTGAGTAGGGGAGGGTCAGAGAGAGAGGGAGTCACAGACTGAAACAGGCTCCAGGCTCCGAGCTGGCAGTCAGCACAGAGCCCGACGTAGGGCTCGAACCCACGAACCGCGAGATCGTGACCTAAGCGAAAAGTCGGACGCTTAACCCACTAAGCCACCCAGGCGCCTCAAACTGTGGTTATGTTTTAAGCAACAGTTCAGATCTTTTAGAAATATACAATATAAGGGGCGCCCAGGTGGTTCAGTCAGTTCAGAGTCCGACTTTCGGTTCCGGCTCAGGTCATGATCTCACGGTTCTGAGTTTGAGCCCTGCGTGGGTTCTGGTAGAGCCTGCTGAGGGTCCTCTCTCTTTCTCTCTCTGTCTCTCTCCCCTTCCTCTCCTGCTCACTCACACTCTCTCACAAAATGAATAAACTTAAAAAAAAAAAAGAAATACACAATAAAAGTTACAGATAAAAAGGATATTATATCCGGTACTTCCTTCAAAATAATGTGAGAAGGAATAAGTGAGTGGAGGATAGAGATTAAAAAAAGATGGACAGTTGTAGCATGGGAAAAATACCTCAGAGGCCCAGAGATTCTATAGTCTGTAGGTTCACTGATAAGAAGAAAAGGATTAAAATTTTCTCTATAAACAAAACTAATTCTATAGTGCAAGTGAACTAAACATATAAAATATAAAAATTGATGGCAAAGTTTTATAAAATGATTTTGGCCCATATTTAATACAAGATCTGTTTTCAGCAGTAATTTCCTTTTACTTGCTATCGTAAATAATGAAATTTATATCAAGCAGGTGATATATTGTTACGAATCTGCTTTACTTTATGTGCTCTTTCTGAAAGATTAACATGTCTTAAGTTTTTAACAAAAAGTTTTCTAATATTGTATAAGTTTTTAACAGCTGCCGTTTCTCCTGTACAATCTGCTTTCAGTCACGGACCATTCTGACTGTGTACAATCAAATGTCTCCCCACTTGGATGCTCTACAGTTCTTTCCTTTGCAGACAAAAAATAATAACAGACCCTTCCAGTCAAAACAGACACTACACTTCGGTGTCAATGTGAATTATGTACTTTGAAGTGCAGATGTTTGGAAACACTTAGGATTATATAAATAAGTTTTTATTCTTCTTAATTTAGCAGAATCTTTAAAAATCACTTCATTTTAGATTTAAAAACAGTAACTAGAATGCTTTTGTCACACTGCAATAACTTGGAATAAAGAGTTTTAAAATTCAAAGGGTAACTTGCTTCTTCAAAGCCTGAGAAATATATCAATAACTTGGTTTAAATCAACATTATACAATGTTCAGAGGTATTAAGTTTAAAAATAGCAAAGATTAAAAAAGAAAAACAATAATTATGTGAGTCTCTAAAACCACATGTACTATAGCTGGTATGTGTGTATATATGCACACACGCGCATACACATATAAAACATTAAAAAACATAGTTACTCAGTAATTATTCATTAAGCATCCATTTGACAAGATACCAGCAGCCACCAGGCAACATGCCCGGCAATGACATATTTCTACAGATTTATACATATATTTCTTAATTACATGTATATATTTCAAAAACACCATAAGAAAGTAAATAACTAGGGATTTAATAACAAATACAGTAATTTATAGTCCTTTAAAATTATTGAATTATTTTTAAAAAGATTAAAGAAACATTGTATTTTTTTCCTAATGTTTATTTATTTTTGAGAGGGAGAGACAGAGTGTGAAGAGGGGAGGGGCAGAGAAAAAGGGAGACAGAGAATCTGCAGCAGGCTCCAGGCTCTGAGTTATCAGCACAGAGCCAACAGAGGGGGTGGGGTGGGGTGGGGTGGGGTTCGAACTCACAACTGTGAGATCATGACCTGAGATGAAGGTGGACGCTTAACTGAAGGAGCCACCCAGACAACCCAAGAAACATTTTAAATAACAAAGTAAAAGGATTAGTAAACACGATAATTACTTTAAAGGTATCCACATACATTCAGGAATTTATTTAGTATACTGTTATTAAAATATTATTTTGTGATACAATTTAGTATTATGTGAGTTGCATTCATAAAAAGCTTTTCATTTGAAAAATCATAGTTTGCATGCCTATTTCAGAGTAAAGGCTAATGCACATACTATTAACAGTCAATCAACTCTTACAATGTACATATATTTTCATTTTCCTTGGATAGATATCTAGAAATGAAATTGCTACATCACAGAGTAAATTTGTTCCACTGCATAAGAAACTGCCACAAGCAGTTTCCAAAACTATTGTACCATCTTTTACTCCCATTAGCAATGGATCAGAATTTTGGTTGCTGACAACCTAATCAGTATTTGTTGTGTCAGTCTTTTAAATTTCAGATGCCATAGTTCATGTGATGTAGTATCACTTTCAAATTTGTGTTTCTTCACAAATTAGAAGCTTTTCATTTGTCATTGGACGTTTGTGAGTTTTATGCCCATCTTCAGGGGGTACTGTTTTATCTTCTTATGATCTATTTGTAGGAATTATTTAAACATACTTAATATTTAAGTCTTGTGGCAGATATATGAACTGCAATATTTTCTCCCAAGCTATGGCTTACCTTTTCATTTTCTTAAAGTTGGCCTTTGATGAGTATTAGTTTTTAATTTTGTTAAAAGCACATTTATCAATTTTTGCATTATGGTCGGAGCTATTTCTATCCTTTCTGAAATGCTTGCCTAGCTCAGTATAATAAAGATATTTTCTTCAAATTCTAGGTTTCTTGTATAGGTCTATAATCCACCTTGACTTTATTTTTGATTACAGCATGAAGAGTCAGGACTCCTTTTAGTTCCACACTGATACCCAGCTGTTGTACCACTATTTGCTGACTTCTCTTTCCTCAATGGACTGATCTGGTGTGCTGGTCTAAAATCAAGTGAGTCCCTCAAGCAAAAAAAATGAAGTTAGACAACTTGCTTAAGACATACAAGAAGAATTAATTTAAAACTGATCACAAAACTAAACGTAAAAGCCAAAACCATAAAAATCTTAGGAGAAAACACCTTAGGAGTAAAAATTTATCTTAGGATAAAAAATTTAGGAGTAAATTTTGGTGACACTATGTGAAGCATAACCTTCTAAGCCTTTAAGTGACAAAAAATATAAAATAAACTTCATTACAATAAAAAACTTTTGTGCCTCATACGATGTCATTAAGAAAGTGAAAAATTTTACAAGTAATATATGTGATAAATAGCTTGTATGTATAATATATAAAGAACTCTTACAACTCAATAACACAAAGAATAATCACATAACAATGGACAAAGGATCAGGATGCAAACATTTCTCTAAAGAATATATATAAATGGCTAATAAACACAAGAATAGACAAGACAACATCATCAGCCATTAGGGAAAAGCAAATCAAAGCCACATGAACATGACAATGACCTCTGCAAGAAGGTGTACAAAGAAGCTCCAGGCCCAAGTTCCCCAGTGGAAATAAAAAGTAAACAACATATGAACCAAGCTTTGTGGGGATTCTAGAAACCAGTTAAGGAGGAAGAGCAATCAAATGAACCCTCAGCCAAGAAAAAGACACTGTCAAACTCGTCGGAGATTTTGTGGTACTTTCACTTGTCCCTCGTGGACTGTCCCTTCTGGCACATCACAGTGATGTCAGTTGCAAGCAGGCAGTCCAATTCCCAGTTCCTTCCTTGGATGAGATAAAAAAAAAAAAAAAAAGTGGGATTTCCCCCCAACATTCTGGCTTGCCTACAGGTGGTCCAAGGGACTTGTTTATGCCTTGTCTGATTGTGGAGTACTAATGGGAACAGTGGCATAGTTTGGATATTAGGTTGGAAGTTGCTGAAAGCAATAGTAGATACCACGGTGAATGAGTACTATAGTAGAACTATAGAGCTTCAGGTGTCTGGAGTCAAGAACTTATTAGCAGAAGACCACAAGAGATATCCAAGGACCTGCAAAGAAGCAAGTATGAGACTCTAAGGAAAAATTAGGATATTTAAAGCCGCGAAGTAGAGAGAAGAACTGGGAAAAAGGCATACATAGGGCCAGGGAAGATGGTATCTAGAAAAGGCCCACGAAGAACTTGAGCCATCATACTACACTTAATAGTAAAAGTCCCCCTCTGTAAAGATCCAGTCCATAAAGACTAGGAGATGTGGATATTTGTTCAAATGCCCAATTTTGAACAATAAAAAAAGTTAGAAGGCATACAAAGAAACAGGGAGTCATGGCCTATTTGAGGGAACAAAGTGAATCTTCAGAAACTAAACCAGGAGCGCCTGGGTAACTCAGTGGGTTAAGAGGCCGAATTCAGATCAGGTCATGATCTCACGGTTCCTGATTTCGAGCCGTGTCAGGCTCTGTGCTGACAGCTCAGAGCCTGGAGCCTGCTTCTGATGGTGTCCCCCTCTCTCTGCCCCTTCCTCACTCGAATCTGTCTCTGTCTCTCAAAAATAAACACTTGAAAAAAAAAGGAAAAAAGAAACCAATCCAGAAGAAACAGGCCTCAAACATACTGACCAAAGACTTTAAATGCTGTCTTAAGTATCCTCAATGAGGTAGAGGAGAACATGAACAGAAAATTAGTATCAGAACAACAATATATGAACAAAATGAGGATATCAACAAAGTAACACAATTATTAAAAAAAAACAAAAAAAAACAAAAACAGACACCCAGAGCTGAAAAACACAGTATCCACAGTGAACAATTCACTAGAGGGGTTCAACAGCACACTCAAACGGGCATAATAAACAGTGAACTTAAAGTTAATTTGAAACTACTGAGTCTGGGAGCAAAAAGAAAAAATAATAAAGAAAAGTAAATAGAGGCTAAGGGATTTATGGTGCCATCAAGTGGACTAATATACACATTAGGGGATTCAAAGAAAGTGAAGAGGGAGAGAATGGGGGCAGAGAGTTCATTTGAAAAAATAATGGCTGCAAATTTCCCAAATTTGAGAAAGTATAAAAATACCAGAAACTCAACAAACTCCAAGTAGGATAAATATAGAGAGACTCATCCTAAGATACATTATAATCAAGACATTAAAAGTCAAAAACAAAGAGAATCTTGGAAACATTAAGAGAAAAAGAACTTTTCATGCAGAAGGGATCGTTAATAATCACTAGCAGATTTCTCAGGAAACACCTTGCAAGCCAGAAAGCAGTAGGATGAGCAGACTGCTGAATGGAGAAAAAAAAAAAAAGTCCCAATACTGTGTCAAATAAGTATTCTATATCTGGCAAAAATGTCCTTCAAAAATGAGGACAATATTAAGACATTCTCAGATAAACAAAACCTGAGGGAGTTCATTAACATTAAACCTGCCTTAATAAGAAACACCTTTTAAAAGGAGTCCTTCAAGATAAAATGAAAGAATACTAGACAGTAAATAAAAAGCCCCAGAAATTATAAAGTTCTCCAGGAAAGGTAAATATATGGACAAATATAAAAATCAGTATTATTGTAACTTTGGTTTATAAACTTACTTTTTATTCTTTTATAGAATTTAAAAACAAAAAGCATAAAAATATTTATAAATCTATGTTAATGTGTATGTGTAAAAATATAATCTGTGATGACATAAACTGGGAAGAGCTGTAGAAGAGTATAATTTTCATGTGACTGAAGTTTATCAGTTTAAAATAAATTGCTGTAAGTTTTAGGATATTTTATGCAATCCCATGGCAAACTATAAAGAAAATAAGTACAGAATTATACACAAAAGGAAATGAGAAGGGAATGAAAGCATATCACTATAGAAATATCAACTGAAAACAAAGGATAGCAGTAGGGAGGAAACACGAATTGAAGAAACTATAAATCATATAGAGAACAATGAATAAAAGACCAACAGTAAGTCCTTCTCTATCAGTAATTACTTTAAATATAATTGTACTACATTCTTTAAAGGGCAGAATGGATTAAACAAACAAAAACCAAAAGGATGTATGGTCTGAGACAGACTCGATTTAAATCTAAGGACATGCAATGGCTTAAATTGAAAAGATGGAAAAGATATTCCATGCAGACAGCAGCCAAAAAAAGAACAGGAGTTGCTATAGTAATATCAGGCAAATAGACTTTAAGTCAAAAACTGTTACAAAAAAGGCCACTTTAGGGGCGCATGGGTGGCTCAGTCGGTTGAGCATCCAACTTTGGCTCAGGTCATGATTTCACGGGTTGTGAGTTCGAGCCCCATGTTGGGCTCTGTGCTGACAGCTAGGTCAGAGCCTGGAGCCTTCTTCAGATTCTGTGTCTCCCCCCCCTCTCTGTCCCTCCCATCCTCATGCTCTGCATCTCCCTAATAAAAAACATTAAAAAAATTTAAAAAGGACCACTTTATAATGATAAAAGGGTCAATTCACCAATCACCAATAAGATATAATATATACAGTTTTTACCTATGCTGATTTCAAAACTTGTACAAAGCTACAATAATCAGAAGAGTTTAATACTGACATAAAAACAGACATGTAGACCACGGAACAGAATAGAAAACTCAGGAATATAAACACTTGTATATATGGTCAAATAGCTTTTTATAAGGGTGTTAGACCACCAATGGAAGAAAAGACAGTTTTTTTGAGAAATGGTATTGGGAAGATTACTTTCCCACATGCAATATAATAAAGTTGAACACTTACCTTACAGCATACACAAAATTTTTTTTTTAAATGTTTTATTTATTTCTAGGAGAGAGAGAGAGAGACAGCGTGAGCAGGGGAGGGTCAGAGAGAGAGGGAGTCACAGACTGAAACAGGCTCCAGGCTCTGAGCTGGCAGTCAGCACAGAGCCCGATGCGGGGCTCGAACCCACGAACCGCGGGATCATGACCTAAGTGAAAGTTGGACGCTTAACCGACTAAGCCACCCAGGCGCCCCCAGCATATACAAAAATTAACGCAAAATGTATCAAATATCTAAATAATGTATGGGCTAAAATTATACAACTCTTAGCCAAAAATATAAAGGAAAAGCTTCATGACAATGTTTTGGCAATGATTTCCTGGATATGCACCAAAAACACAGGCAAAAAAAGACAAAATAGATAACTGGACTACATCAAAATTAAAAACTTTTATGCATCAAAGAACACAATCAACAGACTGAAATGGCACTCCATGAAACAGATGAAAATATTAGTGAATCATATATGTAATAAGTGGTTAATATGTAGAATATATAAAGAACTCCTATAACACAAAAACAAATGAAACATACACCTGACTAATAAACAGGCAAGGAATGAGTAGACATTTCTCCAAAGAAGATACACAAATGACCAATAAATATATGTAAAGATTTCTGTCCTCAGTAATCATTACAGAAATTTCAACTAATCATTACAGAAGTTCCAACCAAAACCACAATAATATACTATCACACACTCATTACACTCATTAGGATAACTATTATAAAACAAACAAATTTAACAGGTGTTGCTTACAATATGGAGAAATTGGAAGATTTGTACTGCTCATGAGCATATAAAATGGTGTAGCCATTGTGGATAACAATGTTGCAGTTCTTCAAAAAAGTAAAAACAGGATAACCATTTGATGCAGCACTTCCACATCTGGGTATATACTTAGAAGAACTGGGGCACAGGCATGGCCCAGACTGCTGGGCATCCAACTTTGGCTCTGGTCATGATCTTGTCCGTGAGTTCGAGCCCAGCGTCAGGCTCTGTGCTGAAGGCTCAGAGCCTCAAGCCTACTTTGGATTCTGTGTCTCACTGTCTCTCTGCTCCTCTCCCACTTGCACTCTGTCTCTCTTTCCCAAAAATAAACAAATATTAAAAATTAAAATAAAAAAAAGAGCTGAAAGCTGGATCTCAAAGTATGTTTGCACACTCATGTTCCTAGCAGCATTTTTCACAATGACCATACGTAGAGGTAACCCAAATATCCACTGATTGATGAGTAAACACAATGTAGTATACATACACAATGGAATATTATTCAGCCTTAAAATGGAAGGGAATTCTGACACATACTACAACATTGATGACATTATGCTAAGTGAAATAAGCCAGTAACAAAAAGACAAAATGGTAGCTTGTGAAAATGTCAGACATTGTTACACTGTGATCTAAAAATTCTATTGCCAGGTATACAACCAAAAGAAAAGCAGATATAAAGCCACAAAAAAATTGGTAAGTGGAGGTTCACAGTATCATTATTCACAGTAAACACAAAACAGAGACAATTCAAAAGTCCATGAACTGACTACTGAATAAACAAAATGAGGTATATCCATACAAATACTATTTGGTTATTTAAAAAATATTAATTTGGCAAAAAAAAATACTAATACATGTTACCACATGGACAAACTTTAAATGCATTAAAGATAGTGAAAGAGGCTAATCACACAAAGAAACACATATTGTATGATTCCACTATATAAAATATCCAGAACAGGCAAATCTGTAGGGACAGATTCCATATTACTGGTTGCTGAGGACTAAGGGAGGAGTATTTTGGGGGAATGAATGGGGATGGCTGATAGTGGGTACAGAATTTCTTTTTGGATTACAATATTCTAAAATTCTGGGAATACACAACTCTGTAAATACAATAAAATATTGAATCATATGTTAAATGTGTGAATGGCACGAACATCTCAATAAAGCTATTAAAAATGCAAAGAAAATAAGTGATTATATATAAGTAGTTCTATTTCTGGCTTCTCTACACTGTCCTGCTGATTTGTATATGCACAAGACATATTATTACAGTTTTTGAATAATAACTATAAGACTTCAAGATTTATTTGAAATCAGGTAGTATTGCTTGAAATTCCTTTTTTTTTTTTTTTAATGTTTTATTTATTGCTGAGAGAGAGACAGCGTGAGCAGGGGAGGTCAGAGAGAGAGGGAGACACAGAATCTAAAACAGGCTCCAGGCTCTGAGCTGTCAGCATAGAGCCCGATGTGGGGCTCGAACCCACGAACCATGAGATCATGACCTGAGTCAAAGTTGGACGCTTAACCGACTGAGCCACCCAGGTGCCCTGAAATTCCTATTTTTATAAGACTTTTTTAGGTCATTTATAGTTCCATAAAATTTTAAAAACTGGGTTGTCAATTTTTTCTAAAAGTCTTTTTTAAAATTTTTAATGTTTATTTTTGAGACAGAGAGACACAGACCGTTGAGTGGAGGAAGGGAGAGGAAGGAGACACAGAAACCAAAGCAGGCTCCAGGCTCTGAACTGTCAGCATAGAGTCTGCCATGGGGTTTGAATGCACAAACCAAGAGATCATGACCTGAGCTAAAGTCGGACGCTTAACTGACTGAGCGACCCAGGAGACCTTAAATGTCTTAGAAACTAAATGAAATGGACAAATCTGGAAAACACAACTTAGCAAAACTTACACAAGAAATGAAAATATTGAATAACTAATTTTGGTAAATTGTTTCTCAACAAATGTGTCCATTTCATCTAAGTCATCAAACGCATTAGCATGAAATTCTCCATAATATTGTTATCCTTTCATGAATGTAGAACTTGTATTTATATCCTTCCATTTGTTCTTGATATTACTAATTTGGGGTTTCGTTCCCAGTTTTTTAAGTTTTTATTTAAATTTCAGTTAGTTAGCTAACATACAGTGTAATATTAGTTTCAGATCTACAATTTAGTGATTCAATACTTTCACACAATACCTGGTGATCATCACATGTGCGCTTGTTAATCCCCATCACCTTTTTAGTTCTTTTTTTTTTTTTTTAAATGTTTTTTATTTATTTCTAAGAGAGAGAGAGACAGCGTGAGCAGGGGGGGATTAGAGAGAGAGGAAGTCACAGAATGAAACAGGCTCCAGGCTCTGAGCTGGCAGTCAGCACAGAGCCCGACGCGGGGCTCGAACCCACGAACCGCGAGATCATGACCCAAGCGAAAGTCGGATGCTTAACCGACTAAGCCACCCAGGCGCCCCTAATCCCCATCACCTTTTTAACCTATCCCCCCACCTACCTCCCCTCTAGTAACCACCAGTTTGTTCTCTATTGTTAAGAGTCTGTTTCTTGCTTTGCCTGTCTCTTTTCCCTTTTGCTCAGTTGTTTCTTAAATTCCACAGGTGAGTGAAATCATATGGCATTTGTCTTTTTCTAACTGACTCATTTATTTGCTCAATGTGACTAGCGCTTATATATTTGATCTTCACCAAAAAAAGGCACTTTTGGCTTTTCTCTATTGTTTTTCTTTTATATTTATTTTACACATATTGTATTTTTTGCTCTTTACAATTTGTTTTCCTTATTTTGTGTTTAGTTTGCTTATCTTTTTAACCTTTAAGATGGAAACTTGTATCATTGATGTGGATGTTTCTTCTACCTAATATAAACATTTAAAGCTATATACTTTCTCTGTCAGACTGCTTTAGCCTTATCTCACAAATTTTGATATGTATTGTCTCGTATTCTTAAATTTGTAAAAATTTTAAAATTTACTTTTCTCTATTTACACTGACTCTTGGATTTTTTTCTAAAAGAGCATTATTCAATTTCCAAATATTTAGATATTCTAGATCTTATTCTTGTTACACTGGAGTTCAATTCTCTGAATTTTCACTTACCTGTAAGATAGTGTTACTACATTTTTTTACATGGTTTTACTTGATTTTTGAAGGATATTTTCACTGTATATATACTTCTGGGTTGACAGTTTTTTTGTTGTCTTTTCATTTCATTCCTTTAAACTTTATGGCCATCGTCTCCTCACTTTGATTATTTCTCATCAGAATCCAGCCATCATTCACAGGAAATGTTCCATGTATGGATCAGTCCCCTTCCTTGAGGATGCTTTCAAGATTTTCTCTTTACACTGGTTTTAATTAGTTTGACTCTGATGAGCCTAGGTGGAATTTTCTTTGTATTTATTCTTCTTGGTGTCCACTGAGCTTCTTGATCTATAAAATTGCTTTTACCAAATTTGAAAAACCTTCAAAAATTCTTTTTTCAAATATTCAGTCTACCTCGCTTTTTCTCTCTTCTTTAGGGATTTTAGTGACACACCTGTTAGACTGCTTGATGTCGTCCCTCAGATCATCAACGTTGTGTTCTTTTACTTTCATTTTTTTCTCTTCGCTTCAGGTTGGGTAATTCCTACTGATCCGTCTTCATGTTCACTAATCTTTTACTGTTCAATCTCTAAACTGGTACGTTTGTCCACTGAGTTTTTCACTTCAGATGTTGCGGTTTTAGTTTTACAATTAGGCTCTTCCAAGACTTGGTTTCCTTGCTGATATCTCCTATCAGTTCACTCATTAGGACCATCTTTCTTTTCAGTCTTTAAAGAAATGTAACATGGATACTTTAAAGTACTCTGCAATTTCTAACATCTTGATGTGTGTCAAGATTTGTTTCTATTGACTACATTTTCTCTGGATTGTGGATCACATTTTCCTGATTTTAGGATTTTCTGCTTGTAGTTATATGCGAGACATTGTGGATGGTCCATGGTAAGACACATAAAACATGTGCCGTTACCACTCATTTAACATCATCTGCAAATTTCAGGTACATCAAATACCTAGACTTAAATTTCTTCTTTACTGCAGCAAGACCACTGCTCTGCTTGGCTGGGCTCTATTTTCCTGAGTCAGTAAGTGTGACTTTAGACATAATGCAGGGGAATCATCAAGTTCACTCTGTGCATTCCTGTGCAGCCTGTTGCTCCTACGTTATTTCCCAATAATTGTTTTTTGAACCATGGCAAGACTGGTAATAATTACTCTATACTGGCAAGAAGCTTCTATCATTTTTCAAGAGAACAAAAGCAATTCTTTCCTACTGAGAGAAAAGTTGCTGCAGTATAGAAACTGAATGGTAAGTTTCATTTGTTTCAAGCTGACTTAACACTCATTTCCTAAATTTCAATATATCTTTTTAGTATCTGTAAATTTGAATTCCTAGAATAGTTAATAGGAAATGGAAATAATAGGAAATTATGTACACAAATTCCCAAATACTTCCTTAGCAGCAAAATTTTCCTCCAGGGTGTACCACAATATGCTAGTGATAATAATTACTAAATTTGAGAAAATTAAAAGTAAATTAGTAAGTCTTTAATTATACACAACATCTAACAAATTGCTAGAAATTGCCAACCTCCCAAATGTAGTTAGTCTACCAAAGAAGAGCGCTATTACACCACCATTTTCAGATTTTATTTAGAACACATTTAGAAATGATCCCTAAGATTTGAGCTGGTAATAAGATAAAAAAACAAACAAACAAACAAAACTAAAGGAGTTAAAAATAATTCAATGCAGATGTCTGCTCCATTTTAGTCCTTTAAGTGTAACTAACACTTTCCTGAACACAAAAGAAGGTCAGCACTAACTTACCACTTGTCCACCTAACCTACCCTTCTGTGACCTCTCTTTCCTAGCATCCTCAGCTAATGTGCTATGTATTATGGTACCTTGTTCTGGAAGTAAAAAAAGGGAAGGGTAGGATGATAAATCCAAGGAAGTAATTTGAGCAGGTCGTCAAAACAAATGAAGTAGGGTCCAAAATAAAAGATAAAAGCCACCATAATCCCTTGATTTCAGTAGTAGCTACTATTCTGGATAGAGGAAATCTTTTCACCATGCCCACATCTTCTCAGAATCTTAATCTGCTAGAGTCTAATAAGAAGAAAATGGCAGTATAAACACCAATGCTATTAATATCTCATATCTCACAGATAAATTCTTAATTATAAAGTGTATGAATTAATAATTATACTCAATACATTAAAGTTGAATTAGAAATGTTTGTATAAAATTTAAGAAAACTTGGTTGGTAGTTTCCAGATTATCAGGATGGTCACCTAAAATCTTAAATAGATTTGGGGTCATTTAATTCTATTAGTTTAATTAAAAGTTGCAATTCATTAAGAATACTTCATCTTCAGAGGCAACTGAGTGGCTCGGTCAGTTAAGTTTTCCATTTCAGCTTAGGTCATGACCTCACGGTTTGTGAGTTCGAGCCCTATGTCGGGCTCTGTGCTGACAGCTCAGAGCTTGGAACCTGCTTTGGATTCTGTGTCTCCCTCTCTCTCTGCTCCTCCCTGCTTGTGCTTTGTCTCTCTCCAAAAATGAATAAGTATTAAAAAATTTTTAATAAACACTAAAAAATTTTTAAAATAAATTTTAAAAACCCTTTTCAATTTCAATAAAATTTCTAAAACTGTTCTAAATTCTTGCTTTGATATTAATTATATCAGAAAAGTATTTCTATAGTTTAAAATTAATAACTGGGAAGTACTTACAATCTACAATATTTTATAACGAAAGTAATTAATATAATTATAAAATTACTACATAAAAGAGGTCTGATCTAAGCTTATTTTCTTTAATTTCTCCAGTTCTATAGAGACATTTATTTCTAAGATGATGACTTTAGTTCTCTAGCTAATGCCACAGCTAGGATATGGTATTTTGATCCTTTTTGTACAGTTATAACCTTGTAATGCTGAACCCTGTAGTTAGCTAATAGTCAGGAAAACAAAATTCAGTAAATAATACCATTGTAATGAGTTGGTTCTTAAGTAAACTTCTATGGATTTTCTCAAAATCCATAAACAAACAACAGTATAACCTAAATGTTAAGTTGGCAGTTATTGCACAAAAGGACAGAGAGGATTCTTATACTATTGTAAATCACAAAGCAAAAATCAGGAAATAGTAGTCACTGGATGATAGCCACATTTTAATAGTTTATTAAGCTCTTTTTCAGTTATTGCATTCCTAGAATTACAGATGCCTCTTCTTGGCTTGCAAACTTTTGTTTGCTATTATAAATGTTGTAATCTCACTAGAGCTGTCAGTTACTTAAGGGTTCATTCTTAATATTCTTATAAAATGTGTTGCTCAAACATTTTTAAATCCTAACAGAAGCCACTCCAACTTCTAAGATTACAATAGGAGTAAAACTAAAAAAATGTATGGCAAATAAAAGTATCAACAAGTTGACCATTCTCTGAAAGAGAAGACTTTAATTACCTTTGAATATGTAAATATGATAAGTAGTGCTTTCCACAGGAAACCAGTAAATACGTGTAGACTGATTTACTGAATATTGTCATAAAAACTTTGGAAACTTGAGACAATTCTCAGGACACTTCCTAGTTTTTCAATGAAGTCAATCATTTACACCTTTTTTAAAAATTTTAAACATTCTTGTAATTGTTTTAATGATATGTATTTGTAAGATCAGGAACATCATCCAAATGATGTGATTAACTGGAGAACAATCTCAGTGAAGAATGGTCTACTACATTCAACTCATTCACATCAGTGAAAACTCTAATTTTCTGTTGGCTTAGCTCTTTCTTTTATCTACCCTCCTTACACTTTTGTCGTCTGTGGCCTTTCGAGGTATTTTTTCATTACCAAGATACTTCTATACAATCTTAAACTTAATCCCTTTATTTTCTCAACTCAATATAAAAACCACCTTACTTCCAGTGATGGTGTCTCTGGAAGCCGTCTTTAGTAGAGTGTACTCCTTTCACATACTATTACTTCAGAGGCAGGAAGGAGGGACTTGCATTTTTCTGGTTTCCAACAGTCATTTCCAGCCCACTAATCCATTAAACAATCTTTTCAATTTTTGAAGTTTCTGTTATCCACTTAATATGTGTGATCCAGGGGCTAGTACTGGTCTGAAACTGATAGTACCATGAAGGCAGTACTAAAATTCAGAGGAAGCAATTAAACATTTTATAGAAATTTACAGAGCAAATGTGTGGCTGTTTGAACCCAATAACAAAAAAAAAGTATGGTTGAATTTTGCGTATCTATTTGCCTTTTCATTTTTTGGTAATTCATTCTTATTATTTGTTATAAAAATAATGATACATAATGCACTAGAAAAAATATTTTTAAAAATTGGTCCTTCACCACAGGTAGTTTGAGAAGCAATGATCTGGATGACCTACTTTCTCAACTGCATCACTGGGTTCTGACAACCAAAGTTACTTTCCCACATTTTAAAAGAAAATATCATGCTAATATTTTAGACAAAATTCAGAGTCACCCACATAAAACTCTTGCTTCACAATTTCTTGACTCATTGGTTCTAATAATATTTATCTTCAAACAATACCAAAAGCGGTATCTAGTTCTTAGTTCTCTTTAATCTTTAACTCTGAAACTATTCTTGGATCAAAAACTTATATTCTTCTGCTTTCTTATAAAAACTGTTCTTTACTGTTATTACTGGAATAAACACTTTATCTGGATATGGATTTGCCTTCCCTGAATGCAATGCTTATACAAAAACAACCATCCATGAACTTACAGAATGCCATATGTATCACCACAGTATTCCACATAGCCTTGTTCTGATCAAGATCATTTCACAGCAAATCAGCAAAAGTGGCAATATTGTGGGCCTGCGCTCATGGAATTCACTGATCTTACCATGTTCCCCAACATCTTGACACAGCTATCTTGATAAAAGAGGAATGGATTTTTGTAGACTTGGGTATAATGTCAGTTAGGTGGCAATATCTTATGGAACTAGGAAGAGGTTCTCCATGACAATATGCATGCTCTAACTCACAGTATTATATATACTAGCTTTTTCATCCATAGGCAGTATTTATGGGTCAGGGAATTAAGAGGCAAAATGGGAATGGCCTCATTCACTATTAACTTCTAGTGATCCACCAGCAAAATTTTTGCTTCCCATCTCTGCAAACCGAGGTTCTGATTATACAGAGTCCTTAGCTCCAAAGGGAGAAAAACTTCCATCTAGAGACATAACAGAAATTCCATTAAACTGGAAATCGAAACTGCCACCTTTTTGCTTAGGGCTCCTAATGCCTCTGAATCAATATGTACGGAAAGGGATTACTGTACTGGTTGGGGTAAGTGATACTGACTACCAAGGGGAAACTGGGTTGCTACTATACAATGGTGGTAAGGAAGAATATATATCAAATACAGAGATCCCTTAGGGAGATCGTATATTAATCTTATTATATTCATCTATACCTAGTGCTACTGAATACATTCTTTAAAGATGAGGGTGAAATAAAGATATAGTCAGATAAATGAGAACTGAATTCAACAACAGATGTGTATCAGAAAAGAGAAAGAGAAAGGAAGAAAGGAAGAAGGAGAGAAAAAATTAAAAGAAAGAAAATGCTAAAACAAATTCAAGTTAAGGAAAATATGACAAAGTGAAATAAATGAAGTGAAACAAATGAAATTTTAAGATTCTTACAATTTAACTATGTGGTGTGTTTATTATAGTCCTAAGGTGATGAAAAGTACCACAGATTAACAAACTAAAAATTGTTAAGATGTCTATGCCCCTACTCACTAATGATCTAAAGATTCAACACAATCTAATCATAATCCCACCAGGAATTTTATGGAAATTGATTATCTGATTTTAATATTTGTAGGAAAAAGCGAAGAGCCTCTAAGAACTAAAATAAGCTTTAATAAGGACATTGAAAAAACTTCCAATGCCTGATATCAAAAGTTACAGCAATCAATGCATTTTGGCATTTACATAAGGATAGACAAATAGATCTTTATAATAGTAAAGCATGCCCATAAACAAACATATACTTATATGGTCAATTAACTTTCAAAAAATGGCACCAAAGCTATTCGATGGGGGGGAAAACACTTTTCAACAAATAGTGCTGGAACAACTGATTATTTTTTTTTTTAATGTTTTATTTATTTCTAGGAGAGAGAGAGACAGCGTGAGCAGGGGAGGGTCAGAGAGAGAGGGAGTCACAGACCGAAACAGGCTCCAGGCTCTGAGCTGGCAGTCAGCACAGAACCCGACGCGGGGCTCGAACCCACGAACCGCGAGATCATGACCTAAGTGAAAGTCGGACGGTTAGCCGACTAAGCCACCCAGGCGCCCCTAGAACAACTGATTATTAACTGGTTAAGAAACTGAACCACACTTGGGGCACCTGGGTGGCTTAGTCGGCTAAGCGTCCGACTTTCACTTAGGTCATGATCTCGCGGTTCGTGGGTTCGAGCCCCGCGTCGGGTTCTGTGCTGACTGCCAGCTCAGAGCCTGGAGCCTGTTTCGGTCTGTGACTCCCTCTCTCTCTGACCCTCCCCTGCTCACGCTGTCTCTCTCTCTCCTAGAAATAAATAAAAAACATTTAAAAAAAAAAAAAAAAAGAAAATGAACCACAATCTTTATCTTACACCATATACAATAGTTAACTCAAAGTAAATCACAGATTAAAAGTGAAAAATAGGGGCACCTATGTGGCTCAGTTGGCTAAGCGTCTGACTTTGGCTCAGATCATGATCCAACGGTTTGTGATTTTTAGCCCCGAATTGGGCTCTGTGCTAACAGTTCAGAGCCTGGATGGAGGCTACTTCGGATTCTGTCTCCCTCTATCCCTGCCCTTTCCCCACTCATGCTCTGTCTCTTCCTCTCTCAAAAATAAACAAACATTAAAAAAAATTTTTTTAAGTGAAAACTAAAATAATAAAACTTATAGAGGGAAAACATAGGACAATAGCTTTGCAATCTTGGGGTAAGGTAAGATTTCTTGGACAAGGTATATTTAAAAATTCATATATTATTTTTATGGTTTCAGGTTTCATAATTAGGTCTTCAACCCGTTTTGAAATATGTCTCCTGAAGCAAGGGAAACAAATACACAAATATACTATTGGGTCTACATCAAAATAGAAAGCTTCTGCACAGTGAAGGAAACAATCAACAAAACTAAAAGGTCACCTATGGCATGGAAGAGGATATTTGTAAATGACATATCTGGAAAAGGGTTAGTATCCAAAATATATAAAGAACTTATATTACTCAGCACTCCAAAACAAATAATCCATAATTAAGAAATGGGCAGAACACATGAACAGACATTTCTCCAAAGACATCCAGATGGCCAAAAGACACAAGATCATCACTTATCATCATGGAAATGTAAGGCAAAACTGCAATGAGCTATCACCTCATATCTGGTAGAATGACATCAGCCATATCTCTTAGAATGGCTAAAACCAACAACACAAGAAACAACAGGTGTTGGGTGAGGATATGGCAAAAAAGGAACACCCGTGCCCTGTTGATGGGCATGCACACTGGTGCAGCCACCCTGGAAAATAGTATGGAATTTCCTCTGAAAGTTAAAAATAAAACTACTCTATGATCCAGCAATCACACTAGTGGATTTTTACCCACAGAATACAAAAACAGTAATTCAGAGACATACAGGTACCCTTATGTTTACAGCAGCATTATTTACAAAAGCCAAAAGATAGGGAAGCAGCCCAAGTGTCTATCGACTGATCAATGGACAAAGAAGAGGTGGTATCCACAATGGAATATTACTCAGCCATAAAAGGAAAGGGATCTTACCATTTGCAATGACATGAATGGATCCAGGGTATGAGGCTAGGGGAGATAAGTTAGTCAGAGAAAGATAAATTATCATATGATTTCACTCATATGTAGAATTTAAGAAACAAAACAGATGAGCAAAGGGAAAAGAAAAAACGAAGGAGACAAACCAAAAAAACAGCCTCTAACTATATAGACCAAACTGATGGTTACCAGAGGAAAGGCAGCTGGGGGGATGGGTTAAATAGGTGATGGGGATTAAGGAGGAATCACTATATTGTACACCTGAAACTAATATAACACTGTGTAACAGGAATTAAAATGAAAGATTAAAATAAAAAATTGATATATTAGACCATTAAAATTGTTGCCCATCAAACTATAGAAATAAGAAAATGGGGGTGCCTGGGTGGCTCAGTCGGTTAAGCGTCCAACTTCAGCTCAGGTCACGATCTCATGGTTCGTGGGTTTGAGCCCCACGTCGGGCTCTGTGCTGACAGGTAGTTCGGAGCCTGGAGCCTGTTTCGGATTCTGTGTCTCCCTCTCTCTCTGACTCTCCCCTGCTCACACTGTCTCTCTCTCTCTCTCAGAAATAAATAAAAAACATTAAAAAATTAAAAAAAAAAAGAAAATGAATATACAAGACACAGAATGAGAAACTATTTTTAATACATATATCTGACAATAGATTATATCTACAATACGTAAAGAACTACAAATCAATAATAAAAAGTAAAATCACCCAATCAAAAGATAGGCAAAAGACCTGAACAGATGTTCAAAATGACAGACATATAAATGGCCAAGAAACACATGAAAAAGTATTCAATATTAGTCACTGGGAGATGCAAATTAAAACCAAAGTGATATACCACTACACACCTACTATACTAGCTACAATCAGAAATACTGCCAACACTTACTGCTGGTGAATATATGGAGCAATCAGAACTTCTATAAATTGCTGTTGAGAGTCTGAATTGATTCAGCAACTTTGGTGAACAATTTGCTTAATTTCTTTTAAAAATAAATACTCACCAACCTTACAACCCAGCAGTTCCACTCTTATTTTAAAAAGTGAATAACAGTGTGTCCACAAAAATTGTGGACAAGAATTCTCATGGTAGTCTTTATCATTCTAGACAAAATCTGGACAAATTCAAATGTCCATCAAGAGGAGAATGAATAAAGTGTAATACAGAATATTACACAGTGGAATATTACTTACAAAAAAAGGAACAAACTACTGATACAGAGAACCACCTGGATAAATATCACAAAATTAATGCTGTCACTGTATAACTGTACTTGTATGAAGTCCTAGAACAAACAGAATAAATCTGTGGTTAAAAATGCCACAAAAGTTGTTTCAGCGAAGCTGAAGAAGGGATGATTGGCAAGGAAGAGAAATAAATGAGGAGACTTTCTTGGGTTATGGAAATGTTGTAGGTTTTTGTCAAAACTCATCAAACTGCAGATTTAATATTTGTTTATGTTATTTTTGTGTGATGATTTTCATATAAAGTCAAAATTGTGAACAAAAAGTAAACATTAAAAGTAGAAAAGTTCTCAAATTTTCAATGATCACTATACCAAAAATCACATTCACAGAAATCTATAATACACTTATATTTATAGATATATTTATTAAGTTTCCAGATAAATTATAATTTAAAGTATATTTTATTATATATTTTAACCTTCTTATAAGGTCACTATAATCTTTTATGATAGGATCATATTAATACGAATTAATATATAAGTGCACTTTTTTCCAAGGGATTATAATACTGAAATAGGCTACTAGTAACAATTAAAACCATTTTCCCCTGAATTTTTCAAGGTATTGACATTAAATATTTAATTCTACGAAGTGGTTTGGGAATCTGATCTTGTGTGATCTCAGAGCTTAGTATTATGACAGATGAGTCAAGGAGCAATTAATCAAACAAACCTGTATGCAAATGTACAAGCACAGCCAGAGTCATTTTCAAAAGAAAAATGAAAGCCTGCTTTGATACAGTATGTTGACAATGCAAGTTTTAAAGTGTCCGAAAATAAGTAAGTAAGTAAATAAATAAAGTTCCTAACATTTTGGACTAAAAAGACAAATACTTTGTAGTGAATGATATATTCAGATCTTTACGTTCCTCCTGCAATATCTGTGTGAGCACAAGAGATAAGCTATTTGATTCCATTTACTTTTGTTTATGAACATAAAATGTAGCATAAATTAATCCACTAAAATGTTAAGGAAAACTTCTTTATGAAGTCAGAGATGTATTAAAGAAGCAAAATCATATCAATTTGAGTTTTTGTGCCCAAATGACAGTTCATGAAACCATCAACTGGCTGTTCCCTTTAAAAACTCACATCTTTAGAATAAAGATTCTTCCATGACAAAAAGTTTGTAAGACAGGTCCCCCAATACTTAGGGACATATACTAATTACTAAATATTTTATAATGAGTTAATGGCTTAAATTCACACTTTGTGCAATCTTGTTACTAAAGGAACACTGCCTCTTCTGGGAAATCAGGAAGGGCTTACTATTATGCTAAATAACAATATACTGAAAAAAATGGCATTATGTACTTAACATAGTCTATTATATTTTAAAAAGTATTAGTCATAATGGTAGTGAAAATTAACTTTCCAGGAAATAACTTGTTTTTGAACTCTTATGATGGAAAAACTATTGTAGAGATCTATGAGTAATATGCTGATACATAATCATCATTCTAACCAAATGACCCACAGGAATTAACACAGAGAAAGACTATCAAGACTCTTACACTACTTAATAAAAATGAAGAAAATCTTTTAAAAAATCAGCATTTAGAGCAAGATCCAAAAAGTGAGATAAAATCTTAGAAAAAGATACATTTCTTACCTGCAGAAGAGTAGAACACACAAATAAATGTGACCATCTTAATACATTTTGCTCCCAAACACATGACCTTCTTGAAAAAGTAAAACTAAGTAATGGTGTAAAAAATGTCAGATCAGTGATTCCTAGTAGGGGGTGGAAACATGGATTAACTAGAAAGAGCAGGAGAGAACTTTCTGGGATGACAATGTCCTCCTAGATCTTTACTGTGGTAGTAGTTACATATCGGTATGCATTTGTCAAAACATAGAGCATGTACACTTAATGATTGTATATTTTGGTGTATGTAAGTTCTACATAAGAAAAAAACTAACAAATACTGAACTCTAATGATTTTCTATGTTGAAGAATTTAGGGGCCTTTGTACTTATGCCTGAATCTACCTGAAATGTATCAACTAAGTGAGATGAATTGATGGACACAGAGAAGGATGGATAAATGCAGAAATAATGTAACAAAGCATGTTTAGAAAAATATTAACAATGCATTCCAAGTGGTTGGTGAATAGATGTTTGCAGTAAGGTTCTTTTGACTTTGCAATATGTTAGAAATATTCCATAATAAAATGCTGGCGAAAAAAGTTGTAAGTACAAATGAAAAAGGCTATGACATCAAGAAACTTAAGTAGAATTTAAAGCCAGAAATATAAAAATGATAACAACATGAATGGAGCTAGAGACTATTATGGATGAGTGGTGGTTATCAGAGGGGAGATGGGTCGGGGGATGGGTGAAGCAGGTGACTGGGATTAAAGGAATGTACTTGTCGTGATGAGCACTGGATGATGTATAAAATTGTTGAATCATATTATTGTAGACCTGAAACTAATACAACACTGTATGTTAACTTACTGGAATTAAAATAAAAAAACTTTAAAAAAATGATAACAGGCATTTCATAGGAATAGTGAGATACAGTAATCCTAAAGATTTAAGTACATCACAACATGGCTTTAAAATAAGTAAGACAAGCTGACAGAATTAAAAAGAGAGATAATCATCTTAATCATGTGGTAGTTTCTTTTATTTTTTTTTAACTTTTCAAAAAAGTAGCCTCCATGCCCTACATGGGGCTTGAACTTGACCCCAAGATTAAGAGTCTTATACTTTACCGACTGAGCCAGCCAGACACCCCATCATTTGATAGTCTAAACATGTCCCTGAGAAACTGATAAAACAGTCAACAATAAATCTATAAACATAAAATCCAAATACATGACTAATGTACTTGGTTTAAACACAGATAACACTACATTTGGCAACTACAAAATACACATTATTTTAAATAGTACATATGTATGTATCAAACAGGGCCTGTTTTAGGTCCTAAGGCAAGTATCAACAAGTTTCTAAAGATTGAAATCATATAGGTTGTTTTCCCACCACCTCGTAATTAAATTCCAACTCAATGACAGAAAGATAATCTCAAATTTCCTCATGTTTAAGTATTAAGCAACACATTTCTAAATGATTCATGAAGGAAGGAAGAAATCGCACTGAGAAACTAAAAACATATTTTGAGGTATATAATTATGAGATACAACTAATCAAAAACTTGTGTGATACCACTAAAGCAGTACATGAAGAAAAAATAATAGTTTTCATGAAAAGACCAATGATTTGGGAGACTCAAATTGCTAAGATGATAATCTTTCTTTAATTGATCTTTAGAGTCTATGCAATTGTTATCAAAATAGGAGCAGATTTTTTAAACGGAAAATGACAAACTGAAGAGGACATAGAATAACTAAGGAAAAACTGAACAACAACACTGTATCCTTACACCATCACAAAGCAAAACACACTATAATGCTACAGGAATTAAGACACAGTATAGTATTAGTACAGGGACAGAAAATTGCATCAACAGAACAGAGTTCAGAAAGAAACACACACATATTCCTATAGCTCGCTGGGGACAGGAAGGCAGTACATGATCTTTTAAATACATGATGTTGGTTCCAGTCAACTGGTTTTTCGTAAGAAAAAAATGATATACCCTGACCATATGAAAATTAACTTGAAACAGACCAAGACCTAAATGTGAAAGCTAAAATAATTAAGCTCCTAGAAGAAAGCATTATAGAGTGTGTTCATTATTGTGGAAATCGCAAGGGTTCTTAAATAGAACACCAAATCGATTAATCATAAGAAGGAAAAAATGTAAATTTGACTTCATTAAAATTAAGAACTTTTATTATCAAAAGATAGCAATAAGAGAATAAAAAAGCAAGCCAGAGGCTATACAAGTATCTGTACTCAATTTATATAAAGCAGTAAAAAACAAAAAACAACCAGATTTAATACTGGACAAAAGCCTTGAAGAGACACTTCACAAAGGAGGATATCAAAATGGCCATATTATAGGAAAAGGTGCTCAACATCATTAGTTATTATAGAAATACAAATTAAAGCCTCACTGCAATAAGACCATATATCCATCAAAATGACAGAAATTAAAATGAATAAAGATACCAAGTGTTGATCCCCACAACTGGAAGTCGTTCTCTTACACTGCTGGTGTAAACTGGTACAACTTTGGGAAAATGTTTGGAATTAGTTCCTAAAGCTAAACCTATGACAGGCATTCTCCTGTGTATATTTTATCTATGAACCACAAGGAGTAAATTCTAACATTCACCAAAATATATGTAGGAGAAAATCCATAGTACTTAATTCATAAGAGGTTAAAATTAGACACAACCTATATTTCTATCAACTGTTACATATGTAAATAAATGAGACTATAATCATACAATGGAACACAACACTGTAAAGAAAAAGATACACTATTGATAACTGTAACAGTACAGATCAACACACAAGAATAAATTAACAGTGGGTGAAGGAAGTCATATACAAAAGAGTACACGGCATGATTCCTTTCATATAAAGTTTAAAAGCCTGCAAAATGACCCATGGTGTTAGAAGAAAGAATAGTGATTACTTTTGCCAAGAAATTCTGACAAAAAAGAGATATGAAGGCATCCTCTGGAATGTTGTGAAATGTCCTTTTAAATATACACAAAACAATATTACATTTCATTGTATTTGGTTTTTCAAATTTTCTTTTTTCTTGTGATTGATCACTTTTAAGATTTACTCTCTTAACAACTTTTAAATATGTAATACACTATTATTAACTACAGTCACCATGTTGTACACTACACTTCCATGACTGCATTACTGTATAATTGGAAGTTTGTATCTTTGCCCCCCCTCCAGCATTTCTCTGCCTCCACTCCCCACTTTTGGCAAACATGATTCTATTTTCCACAGCTATAAGCTTGGTTAATTATCACTGCTGTTTTTTAATTCCACATAAAAGTGAGATCAGATGGTATTTGTCATTCTCTGACTTATCTGACATAGCATAATACATTCAAGGTCCATCCATGTTGTGGCAAATGGTTAAGATTTCATTCTGTTTTTTTTTTAACAGCTGACTGGTATTCCATGGTGTGTGTGTGCGCCCACGCACATGTGCGTGTGTGTGCATGTGTGTGTGTGTGTGCGTGTATGTGTCAGTGCAGAGCCTGATGCAGGGTCAAATTCCCAAACCATGAGATCAAGATCTGAGCTGAAACCAAGAGCCAGCTGCCCAACTGACTGAGCCACCCAGGTGGCCCTGTTGATGTTTTTCTTTTCTGTGCAGAAGCTTTTCAGTTTAATGTAGTCCTGCTCGTTTACTTTTGCTTTTGTTGCCAGATCCAAAAACTCATCACCAATACCAATATCAAGGAGCTAACACCCTCTATTTTCTTCTAGGTATTTCATGGTTTCAGGTCTTACATGAAAGACTTTAATTCATTTTGAATTAGTTTTTATGTCTGGTATAAGACAGCAGTTCAGGTTCATTCCTTACAATGTGGCTGTCCAGTTTTACCAACACTATTTATTGAAGACACTGTCTTTTCTGCACTGTATTTTCTTGGCTCCTTTAATTGAACATATATGTGTGGGTTTATTTCGGGGTTCTCTATTCTACTGAGATTGATCCATCTTGATCTATGTGTCTGTTTTTATGCCAATGCCATACTGTTTTGATAACTGTAGCTTGTAATATAGTTTGCAATCAGGGACTACAAATGTTCTATATCTTGATCTGAGTGCTGCTTTCATGAGTATATACATACGTAAAAATTAATCAAATCTTTACAAAATCTCTTTGCGCACCTGTGATACCTCCATTTAAATTTTTTTTAAATACAAGCATTTACTTCCATAGTTTTCATATTTATTCCTCTCTGATTTTTGTCTCATTATCTCTTGCATGCTTTTTTATAATAGATTCTCAACTGTCTCCTTAGCTTTAGACTTTTAAACCTCAGGAGGTCCACACTGCTTAGAGAATAAAGTCTAAATTGCTTAGCATTTTATTCACATAAACCTTCACTGAAGGAAATTTCAAATAACATTTCTAGGTACAATTTTTTCTAAGAAGGCAATTTGAAAATATGTACTATTTAAAATGTTTATATTCTCTAATCCAGTATTTCCATTTCTAGAACTTTTCCTAAGGCAATAAACATAGATACACATAAAATTTAGCTACAAAAATGTTCACAATATCAAAAAATAGAAAAAAAAAATCCTCCAAAACAGCAGATGAGTTTGACAAATCTTAATATATCTACATTATAAAATTATAGAACTATCTGACAAAATATAAAAACTGGCCAACAAGCAGTATGTACTGATATAATATGGATTGAAAAAAAAGAAAATCTGGATATGATTATTTCTAGGAAATCAGTTCATGAGAATTCTTGTTTATGCTTTCCAAAATTACCTATAGTTGGAAAAAGTTTATAAAAATTTTGTAATAAGAATTAGGAAAAGTTATTGGAATAAATATAAATAAGATATCTTAGCAAGACTGACCAGAAAAAAAAAAAAACAAAACAAAACATGCACTGGCAAATAATTATAGGATAAGACAGGGAAGAAAATTAACAAACTGACAGGGGAAAAAATTAATTAAAAATTTACAGTCACTATAATAAAGAATGTTAAACATATTTCTTACTCTTCTTGAAAGGTAAAACTCTAAATGTTAGGATTTATTTCCTTTTCAAGTATGAACTTTTTATCAAACTTCTAATAACTTAACAAATCATTTTGCATCTATTATATGTTAGGCACTCTGCCAATCATGAGGGATACAAAGTGAGGGCAACACTAACAATGAACAGATTAAGAAACTAGGCTACCTTTTCCTCTGTTAATATACGGAAAGTTAACTTTGATGGCTACATCAATGGTCAAGATTTTGGTTTTTCAGGGCACCTGGGTGGCTTAGTCTGTTAAGTGTCCAGCTTTGGCTCAGGTCATGATCCCACAGTTTGTGAGTTCAAGCCCCGCGGTGGGCTCTGTAATGACAGCTAAGAGCCTGGAGCCTGTTTCAGATTCTGTGTCTCCCCCTCTCTCTGCCCTTCCCCCGCTCACACTCTGTGTCTCTCAAAAATAAATAAAATATCAAAAATTAAAAAAAAAGATTTTGGTTTTTTATTTCAAGTGGATTTGTTAGTTTATGCTACACTCCCTAATCTCAGTCTGTTTTTCACAGTGACTTCAGTTCACACAGAATATCATGGGAAGAATTCATAACCAGGCCAGGAATGTGCAAATGTGGACTCCTGGACTATGTGAACCAATAGAAAGAATTCTAATTTCTAAATTATTTATACCTTTCCTTCAAATGTATTCCCTCTCTTTTACTGCTTCTGGAACTGTCTTGCCGAGTATGTGTTAAAATATCCAACATTTAGTTCTTTCCCTCCTCAAACCCATATAAAAATTATGCAGAAAAATATCTGGAATATATGGACTCCACTAATTGCAATACCTTCAAAATATTTATTTTGAGGCTCCTTTTCTCTTGACTACACCAGTCCAAGATGAACAAAGAACTCCAACACATGCACAGAGCAGATTTTTACTTTCCAGGATCCTGCTGACTGTGACTCTTTAGTTTCCTCTTTATGTAAGGGGCAGCCTATAGGCCATCACTGTAATGACTTCCTGGTCCTTCACCCATTACAACCCCAAGTCAGGTTAAAATATCTACAATACCACACTGCACCCAAGGTCTGAATATTGCTAGAAGAAATCATACAACTTATCTGACAGGTTTCACTTTAAATTCATTACTCTAATTCTCAAATGGGCATTCTGCTCTGCCTGGCATCCTATGGTTCTCTAGTTATGTTCATTCACACACAAATCAAGACAAGTGTTTAAAACTATCTACTGTATAAACAAACCTTCAGGCCCATCCATTGACCCATCACACTGAGAATCTAAATTAACTTAAGACATCCCATTCCCTAAATTTATTAATTTGTAAGGATATGTATCCATCTGAGTTCTTGTTTTCCTGTTATGATAAAAGCAGTTTCCATCTTGCCAGAAAAAACAACTCTTCTACTTATTTTCTAGATCCTATCCCCTCTCAATCTACTTATCTACTCCTGGACTTTCCTACTACAGTTATCTTTTCTCTCTCTTAAAATCACTTTTTTTTTTTTTTCCTGGTTCATATCCATCAACCTACCAATTACACGCCCTGGAATCTCCCACTAAGAAGGAAAGAGAAACCCTTCCATGAACTATAAGCTTCCTCTCCATCTACTGCCAATTTATTTACCTCCATTACAGGGGTAAGAAGTTGTATATATTCATGGTCTTCACTTTCTCACTTTCCATCCTTCCCTCCAACCATTCCAATGTAGCCTCTATCTTCGACAAAACTCTTGTCAAAGAACTCAAGATCTTCCATGTGATCAAACACAAGTAACCATTCCATCTTCCTTTTGCTCAACTTCTCAATACCTTTTAAGGAAACTAATCACTCTCACTTTTTACAAACACTTTCTTGCCTTCTGTGATACCACATTCTCTTGTTTCCTTCTACTTCATTTGCCATCCTTCCCAGTGTCCTATGTACTTTGTCCAACTGCTAAATATTGGGACATCACAGAGCTTGGTCCTAAGCTCTGTTTTTTCTCAATGATCTTTCCTCAGTTTCATCTAGTCCCAAGCTTTAATTATTGCTGATGGCTGCTCAATATTTCCATGTGAATTTTTAAGAGTCATCTCAAATATATCTCCGCCAAGGCAATGTAATTTCCCTCCCCAAATACATTGATCTCCTCCCCAAATCCAACACAATAAATGGGACAAATATCTACATAGTCTTCAAGCCGCAAATATTAGAGTCAGCCTTAAATCTTCTTGCTCTCTTACGTCCAAAACCAATGGCTGTCAAGTCCTATTCACTGTACTGTTGAGATATTCCTCAAATCTGTCCACTTCTCTAAATCTACACTCGTCCCTTTGAGCCATCATCAGTGTCATCTTTTGCATGGACTCTTACAATAGCCTTTCTCTTTCAAAACTTCTGCATTTAGATACAATCTGTCCTCCTTACCATGTCTATAAGACCATACAGATTTGTCTTCTGCCCACTTGCTACTATCTTCCTTGCTCAGTGTACTTCTATCACATTTAAGTTTGGTATTTTTGTATCAGTGTCTTAAACCACTAAACTTGTTCCTTCTCTCAGAGCATTGCTGATCTATTATTTTTTGATGAGGCATCTTTCCATGGTTCTTTGCATGGCTAGATCCTCCTCCTTTTTCAACTCTTAGTTCAACTATTCACTTTGACAAAGAGGCCTGCCTCTTGTAATGCAACAACCCCACTACCAATTGCAGTCACTCCCTACTACCTTTTTACTTTCAGCTAATTATTAATTGAAAATACTTTATTCATTAGTTTGTTCACTACATAAATATTTCCATATTAAAATACAAGTTCTGTTAAGAGTAAGAACTATTGGAATCGAATTCCCAACACATGGCCCATAACAGGTATGCAATAAAATGTGAATGAATAATATTTCATTAAATTTTTTTAGTTCTGTGTACCTTGAAGTTGATTTAAAATAGCTCAACTCATCATCAGTTCATTAATTCAACAAACAAATATTAAGTGCCTACACTGTCCTAAGGCTAAAACTATGGCACACATATAAAGAAAAACAGTTCCTACTTCATGCTGATAGAGAAGACGGTGTAAGAAAAGATTTGATGCCAAATAACAACTCTAAAATTAAGGTCAAATTTTGGTGGAATTCTTTCCAAAAACTCAAAATCTCAGTCTAATCATTAAAAAAAAAAACCCATCAGACAAACACAAATTCAGACACATTCCAAAAAGTATCTGACTAATATTCTCAAAACTGTCAAGATCTTTAAAAAAAAAAAGGGGGGGGGGGCGCGGATAATAAGCTGTTACAGACCAGAGGAGACTGGAGAAATGTGACAACTAAATGCAATGTGATATCCTGGATTGAATCTCGGAACAGAAGGGCTTTAATGAAAACCTGGTAAAATCTGAATAATGTCTGGAGTTCACAGTAATCTACCAATGTGGATTTATTAATTTTGACAAACTTACCATGGTAATGAGCAGTGGCAAAAGCAGGGCAAAAACAAAACTGGTGAAAGATCTATGGGAACCCTATTCTGTAATATTTTAATTAAAAAAAATTTTTTTAATTTGTTTTGAGAGGGGAGGGAGACGGGGAGAGGGAGAGGGAGGAAGCAAGGGAAGGGCAGCGAGAGAGAGGGAGAGAGAGACTCCCAAGCAGGCTCCACGCTGTCAGCGTGTCAGAGCTGGACACCGGGCTCAAACTCACAAGCCATGAGATCACGACCTGAGCTGAAATGAAGAGTCGAACATTAATCACCTGAGCTACCCAAGTGCACCCCTATACTGCATCATCCTAGAAACATCCCTGCAAATTTAAAACTATGCCAAAATAAAAAAGTTAACTTTAAAAAATTAAGGGAAAAAATGTTTCCATTCAGAACTATAAGACAGTAATGCAAAAGTTCACTTTTATAACGATTATGACATAAAAATTAAAATGAATACTATTTGGGCCAGAGAGCTTGAAAACTATGCACAATAAAAGAATTAAAAGAAACAAGTGGCTCTCATAAAACAAAATAAATACATGCAGTAGATAAATAATAAATATATTGCAATGATGGATAACATATATTTATAAATAAGACATGTTGGTAAATATTGACGAATGTTGATTTTTTTATCTTTATGTATCATGAAGGAATGGTTGGCAGTCAATATTTAATTATGCTCTATATGTTTATTTTTTTAACTTAAGAAAATAAGTGACAAAAACAATCAAATGTTTGAGTTCACACTATAATTGTTTCCAAGCACTAAAAACAGTTTTGGCTTCTCTTTAACAATCTTGCATGATTCAAGATTTCATACAGTTGGTTGGATACAAAATGGTAAAAACAGTTGCTCATTTAAAAAGTTTAAGGACTTTTTCCAAATCTAATGTGAAGATAAATGTCAGGTCTCTACATCTAGATAGGATGAAATCCTTTGTGGCTGAACAGTACTCCAGCCAAAAACAGGAAAGCCAGATTAAATTTAAAAATCCAGCTTAAAGACATCGGAAGGCTGCTGCTGCAACAATCGGTTGAGTGGGCTAAGTTTCTGAAATGGGCGATTTGAAGATCTGCAGTCTTTTTTTCTCCCTGAGATTTAAATATCCCGGCAAGGGGCTGGGAAGTCAGGCTTTGACTACACAGAGGGCTCCTGTTGGAGGAAGAATTCATCTAAGCATTTGGTAGTTGTGCAGGGCAGAAGTGACAAAATTAGAGATTTGAGACATTTTTCTACCTCAAATCATTTGATAAATCCCAAAGCTGTACAGGGCTTGAAATTAAAGTTAAGACTCTGAAAACTCTGAAAAGCATAATGGAGTTTTTCATAGTCTCACAATGCTGAGGAGATAAATATTAGAATACATGATTTACCAAGAGTAGAGTCCTACTGAATACACAGCTCTGTTTGGGAAGCCTCACCAAAAGTACACGGCTGAACCATAAGTAGACAAAGACTTAGCAAAACTTCCACGCAGCCTCCATGGGAGATAGTAAAGCATTTTAGATAATGATAGGAATTAACTGATAGGAAACATTTTATGAAGTAGGAGACAAAAGGGGCAATTGATTAAGCGATAATCTTAAGCAAGCAAGAAAAGATGAGAACTAGTATAGAAATAGCTTGTTCTTAAACAGGGGCATGTACTAAGAAAGAAATAAAAGGCACAGTATATGAGAACAAATGAGGGTAAGCTGGTGGACGCAATGGCGAAGATAAGCTGAAGCTCCTTTTTATACGCAAGAGGTGAAGTTAGATATCTGAGGAGAAAGAAGGGAGAAAAAATAGTCCTTTACAGTGGGAAGTGAATGGACCAACAAAAGACAAGAAAAATGCCAGGCAACACCAAGGCCCTACTTAAAGACAATGGTCATGAATTCAAGGATTAGCTGACAAATCTGTGTGCCATTCTCCTGCCATATAAAAGTGTGACGGTGTAGAACAGGCAGAAAGTTAAATTTTTAAGGCTTAGGCTTTGTTTGGTGAGGACAACGAGCCAAAAGAACTAAAGTGATCTTATATGCAAATTGATGACAATTAGGTGAGCCATGGAATCTAAGCTAGATGAAGTGGGAATATGAGAGGCTTGAAGGACAGTAAAATAAGAGGTCAAGTCAATAGAAACAGGTGCCAGTGGAGTTGAAAACTTGCTAGTCAGAATTATAGAGTAAGGGAGCTAGAAAGATAGTAAGTAGTTGTCAGTATGACAGAAATATGATGTAGAGAGGAGAGAAATCCAAGAAGATGAGAGGCCAGAACAGCAAAAGGATCATCTACAAAGGCATTTATATCACCAAGAATTAAGACAGGAGTGGGCTGAAGAAAGAGTCATTGAAATAGATCCTAAGACATTCAAGAAATGAGGGAAGCAACAGAGGTGTTTATAAATGACTGCAACAGGAGTGCCTACTGGGTGGAACAATCTGATGCATGAGTTTCAAAGGCAGACGTGCTCAGAGATGAAAAAGGAACTGTGATCTAAAAACACTAGTGGGGAACAAGCCTCCAAGTGCACTGGTGTAACTGCTGTGGGAGGAAACAGAATCACTACTGGAGAGGACTATAGTCGAAGCAGTATCCTCAGGGAGGTAATCAGGTTCCATTAGAGCAGGAAGGTGTAAATCATGTTCAGAAAATAATACACTAATAATTTGATTCATTTATCAATGTTTACTAAAAGGCACTGAATTAGGCACTGGGAATAAAACAGTAATAAAGACATAATCTCAGCCCTCACAAAACTGTGACTCAAGTAAGAAGTCTCATATAAAAGTGATTACGTTAAAGAATATAAAGAATATTCTTTTTTTTAATATAACTAAAATTTTGTAGCAATCTAACAGTTTTATTAGGAAACGTGGATGCATGTACTCAAAGAACAGTGGAACAAAATTTGTGACTATTTTAATATATTTAATCATCGTGGTATTAATTATGTGCTAAAAACTAATTTGAAGAATATGTGGGGAAACATCACTTTTTAATGGTAAAGAAACAGGGGAAAATGCTTTTACAGATACATGCAGTTACCTGAGACAAAGCAGCATCCCGTTCTTCTATCACTGCATTCATTTCTTCTGCTGTTATTCTCTTTTTACATTCCTTGGTCTTGTAGATTCTATCCACAATTACAGCTCCATTCTTCTGAATAGCTATCCCTGTGTCTGCATTGTTTATTCTGTTCAGTAATTCCTGTAATGTCTACCAACACCATTATATGTTAGTCAGACATGAAGTTTTAATATATTTTATTTAATATAGGGTTTTAATTAATAGGCACATGTGAATTGTAAATTGACTGAGTGAAGTTATTGAATTTTCATATTGCAGCAAAGATGTACATTATTAGTGTGTCAATTCTTCTTTTTCCCACATCTTAGTTCTTGAAACCCACTCAATTGAACTTAAGCCTCTAAGATATAAGACTGACATCAAGAAATCTCCTCAGAGAATGGCTTACCATGTCATTTTCTTCAGGGTTAATATTTTCTAGCCTAGAAAAAAGGGACACAGAAAGCCTGATCAGTAGCATTTCCTTAGTGCAGCAAAATGAGTTCGCTTTTTAAATCTTTAGAACCTCAAGTAATTTCATTCGACTAGTCTTTAGAGTCAACCATGACACTGAACATATTAAAGTGCCACCTGCTCGACTCCATCTTTCAATAATGCTCCATATCTTCTGCGCTGACTTCAGACTGTTAAGTTATTAATGTTTACTGCTATATATGACTACAAGGATCAATTGTTCATATGTGCTTAGATGAGGAAAGTTCCCTAGTGATAGAAACACTACTTCTCATCCTTATATTTATTCCTGGACTTTCAATTCTTACCAAAAACTGTATTTCCTCTGTTTTTTGGACTTCATCACAAATAAAGCAAGGCAAGTATTTTTATTGCAAAGTTTAACTATGTTCCCTCAAAAGCAAAGACAAATAATTGCAACTAAATTTGATCTGAAAATCTCTTGTGCTACCTATTTATTGAAACAAATATATCATACAGAAAAGCTGACCAAAACTGGACCACAGTTTTAGATGACTAATGTTAATTTCTCTTTTTCATTACATATATAGAATTACTGAATTTAAAGAGTAAGAAAGTAAATTGTTTCCTCTCATAAATGTATTTTGTATTAGAAGAGTTACAGTGCTTCCTGAAATGTTTTTTGACGTTGGTATGTACGAAAGGCAAACGAATGCAGGAAAGGCAAAGAAAGAAGCTCTAAATGACACGTTTTAGAAAATGTCTATAATATAATTTAGGCAACTATTAAATTGGGTAAATTAAACAAAAATTGGTAATGGGTATTAGTAGAATGATGTAGATTTTAGAAATGGCTCAATTATATTAAAATTATATTAAAAAGTTTAGATATATAGAAGTTCCTGTTTTCTCATAGACTCCCTCCCCTATTTCTGGGCTATGATTTAACATTTACCACAAGAAAGCATACCTGGGAAAGATAATACAGAAACTTTTTTTTGTTTGTTTTGATTTTTAAGATAATACAGAAACTTAGTAACTTTATTACAAGATTGTCCCAAACTTCACAGTTCAATGAAATTGTTACATTCACAGAGAGAAATTTAGAATATTGCATTTTTTACAGGAAAAAAATAAACATATATCAAAAATCTATTTCTATACACACTTTAACAGTGGAAGGTAAAAGGATGGTATAGTAATATTTGAATTATATATACTTAATGGATCTCAAAGTAGTAATGTCCACTTGGATTCACATTTCAGTAAAGGCAAATACTTTCACCTTTTATTTATTTCTCCCAAAATAATTCAACAGTTTTCAAATATCCTGCTTCATAAAAGCTGGTTCTACAAAAACTCTGAAGACAATAATAATTTCTTTTTTACTCAATTCAAGAACATAGTGAAAAGTGTAAGATAACAAAATTCTTACACTTTTTTATGATCATGTAAAAGTATTTGAAAGGCATTTAACCATCAGTTATTGGTCGGCTAAGTATCATTTTTTAAGGAAACCATATGTAGTGAGAAACTTTGACCTTAATGTTCTTTTTAGATGAAATCAGGCTAAGAGCCATTTACAGCAGTTTTCAAAGAGGATTCAGTTTAAATCCTTATAAATTTCAGAATTAACTTAATAAACTCAATAATTTAAAATGTGAAATGATACATGAAACTTAAACATTTAGATTAGTAGATTACTGGAAACTTAAAAAAATTTAGATCTCAAGGTTAAAAATCCCCTTCTTTTTTTCCAAAGAACTACATATGATTAGGAAGAAGACAACAATGTAGGAAGGTTGCCTAATTTGTACCTTCAAAATAACTAACACAACAAAGAGTATATGGAATGTCCATGTGATACCTGTAAGCTTTTATTTTTCAGGCACTGAAAATTATTACTTTAAGGAGAGACAAAGGAAGATTCTGAATGTTTTAAATTAACATCTTTCTAGAAGATATGGTAAATATAGTTGTATTTAGTCTAATATTAAATTTCCCTGTTAACAACTAAAGTTTAAAAAAAGATAAAATCTTATTATCAAAGGCTATAGTCCTTTCCACATTAACATTACAGCTATAAATAATGTACGTAATTGCCCTTAGAAGTACATAATGTATAGGGATTTATCATTTTGCTGATGAGTGATTCCGAATGAATCATGTTTGGTTTAAGGGCACCAGGTCTGACATGCAGGGCATGAGGTTTAGCCAACCACTTAGCATTTATTTGGATCTCAATTTTGCTTTATTATTATCCTTTATAATTGTTCTTAATTTTGTTCTATGATTATCCTTTGTAAGTACGGTGATAAATGGTTACTAAACAGACCACTAAAAGAGAAAACTAGAACTCTACCAAAGATGAGCAAATGGTTAATTTGTCATTTAAAAAATTACATACAGACAAGTAACTTTCAATATAAACAGGAGGCTGGAAAGAGAAAAGACCAGTATTTATATTTCTGTTTGTATTTCTTTAAAAGTTTCAGAAGTACTTGTCACAGATATCAAGAATTAATTATATCATAATTTAATCTCAACTAGGTTACTTACAGCAGAGATCCACAAACTTTCTGTAAAGGTTCATATGGTATTTTAGACTTTCGTTGCATGTTCTCTGTTGCAGCTACCAAATATTACCTATGTAGTACAAAGTACCCAAAGATAACATGTAAATGAACAGGTGTGGTTGTGCTCCAATAAAACTTTATTTACAAAACCAATTGAAAGGATGGGGGTGCACCATAGGTCCTTACTTTGCTCATCCCTGATGTAGAACACTGAAAAATGAGACCAGATCTTTAATGTTAAAACTATAAGTACCAACTATGACATATTTTCTGAACTGGATCATTCAATATCCATTTGAAAACTAACCACCAAAAAGAATAGATTTCAGAAAATAAAATTCAGTCTTATATCACTTACTGTATTACTTAAGAAAACATAAAAATTAGACAAACTACCTTTTAGAAAAAAGAAGACAATTTGAAACCAGTAAACCAGGCTTTCTATTTTCTATATAAAATGACTTGTTAGAGGTTTAAGGTTTACTAGTAGCATATACAACGTGTAAAGCTTTACTGGTTTAATGAAGACTTACAGTAATAGCTGATTTATAGAAAATACAGCTGACAAACTATAAATTATTTATCATTAACGAATATTTATAATTATACAAAAGAACCACAATCTTTTGGAAACTAAATTATGCTTACAACAGTCTAACTAGACATAATCATGATAATTAGTAAGAATTTTGCTGAAGTAAATGTCTATGGGCTCAAGTTTCAATTGATTTCCTATACAGTGCATATTCTGACTGACACCCTTGCACTCTAAGTAAAAACGCCCCTGCATGAAATGTCACATTTCTTGATTTATCCCTAGATCAGTCAATATCATGTCTTTCCTTTCTGAACCAATAGTCATTCACCTTGTTCATTGGGAAGCAGCTACACTTTGACCTCAAATGATAAAAAGAACTAGTGATCAGCTAATCAAAAAATGCTGAATTTGTTTTTATCCTCTCTCATTTTTACACAGGACTACCTTAATATGTTAAAAAATATACTGAAGAGACTGAACACAATTATCATGATCTCAAAAGTTGGAAAATACATACACAAACATGTCTAGATTAGTACATAAATTTTAGTCATTTTAATCTGAATCCTTTTTACTTTTTTCCCTAGTTTTGGATAAAAGAGAAAAAGAAAAAAAAACACTGAAGATTCAGGGTAGGGAAAGGCAGAAGTGGAAGAATATAAAACAAGACATATCACAGAGAGATAGAAGTGGATCAAAAGTGGCAAAGATGAAAGAAAGAAGACAAGGAATTTAAAGATTACAGGAAGCAAGAAACAAGGAGTTAAAACAAAAAGAGATGTGAAACAATGTATATTATTTCAACCTACAATTCACTACCTCCAAATATGCCTTTCAGCCAGCAAAGCTCAATTATAAATTGATTCTATCTTAATAAAGATTTTACCTAAAATGCACTATTGAGGGGCACAGCCACACCCACACTACTGGGTGGCTCAGTCGGTTGAGCCTCTGTCTTCAGCTCAGGTCATGATATCACAGTTCGTGGGTTCAAGCTCTGCGTCAGGCTCTGTGCTGACAGGTCAGAGCCTGGAAGCTGCTTCTGGGTCACCCTCTTTCTCTGCCCCTCCCCTGCTTATGCTCTGTCTCCTCTCAAAAATAAACATTAAAAAATAAAATAAAATAAAATGCACTATTGAAAGTTCAGAACTACAGCCCTCGATTGAGTAGAAAGGAACATCCTCAGTGACATTTAAAACGATGCTGACACACTATTCTCTTGTTGTTGTTCCTCCTTCTTATGTATGATTTTTCTTAGACTATCATACTGGAGGAGCTGACTACAAACTGTGGCTATGACACAATAATTATTCATACCAATTAATATTTCAAGTATTTATGAAGTCATTTATTTAATGCCTATCTTCTCAACTAAATTAGGACCATAATGCTGTGTTCTGAGGAACCTGACACAGTATATATTCAATAAATATTTACTGAGTGGACTAAATAACTAAAAGGCTTGGGATTGAGTGCTTTCTTTCTTGCCTTCCCCATTACTCCCTTAATACAAATGTTACAAAGAATAAAATGCAAAAGGCTCTGCCTCAAGGAATTCTGATTTCAATGTATTATAATAAAAATACATATCCAAATCAGACAATGAAAGGTAAAAAAAAATAGGGAAGAAAATTAGGCTCAATTTAGATCCATAAATTAAAGAAAGAAAATGAACAAAACTAAGAGAGCAAATTAACAGAGGATCCGAGGAAGAAGTTTTGATTTGAATATGCGGGCAGATGTTTGTGCCACTGATCAGGGCAGGGGATCAAGGGAGAATAAGGTTTTAAAAATGAATTAAATTCCATTTGAGATATGCTAAGTCTGAATTGCCTGTGTAAATCTGAGATAGATAAGTCCTACAATGTATAAATGACTTTGACTGTTGGACAAGTGGTCAACCACTCAGAATTTTTTCACCTATAAAGCACAAATATCACCAAACTCAAGGAATTGTGACACTGTATATAAAAAACTGATTTATTATCTTTGGCATATGATTTTGATGTTTTGGCATATGATTTTGATGTTTGAAAAGAAACACAAAGCTATTTAGAAGCAAATTTCACCAATAAATTTGGTAATTAACCTACAAGATCTACAGTTATGAATTACATGTAAATACAGCACTGTGCAGCAGCTGATAAACTGAATGAAATAGTACTTGCAAATCCCTAAAGAAGAGTTCTGAAGTTATAATAAGAGTATTACTGAAATAAAAGAGATATCTACTTTGAAAACTTATGTTTACAAACATTTGGCCCCAGCAAGTATTTTTATAGCTATAAACAAACTGATTTTAAAAGGTATATGGAAAAACAAAGGTACTAGAATAGCCAAAAACAATTATGTAATAAAAGAGCAAAATTAGAAGGCTAACATTATCTGATTTCAGACACTATAAAGATTCAATAATAAAGACTATGTGGTATTGGCAAAGGGATAAACTGCTTAAATCAATGGAAGAGAAAATAAAGTCCAGAAATTAACCCACACTAATACGGTCAACTGATTTTTTGACAAAGGTGCCAAGAAAATATAAGAGAAATGACGGCATTTTCAACAAATGGTGCTGGAAAAAATGAATGTCCATACACCAAAAACAAAACAAACAAAAAAAAATAAACACCTCCTCAAGTACCACATCCCTAACGTAAAAACTAACTCAAAATAAATCACAGATCTAAATGTAAAACATGAAATTTATAACTTCTAGAAAAAAACAAAAGATCTCAAAAAAGCTGTGTGACCTTATAGACAGCAATGAGTTTTATATTCAATACCAAAAGTACAATCAAAGAAAGAAAAAAAAAATCAATAAACTGAATTTCATCAAAATTTCAAAATTATGTTTTGCTAAAAACATTAATATAACGACAACAACAACAAAAAACATTCACTGCTGATGGGAATGCAAAATGGCATAGCACAACCACCCTGGAAGGGTGCTTGGAAGTGTCTTCTAAAGTTAATATAGATTTAACATATGTCCCAGCAATTACATTACTAGGTTTGGCCAACTGATTTGAAAGCATATGTCCACACAAAACTTATATGCAAATGGTAACAACAATGTTATTCAAAACTGCCAGAAACTGGAAAAAAAAATCACCAAGGGGTAAGAGGATGCTAGCATATAGTACGCAGACTATGAAAAAAAGCCTGACTATATTACAAACTATATTACATAATCTCACCTAAGGGTGTAGAGGGAAAAAAGAAGAGCCAACCTAAGTAACTTGGTACTTTGACTGAAAACTGTCAGATTAAAGGCTGAAGGAACTATACAGAAACAGTACACTCTAGTAGGTAAAGTTGTTTCTCAAAGGGGTATGGATTAATGATCCTCAAAGAGTTATAATGTATACAGGGGTAGAGCAAATAAGGAAATGGATAGTGGGAAATGGAAATGAGGTTCCCTATTGTTGGAGAGGAAATTAAACATAAGAAAAAGGAGAAAGCCAGATGAACTATGTGGTACTGGATTAGAATAAGAGAAATCGGTATGAATTCAGGTTTAGCTTAATAAGGATACAGATGGATAGATACATAAATAATTTCAGATATGTGTATATATAACAGTTAGTATACACACATATAGATCTTAGCTCTTTTTGTTAATTGGGCCTAGAAGTAGTTAGACCCAGTAACAATGAGCACATCCAGCATTCAGATCTTGTTTTCTAATGCCATTTTCCAATAAAAGGAATAAGACCTCTTGGAAGAATGGCTGCTTCTAGGGATGGGGCATGTACACTTCTATACATCTATAGAAGACATGACCCAGGGGGATCTTGAGGTGCCAGAAAGTAGAAAAAGTATTTAAAAATCAAAAGGATGGGGACATGTCAAAGGGATATAGAGGCCAACTGGAAGAGTTGCCAATGGTCAAGATGGAACACTTCAGGCAACAAAATAAACAACATTGTATTAGATTATAACCCAAAGTATTAAAGAGTATCAATGAGTCTATACTAACATAAACAAATGAATAAGTGAGGGAGAAGAGAAACCTCTTACACTGAAAAATTACAAATAATTTATGTAGACAGTCTCCCTGAGGAAAGTAGAGCTCAATTAACCTCTCAGCCTACATCCCTTATCTCCACGTAAGTATGGCCACACTTAAGTAATCTGCTTCAAAGAATATGAAAGAATGTTGGTAAGTAACCTTATAGTGGAGACACATGGCAAATACTACCTTCACTAAGTGATCAAGATTAATATAACTGGTGTTAAGTCATATTGACAGCATAATGTTGAAATAATATGAGAATAGCACTTCAGTCTTGTACTCTTTATCCTCCCAAAAACCAATACTTCAATCTAACCATGAGAAAAAATTAACAAAAACTCAAATCGAGTAACATTCTATAAAATGCCTGACCAATAATCCTAAAAACTGTCAAATAATCAAAAACAAAACAAGGGAAGTCTGAGCAGGCAAAGGAGTCATACCAACTAAATGTATATGGGATCTTGGAAGGGACCTTGGAACACAAAAAGAACGTGAGAAAAATTAGTAAAATCTAAATAAAGTGTGGAGTGTAGTTAATAATCATGTTAAGAATGCTGCTTTCTCCCCTATGACACATGTATCATAATAATGTAAGCTGTTAACAATAAAGGAAACTAGATGATGGTTATACAGAAATGCCCTGTATTATCTTCACAACTTTTCTGTAAACCTAAAATGTACTCTAGAGGCACTTGGGTGGCTCAACCGGTTAAGCGTCCAACTTTGGCTCAGGTAATGATCTCATGATTTAGGAGTTCAAGCCCTGCGTTGGGTTCTGTGTTGTCAGCTCAGAGCCTGGAACCTGCTTCAGATTCTGTCCCCCTCTCTCTTTGCCCCTCCCCCACTTGGGCTCTGTCTCTCTGTGTCTAAAATAAATCAATGTTAAAAAAAAAAATTAAAGTACTCTAAAATGAGAGGTCTGTTGGGATAAAAAGTTAGTGCAGTAAAATCTGAAAAGACATCTGTTTATCCCATCATATAACCACATGAACAGAAAAAAATTAATCAAACAGTAAAGAAAGTAGGACATCTGGGGTGCCTAGATGGCTCAGTCGGTTAAGCATCCGACTTCAGCTCAGGTCATGATCTCACAGATTGTGAGTTTGAGCCCCGTGTTGGGCTTTGTACTGACAACTCAGAGCCTGGAGCCTGCTTCAGATTCTGTGTCTTCCTCTCTCTCTGCTCCTTCACAGCTCATACTCTCTCTCCTTCGAAAATATATAAACATCAAAAAAAAAAAAAAAAGAAAGAAAGAAAGAAGAAGAAAAAAAAAGAAAAGAAAGTAGGACATCCAACAGTAATTTTTAAAGATTTTATTTTAAAACTTATTTTCTGAGAGGCAGAAAGAGAGAATCCCAAGCAGACTCCATGCTATCAGTTCAGAGCCCAACATGTGGCTCGATCTCATGAACCATGAGATCATGACCTGAGCTGAAATCAAGAGTCAGATGCCTAACAGACTGAGCCACCCAGGCACTGCTATCATAAAGTAATTTTTAAAAGCAGGGTAGAGACATGATGATTTGGGGGCGCCTGGGTGGCTAAGTCAGTTAAGCGTCTGACTTTCGCTTAGGTCATGATCTCGCGGTTCGTGGGTTCGAGCCCTGCGTCAGGCTCTGTGCTGACTGCCAGCTCAGAGCCTGGAGCCTGTTTCAGAGTCTGTGACTCCCTCTCTCTCTGACCCTCCCCTGCTCACGCTGTCTCTCTCTCTCCTAGAAATAAATAAAACATTAAAAAAAAAAATGAAATGATGATTTGGGTCAAGTTCACCTCTTTTCCTTTTACACATGAAAACAAGTATTGGAGAAAAGCCAGTGAGCTCACCAAATCCTGAGACTTTTCCACAAATACCACACAGCTTGGAAATAGCCTGAGAGACCAATGAGTTGATTAGATAGACCAGAGAAAAGTAACATCTTTCCTGAATAGAAGCCTTTGTTATTGAAGAATCTATATAAAGGAAGGAAGAGGCACAGGGCCGCCATTTTCTACTACACCAGTGGGACAAATAAAAGCCTAAAAGTAATACTCCATGGAATCACAATATGCACAAGACCAGGTAGAATGAGCCCTTAGTGCACTGCAAGACACGAAACGAAATCCCATAGCAGAGGACAGAACCTCCAATAAAAGGGATATACGTCCCCAAGGAGATCATCCCAATCTCTATTCCCCCTACCCCATTGCCACAGGACTATGTAGACAGATGGCCAAAAAGAAATACCTTGCCAAGAAACTGTAGCTCTGAGGAGAAGGCAAATAGATTTCAAATAATGTGAAATGTTTATGAAGAAAAATTCACTTGCACTATATTAGAATAAAGAAAAGTTCTTGACAATTGATGCATGAGCAAGATGAAGAGAAATGACATGGCAGTTATGATTATGCTACAAATACACAACAACAACAACAAAAGATAAGGGGCACCAAGGTAGCTCAGGTGGTTTAGTGTCCAACTTTTGATCTCTGCTCAGGTCATGATCTCATAAGATCGAGGTCTGTGCAGACAATGTGGAATCTGCTTGGCATTTTCTCCCTTCTTCTCTCTCTGCCCCTCCTGCATTCACTCTTTCTTAAAATAAATAAATGGACATTAAAAAAAGATCATAATAGAGAAAATAACATAAATCAAGAGAAAGAAAATCTTCCTGCCAATGCTTGGCATTTTATTATTTCTTTCTTTCTTTCTTTTAATTAATTAATTTTTTTTTTTTTTTGGAGATAGGGAAGAGGGAGAGGGAGACAGAGAATCCCAAGCAGGCTCCTGACTCAGCACAGAGTCTGACGTGGCGCTTGATCCCACAACCATGAAATCATGACCTGAGCTGAAATCGAGAGTGGGATGCCTAACCAACAGAGCCACCTAGGTACCCCCAATAGTTGGTATTTTAGAAGACCATTATAAGAACATGAATTCAATAAAATAAAGTTCACAGAGAAAATTCCAAAACATTAAATGAATGAAAAGGGAAGTTGAAAACTTAAGGAAACAAGTTGAAAACCAAAAACAAAATAACAAGTAAAAATTTAATAAATGAACTACAAAACACAGAAACAAGAATAGTGACAACTGGAATTACTAATATAAAGAAAAATTTTGAGATTATCACAGTGAATACAGAGAAAAAAGAGGGATACAAATAATTATTGAATAGATAAAAGATAAAAACAAAAAATGTCTCATTATAAGAATAACCAGGGTCGCTAAAACAGCCTAACAAATAGAATACAAATCTTATTTGTATTCTACAAATCTAAATTCACAAATCTAAAATTACCATGAACTAAAAGAAGAATCAAATAGTCCCTAGAAAGCTGTCTTGTGGGTCCCCAAAATGTTATTAAAGAACAATCAACACATATATCATGAATAAGTTCGACTTCAAGAACAAAGAATCCTTTAGGTATCCAGGCAGGAAACAAACAAACAACAAAACAAAAACACAAACCAAAAGTAAGTGAGGAAAAAAACCCTGGGACCTGACTTCTTTTTAGCCAAACTCAGTGTCACAAAATAGAGTAACATTTTTACACCGCATAGAGTAAAAAATAAAAAAAAATTACCCAATAGTTTTATTCATAACCAATTTGAATATAAGGATAACACAAAGCCAGTCTGAAGCATACTAAATCTGAGAATAAAGTATATATTAGCCCTTCCTCAAAAAACTGACAATGAAATTCAGTTACAAGGGATCCCCCCCAAAAAAATCAAGTGTGAAAACATCATGAATGACAAAAGTTGCAGCAATGATTATTCAATCCTTTTAAATATAAAATCAAAATTAAATAAGAGGGAGGTACTTTGGCTACAGAATCTAATACAGCTTTTATAAATGTTTTAAAACTAGAATTTATAAAGACAAAGAAAAAGGAGTTTAAAATTTATTTCAGAGCTGAAAGTCATAGTTTTTAATGAAACACTGCATGTTTCAAAAAACTGAAAAGAAGAATTGATGATTCTAATACCTTAATGTTTTTTAGTCTCTTAAATTCTGAAGGATCTTGGGGAATTAATATATAAGAAAACTTTGGGGTGCCAGAGTGGTTCAGTCAGTTAAGCAACCAACTTCAGCTTAGGTCATGATATCACAGTTCATGGGTTTGAGCCCGATATCCGGCTCTGTGCTGGCAGCTTGGAGCCTGGAGCATTTCAGATTCTGTGTCGCCCTCTGTCTCTGCCCCTCTCCCGCTCACGGGCTCTCTCTCTCTCTCTCAAAACAATAAATAAACATTTAAAACAATGTTTTTAAAAGAAAACTTCGTACAAAGTTCAAAAATTTCTTTAGTTTAGCTTCAATTGACTATTACTCCTAAATTCAAGTAACACATAGCACTAGCTATGAGCCAGGTACTTTTCAATATTTACTAAATCATTCAGTCCTTATAACAACTTCTACAAAGTAGGCAATATTTACCCATTTTGTCGACAAAAAAATGAGTCCCAAAGACTGAGTAATTTGTCCATGGCTGTACATCTAGAAAGCAACAGAGCCATGATTCAAATACAAAAGCCTGGATCTAGAATCTGTGCTGTTAACCTCTACATTATATGGTCTTTCAAATAAAATACCATGTAAAGAATGATTTGATTTTTATCAAATTAATTCTAAGCATCCATCCATTTAACCATCAGCCATCCATTCTTGTAGACTATAGTGTTTAACTACAGAAGCAAAGAGAAATGTTTGGGATAATGTTTCTTTATTAATAAAAATAGTTATTTGGGAGTAGGCGGTGGGGAACTCAGGTGATTTGTTGTTGTTGTTGTTGTTTCTTTATGTCTATTATTCAATGAGTTCAATGCCTTACAAGGAGTCTATCAATTTTCAAAAGAAAATGAAGCCATTAAATAAACGAAAAACAAACCACATTACCTAATCACAACTGAACACTGTCATGTTAATTATTTAATGACTTTTTGTCTCCCTAATGAACAGTGTTTTAATAGTACTTTACTATAATCCTCCACGGACTCTAGCACAATGATGGGCAGAGCAAACACTCAATAAGTATATTGATGGATCATCATAAAATATTACATTACTACATTATACCTATCTTGCAAGTAACATCTTTCTAGATACTCTAGGGCCTTTACCTACATCTGACTCCTTAGACTAGCATCATTTACATTATCAGGGAGCTTGAAGAAAAACAATCTTAAGCTCCATTCCGGACTTAACTGAATGAGAATGAGCATTTTAACAAGACTTCCCAAGTGACTGAAGTCACATTAAAATTGGAGAATTACTTATTTCTACAGCATTGTTTATCTAAGTGTGGTCCATTATTTACCTATATCAGAATCACCTGTGCTACTTGTTAAAAATACAGATTATCAGGAGCACCTGGGTGGCTCAATGGATTAAGCGTCTGACTCTTGATTTCAGCTCAGGTCATGATCTCACGCCGAGGAGTGTGAGTTTGAGCCCCGCATCGGTATCTGCCCTGACAAGGTGGTGCCTGCTTGGGCTTCTCTGTCTCCCTCTTTCTGTCTCTCTCTAACACTAAAAAAAAAATGTAGATTCTCAGGCTCTACCTTATATCAGGTGTCATTAAAATTTATGACAAACCTAATAAAGTAAAAAGTAGTGAAGAACAGAAATGAGCATATTAAGCAGAGAGCAGTGAAAGAACCCACACGTGAAATAAACCAAGAAAGCAATAATAAGAGAGGAAGAGGGGCGCCTGGGTGGCTCAGCCGGTTAATCGTCCAACTTTGGCTCAGGTCATGATCTCACGGTTTGTGGGTCTGAGGCCCTACATTGGGCTCTGTGCTGACAGCTAGCTCAGAGCCTGGAGACTGCTTCGGATTCTGTGTCTTCCTCTCTCTCTGACCCTTTCCTGCTCACACTGCCTCTCTCTGTCTCTCAGAAATAAATAAAACATTAAAAAAATTTAAAAAAAAAAGACAGGGAAGAGGCATCACAACGGAAGATACAGTGACGATATCAACAACAGACTATGAAAGTAAAGAAAGTAATTGTACATATTTCTGTGTATTTCTTCTTCTTTTTTGGGGGTGACTGTTATTCCTGACATGCAAACTACTACAGCACGTCCAAAGTTTCAGAAAGACTATGTGGATATGGAATTTAATACTGTACCATATTAAGAATCTGTAAGTTTCTGAATATGTAACCACCACAAAATGCATGCATTTTATAAATGCTCCAAAAGTCACAAATAGTTTTAAATGTATACATACAGTTTTAGAGACATTTCCATATGCTTTGCTCGTGCAATTGCTTCATCTCTCTCCTCATTGGCTAACCGCAGTCGAGACATAATAGCTTCATCGCGTTCCCTCTGTGCAAAATAAACTTCTTCAACTAGAGCTACCAAAATATATAATCCATAATTAATTAGAGAAAATAAAAAATGCACACTTTTAGCAAAAGTAAAAAGCAAAAATAATTTTATTAATTCACTATCAATCACTTGAAAAAATATTATTTTTGAAAGCTACTGTAGGATTGAGATACACTTCCTACCTGTAGAAATGCAAAGAGGTCAAGTAATAACAAATATATGGAGCTTGTGAAATAAAGGGGATTTACACATATACTGCAGATATGTGTTCATATTTCTACAGCAATCTGAAGAGCAATTTGGCAATATTTATTACAGCTGAAGAGTTGCCCGGCCTATAACCTGGAAATCTCCTCTTTGGTATGCAGCTACAGAAATTCTTGCACGTGAGCACAAGGAAACATGTATAAAAAATGTTTATTGCAGCATTATGTTATACCAAATACTTAGAAAATAACTAACTTAGAACTTCTAAGAAACTTCTAAGTTTCTAACTTAGAAAAAAAAACTTACTAAAATGGAATATGATACAACATTTAAAATGAATTAGCTATGGACACAGAGACGTTTCAAAAATAAAATTACGGCAAATATTGTGAGGTGCAAAGCAAAACAACTCTATTGTTTATGGACAAACACAATTAGTAAAAACATTAAAACAAGCATGAAAATGATAATCACCAAATTCAGGATAATAGTTATCTCAGTAGCATAGTGGAGGAAAAGCAAAGAAAATGGGACCAAGGAAAAGCAAACGGGCTGGGCTGTGCTCTTTAGCACTACATTATCTCCAGGGAGCACCATTTATATGTATTATAATACAAATAGCGTCATCTAGATTTGTGCAGCACTATTTAGGAAGCTTTGATGTTGTCATTTCTCATGCATAATTTCTACCTTAAATCTTACATAACTTTTAAAATATCACCACAATGTTAGACAAAAAGGGGCTTAAACACCTAGATCACTAAACCAAATTTTATTTACACTGTCAAATCATAAAATAAACTTAGAACGGATGTTTGAAATATTCCTTTAGTTCACAGAACATTTGGCTTTTGCTAACATTTGTCATAGATTAATGCATAATCAGGAGTTATTTTTGTATTATTTACATTATACATGGTAGAAAAGAAACAAACCCTGAGAATAAGTCACCTATATCTTCTCCATAATAGAATATAAAATGGAACATGTAATGGCAAAGCTGAAGTCAAAACCATATCCAAGAAGGTGAGCCTAAGAGAAGAGAAATATATTCATCCATCCGTTCATTCATTCATTCACTCACATTCATTTATTCTCTCATCAAATATTTATCAAATTCCTGTGACAGTCATCCATCTATTTTAGTCAATATGTCTATAATGGTTTGAAAAGGCATTACCATTCTGGAGGTGTATACATTCTCTTACAAAGAGACTGACAGTCAGAGAAAAGAGGCCCAAAAATTAGATAGATAGATAGATAGATAGATAGATAGATAGATAGATAGATAGACAGAGTGAGTAATGGCATCAAAGACAATGTATCTGGAACACAGCAAGAGACAGTGAGACTTCTGGGAGATCACACTGGGCCTTGTGGATCCATTGCAAGGATTTTGGATATCATCTAACTTTCATGGTAGCCACTGGAGAGTTCTGAGCAAATGACAGCATCACATTTATATAGTGGAGTTCTGGCTTCTAGGTGGGAAACAGTCCAGACGTGGGCAAGTGTAGAAGCAGAGACCAGTTAGGAGACTACAGGAGTAGTCTAAGCTAGAATTCACACGAATAGCTCATGTAAATGGTCCATTCCCTGAAACTTTAAGCTGCCTAGAAGTAAATATATGTGCCATCCTAGAGTTTAGATATGACACTAAAGGATCTCTAGAACAGGAACAATTCGATCAGAGCTGTGCGTGATTGATTAATGAGAGAAAGAGTGCATGAGGGGAGGGGAAGGAGGAGGGGCAGAGGGGGAGAGAATCCTAAGCAGTCTTCACGCTCAGCATGGAGCCTCATGAAGGGCTTCATCCCAAGACCCTGGGACCATGACTGGAGCTGAAATCAGGAGTTGGACATTCAACTGACTGAGCCCAGGGCCCCAGATCTATACTTTAGAAGGAAACTCCCACAAATTAGCATACAGAGTGGAAGATGCAGGGGTCAGTGGAAAGTTGCTGTTTGGACTGCATGTGCCCCCTGACCCAATCTTAGATTATGTACAACACTCCAGGTAAGAAATAATGAAATCCTGAACTAAGTCATTCTTAGTTATGAATGAAAAAGAAAATGGATTCAATTCATAATAAAACGGGTAAAATAACAGAACCTAAGAGTTAAGCATGTACTAAATACATTTTAGAGAACAGAAAAATAGGACAGGTGACCTCACTAAGCCATCTCTCAATCTATTAGTAGTATGTTCTTCTTAAAACCTTAGGATAAACAGGTAACTCTTCTCACTACTGCTACACAGATTTCAAGGCAAAAAAAGTTCTTAGTCTGGCATTCAAGGAAAACTAGAGTCCAATTCTGGCTTACCTTCCCAGCATCAGCTACCACCATCTTCCCTCTAGGACAATGTTATATAAAATACAGGTTGCAATGTATAGGAGGATTAGGAGGAACTTGACGGAGGAACAAGGGGGAGAAGAAGGGCAGAAATGGTGGGGGAAAGGGAGAGAAGCAAACCATGACTCTTGAATGCTGACAAAAACTGAGGACTGAGGGATGTGGGGGGAGGGGGGGATGGGCATGGAGGAGGACACTTGTGGGGATGAGCACTGAGTGTTATGTGGAAACTAATTTGACAATAAACTATTAAAAAAAAAATACAGGCTGCAAAACATGTTTTTAAGGTATGTATTGTTTTAATGTATTACAAAAACATTAACTGGCACACAGTAGGTCTGTAATTTCTCCTAGTGGCATGTAATTTCACGTCTAATAAATTTTAAATTTCTCTAAGTTACCAAAACACATTTTTGAGCCAATAATATATTTATTAGAGTGTCTGGGTGGCTCAGGGGGTTAAACATCCGAGTCTCTTAATTTCGGCTCAGGTCATGGTCTCACAGTTCATGGGTTCAAGCCCCTTGTTGGACTTTGCTCTGAAAGCATGGAGCCTGCTTGAGATTCTCTCTCTTCTCCCTCTCCCTTCCCCTACCCTGCTCACGCTTTCGGTCTCAAAATAAACTAATAAACTTAAATAAATTATTTTAAATAATATATTTATCTAGTTAAAAAGTTGAGCTGATTTAAAGAAAAATATTGAGTAGAAAAAAGTTAGCATGTGTGATAAAATTTCTGGAAGTATATGTTAAGATTAAATTTTAAGCAACAGAGACTTGTCCTTCCACCTAAAACAACTTTTTAAAATGGATAAAATATATGTGGTGACAGCTTTCAAGGCTATAAGGAAAAAAAGAACAGTGACTTTGAGGCAAGATGGGTGGGAATGAGTTGAGCCCTATGAATGTCCCAGCTTAACACACTGAAAGAATTTCCAAAAGATAGTACAGGAAGGGAAGAATCTAGGAGGAGCCCAGCTGACTCTACAATTTGAGAGGGCAGAGATAGAGTATAGGGAAAACAAAGCAGCTGGAATTCACAGGAGAGCCTATTAGAGAAAAAAACCCGAAAACCAAAAACCAAAAACCAAAAGCAGCTGCAAAGAAAGAAAATTTTGGAGACCTGTAGAGGGTCTTCCTCAGAAAGTCAGTTGAGTACTGGGTGTACATGTATGAGTAAACCACTTTTTACAGGGGAAAGAACCGCTTGAGAGGATTAGAGGCAACAGTGCCCTAGGCTACAAAAAGCCAGAAACAGTGTTTATTGCTCCCACCAGCCAGACTAGAAAACCTCAAGATTCATGAGGTACTGGATAGAGTACTCAGAAGGGTCTTGCTTCAGTGGTGGGGATTAATTAACTACAGACTAAACTCTGCTCTGGTAACATCTAGCCTATCTTTAAAACAAGACCCCAAAGGAGAGATCTGTTTCCCGAAAATGTAAGTAAATGTCAGAACAAAGCTCAAAAATATTCTGTAAGAATACAAAAATAGCTTCCAAAATGGTGAAATTTATCACTGCCAGGTATGCGAACAAGCACCAAAATTAGGACTCATAATGATAAAAACTTAACTGAAACTGACCAATATTTTCTCAACCTACTGATACATAACTGTTTTATGTGTTTCTGTTTAAAGATACCTTGTTCAACACATACTATTGATATAACAACACTGAATTAACGGCCAACAACACTGTAACTTATGCCTGAACAAAACTTATCTAACAAACATATTATCGCAGCCTTCTTCTATTCAGGGAGCACTAGACTGTATTTCCCCACTACACTTGGGGGCTGTTTGAAACAGTGAAGTCACCAACAAAAGGCACAAAAATGAAGTAAATCTGACACTAAATAAGTGCAAAAATAACACTTATTTAGAGTATAGGAGTTGAAATGAGAAGGTAGAGTGTGACCTTGAGATGATTATATTGTTTTTCTTATTTTAGTAATTTTTATTAAATTTTTAAAGGTAAAACAACCTTTAATTCCACAAGATGAATGTAAAACCTAAAACTATAAACATTCTAGAAGAAAACTTCTGTGAGTTCAGATAGGTAAAGCTTTCTTGACGATAATTCTTAAAAACTGATAAACTGGACTTCAATCTAATTCAGTTAAAAATCTTTTTTTTTTAATTTTTTTTCTTTAATGTTTTATTTATTTCTAGGAGAGAGAGAGAGACAGCGTGAGCAGGGGAGGGTCAGAGAGAGAGGGAGTCACAGACTGAAACAGGCTCCAGGCTCTGAGCTGGCAGTCAGCACAGAGCCCGACGCGGGGCTCGAACCCACGAACCGCGAGATCATGACCCAAGCGAAAGTCGGATGCTTAACCGACTAAGCCACCCAGGCGCCCGTAATTCAGTTAAAAATCTTTACTCTTCAAAAGACACTGATGAGAAGATTAAAAGACAAGCCACAGATGGAAGAAAATAACTGCAAAGCACATATCTGAAAACAGACTTGTATCCAGATACAATTTTTAAAACTCTCAAACCTCAATAATAAGGAAAAAATCCAATTTTAAAAAATGGGCAGAAAACTTAGAAACTGTATCAAAGCAGACATACTGATGATAAATAACAACAAAAAAAGGTGCTTTATAGTCATTAGAGAAATGCAAATTAAAACTATGAGATAACCACATACCTATCACAAAGGCTAGCATGAAGGCTAGAATGAAAGTATGATTAAAGATACTGGGAAGAGGAGAGAGCAACTGGAACCCTCATTCACTGATGCTGGACGGCACTGTGAGTGAACCACAGTTTGTCAGTTTCTTAAAAAGTTAAACACATATCTACCAAAGACTAACCTATTCCACTCACAGATATTAATTCAAGAGAAAATAAAGCCTATGTCCATACATAGACTTAACACATAAATATTCACAGCATCTTTATTTATAACAGCCCAAAGTAGAAACACAAATTTCTACCAGCAGATGAATGGATGAACAAACTACATGACAAACTGAGGTAGAACAACTGGATATGCACTTGCATAAAATAAAATGCTGTTAATTGACAGAGTTAGTAAATTCTTATTATGAACATAGCTTTTGGAAGTACTTTGCAGCACAATTTTCATAGTTGTTTCTTTTTTTAAGGTAGTATCACGAGTGCTATGTGGCTTTCTATGTAGTACACTAGTCTGTTACCATGTATCAGAATCAAAAAGGCATGAAAGAAACTTCTGCCCATAATATAGTCTACAATAATGCATTTTATTTCCCCCTTGTAACTGTATACAATTTCCTTCCAGGAAGGATACTCACAACAGTCTATAGAAAGCAACATGGTGTACTAAGAAGAATATGGGCTTTGATTCAGATCCAATGTGCTAACATACTAAAGATAAGCAACCTATTTTTTGTATATTTCTTACATTATTTTAGTCACAATTCAGGTGCATAAAAAGAATATAATACCACCATTTATGGTTATTAGGGACATATTAAGTTAGATAATACATGAAAGCTCTTGACCAAATACAGTAGATGCTCAACAAACACTGGTTCCATGCCATCACCACCATACCACCCACAATCCATAGATTCACAATGTGGCTCCATTTCTAGACACACTGAAAAGATGGTTTTAATTAATTTGGACCATATATAATATATGTACACACACACACACACACACATATATGTATATACATATTTTCGGTGACATTCAAAAATTATAAATGGGAACTGAAAGAAAAATTATTCAGAATGAATGCTATATTATATACCGCACACTATAATGACATAATAGTTTGTACAAAATATCACAACATTCTAAGATATTTAAAGTTTTTCACATTATAAAACATTTCTTCATTTCACTCCTGTTTAGGGCAGCATTATTTACAAAGAGCCAAGATGTGGAAGCAACCCAAGTGTCCACTTACAGATGAATGGATACAAAGAAGTGTATACATACACATATTATTCAGCCCTAAAAAGAATGAACAACATTTGCAACAACAAGGATTGACCTAGAGAGTATTAGGCTAAGTGAAGTAAGTCAGACAGGAAAACAAATACCATATGATTTCACTTGCATGTAGCATCTAAAAACAAAACAAAATTAAAAAAAAAAAAAACAACAAAAAACAACCAACCAGGGGCACCTGGGTGGCTCAGTCGGTTGAGTGTCTGACTTCGGCTCAGGTCATGATCTCACGGTTTGTGAGTTTGAGCTCCGCATCAGACTCTGTGCTGACAGCTTGGAGGCTGGAGCCTACTTCGGATTCTGGGTCTCCCTTTCTCTGTCCCTCCCCTCCTCGCACTTGGTCTCTCGGTCTCTCTCTCTCTCTCAAAAATAAACAAGCATTAAAATAAACAAACAAAATGAATGAATGAATAATAAAACCAACCAACCAACAAAAAACAGAATAATAATATAGAGAATAAGCTGTTGGTTGCCAAAATGGGAGAAAATGGGGGTATAGGCAAAATGAGTGAAGGGGAGTGGGAAACACAGGCTTCCTATTATAGAATGAATGAGTCATAAGAATGAAAGGTACATCATAGAGAATGTAGTCAATGATTTTAATAGTGTTGTATGGTGATAGATGGTAGTTATACTTGTGGTGAACATAACAACATGTAGAGTTGGTGAATCATTATGTTGTTCACCTGAAACTAATGTACTGTGTGTCAACTATACTTCAATGAAAAAAAAATTAAAACACTTCTAATCTGCAGGTCAGATAGGATGGACAAAATGATGCTACACAGTGATCTAAGTACAGATAAACGTGTGTCATGCTCTGAAATATTGTGACATATCAAAAGGTTAAAATACTAATTACTAAACTTTAAATGTCAGTAGGCTTCCTATTATTTCTGTAAAGTATGATGAGATCCTTATAAAGTGACATTTAATGTAAGCTGTGTTCTACTTTATGTACAATAACACTTAATGATAAAGGTAAGATTAGCAATGTCGAGGACTTTAACAGTAAGTATAAGTATAGTTATTTCTATGCTTAAATGCTTTATACTCAGGGCTTATTTGGTCATTGTTGATCAAGAGAAAACATTCTTCTTTCCCTCTATAATGCTATCAACTCTAGAGATATAAATAATGTGCATATTAAAAAGAGACTGCCTTATGAGTATTCTAAGGTTAAGTTTTAAAGTGCCATAGAACATACAAACGTAAAATCTGATTATACATTTTGTAAATGCTAAGTTTTCCTAAAATTAATTTTTGAACATTAGGTTATATGTGAAATTTGATTATGAAAAACCTGATTCTTTCTAGAATTCAGTTCTTTCAAAGGATCAATATGCAACTCTCAAACATTTTTAGTAAAGAAAACTTAATTGTAAACACTAAGCTTTTCCAAGGTAGATGACTATTACAAAGTTCACTAGAAAATCAATATAGCATTTTAGTTGGAATTTGCTCATTAAACACCCACAGCTCTAATGCAAATTATGATGGAATGAATAAAGCAAATACGCATGCTTCTTTCTTTTTATTAAATGTAAAATCTACTGTTAATTGCATCTCGTATGTCATACAAACTTTTCTCCTTAACTATTAAATAGAAGCTTTAACAAAAGTCATTAGAGATTCTCTTTCTTTGACTTGAATAAATTTCAATATTTGTTCAGTAAAGGTTCACAGCAGTTAAATTACATTAACAAATATTATTAGCTACTATGTAAGCCAACCAAGTAAAATACTTATATTGTAGGTAAAACAAATCATTGGGTGTTTACAATAATATTTGGATATCTCCATTTTTAAACATGGTTATCAAATATCCTATAATTCTTAGACAAATTCAAGAAAGATTCAGAGAGGATCACCCCCCAACACCAAATACTCAAATTTGTTTAGTAAGCTAATTGTTTTCTAATATGGGCAAGAGTAAATATGAAGAAGCTGAACCATACTAAGTATGAGTTTATTGAGTCAAGACAGAGTACATATTTTCTTAGTAGAACCCAAGTCTATTGACAAACCCATATTCTACACTTCTCACACTACTTTTAAAACACAGTAGAAGTGAGACAGTATATTGGAAAACATGCTAGTTTAAACACTGGATCATGATTCTCTAAATAACATAATTTGGAAGATAGACATTTATCAAGGAAAAGAATCCCTTTGTTAATATCCTCAAGATACTTATATAAATAGAAAAGGCTGAATTAAAGAGAGAGAAAAAGAAATCATCAGGATTTGAAACATATAAAACAATCAATGATTATAATTCATGTTCCAAAATTCTAAGCTATATATATAGATAACAGTTTTATAAAAGGTCTTTATTATATTTGAAAGAATTTCATATTATCTGCATATCTACTATTATTGCTTTACTAGTTAAATGGATTCCTTACAAATATGATACTTTTTAATGAAGCCACCACAAATATATTCTAGAACCATAAAAATTATACTATGTCTTTTAATTTCCTTAAAAACTCAGGGGCACCTGAGTGGCTCAGTTGGATAGGGGTCTGACTTCAGCTCAGGTCATGATCTCATGGTTTGTGAGTTCAGGCCCTGTATGGGGTTTTGTGCCAACAGCTTGGAGCCTGGTGCCTCCTTCGGACTCTATGTCTCCCTCTCTCTCTGCCCTCTGCCCCCCATTCATGCTGTCTCTCAAAAATAAATAAATATATATTTATATTTTTTAAAAATTCTAATTTCTCTCTCTTTGTATTAATTGCCTATTGGAAATTTAAATGCAGATGGTAAATCCCCTACACCAATAGAAAACTAACCAACCTACTCCAAGTAGTTTGATGCTTCTTTTCTTCCCTTTACATGTCAGACTATTAAGTTTTTCCAGAACTGTATATGAATGGTCAACATTTTATATGATTATTTCATAAATATAATTAAAATACAGGCTCATTATGAAAACAGAGACAGAAATATTTTATATAGTTTTGTAACTTTTTGTGTGTGTGTACTTAAACAGAATATGTTCCTATATACTTTAGTACTCTTTAAAAATATGAAATAGTACATGGGATTTTATCACTAGGACATGCCATATTTGATAGAAGATGCTCCTAGTATTAGATTTTATAGTGTTCCCAAATATTGACCATATAAATAGTACTGTATTGAACATCTTTGTACACAAATCTCTGTGTATATACATAGCTAATTATTGAGCAAAATTCCTAGTATGGTTACTACATTAAAAATCAGCTTCTTATTGAGATGAGCACTGGGTGCTCTATGGAAACCAACTTGACAATAAACTATAAAAAAAATCAGCTTCTTATGCTCTTATGTTTTAAAATTTTCCTCTGTAAAGTTGCTAATACATTTATAGTTACCAACAGTATAGAAACTGCTAAAGATTAATTAAAAAATCACACTAACAGTAAGTTTTAGTAGCAAAACTATAAAATAAGGATTTTTTGGGAAAACTGAATTATTATATACATGTATTTAGTACAGAAAACTCAAAAGGATATAAGTACACATTCTAAGAATATGCTATTTACATTCATTAAATATAAAACTAAAATTTTTAATGTGAGAGATAAGCTTATCGCAGAAGTATTAAAACCAGCATCAATTATTTTATGCACTTTTGAAACACTATTTTAAGAGGTATTTAATTTACTTTCTGCATAGAATATCTACTTTAAATTTTAATAAATGCCAATATAAAAATTCTATAAAATCTAACTGCTATCTAAAGTTTTTCCAAGATCATTTGTTCCTTAAAATTAAACATATGGAAAAAGTTTTAAGAATCATTTTCTGAAAAATTTTTATCTTTTATTTTTTAAGTTTTAAAAATTTTATTTGTTTTTGAGAGAGAGAGAGAGCGAGCGAGCACGAGAGAGAGGTCCGGGTGGGGAAGGGGAAAAGAGAGATGGAGACGCAGAATCTGAAGCAGGCTTCAGGCTCTGAGCTGTCAGCACAGAGTCTGATGCAGGGCTCGAACCCATGAACGGTAAGATAATGACCTGAGCCGAAGTTGGATGCTTAACCAACAGAGCCACCCAGGTGCCCCTGTTATTTTTGTTTTAAATAACTAATTATGACACGCCCTCAAATATCTGATACCATGCTAAATTTCATAGTATACCATACCTAATTAAATGTATCAATTGATTATTGCTGAAACAGTTTCTCTGTTTACTCAATATTTATTTTGTTTTTTTTTCCAGAAAAACACAAACTTTCTGAGGGAGAGAGCTTACAAAATTGACCACACTCTACCCTCAACCATTATTTCACTTGGCACTCATCATAATTAATGCTGATTCACACTCACAAGATTCTGCAGCCAAAGATACTATAATCAACATTCTACCCATCAATATTTCTAACTACTGTATTTCACAGAGATGGGCCTTTTTGTTTTTATCTAAAACTTGAAATCGTTTTTCCTTCCAAATTAAAAGATGACATAGATATAAATATATAGATATAATGTTCCATTGTAATACTGTGAGTGCATTTCAGGGTTAGATTAAAAGCTTTATCACATTTTAGTAATGGCCATTATCTATACAGAATAGTATTCTACCATGTATCACTTTTTAAAAGTAAATATTATATTATTTTCTTTTCTTCTGCTATATACAACTCACTCTTGTTCTTAGTCATTAATTAGATGGTCAATATCATCTGAGGTGTGGTATACAATATTAAATACTTTTTTGAAGAGAAAAAAATATTTTCTGTTATACAACAATTCTTATTTTTCCATGTTTATTAGCTGTGGTGTCTTAACGTTTTTGCTATAAGGGTAGTTACAGATCTGTACTTTGAACATTTACATGTTAACCTGAATAGAAAAACTTAAGTTGTAAGTTTCAGGGATTCTATGATCTGAGCTTCCAGGAATCACAGTTAAACTCCTCTCCTTCTTACCAAAAACAAATGAGCATTTTCTGTAATAAGAAGANAAATGTAAATTTGGGTGCAGAGAAAAGAATCTATGTGCAAAGCAAAAAAGCAGATTAAATACTTGCAGATTCAGTACAGCAAGCTAACTAATGAATTATATGTAAAATGTAACTAAGATGGATGGATGGATGGAGGGATGGATAGATAGATTTATAAACACAAGACTTAGAAACTAAGGAGTTCTTTTGGCTAAAACCCAATATTGGCCTCATTTCAGTTTAATTGGAAGAGGATCTCAAATTCATCTTCTCCATGAGATATCAGGAACCTGGATTTCTCTTTGTACCAAAGGTTAATAAGAAATGTGTCTGCAAAAGTCAAACAGCATTAAATACCAAAAACTGATTATTATTCTACAGGAGTTGTTCTGTCATTCATAATCTCTCCATGCTTCAACCTTCCACAGCTAATCTTTAATGGATGACATGCAAGAAAGAAAAATAACATATAAAGCAGAGACTCTAAAGTGAGCGTTTAAGAAATTTAAAAAATTAGGCTTTTAAAAAATGTATTTTAAATATCACAAAAACAACATAGGAAACTAAATAGTCTTATGGGTAAAATTTAAACATCATCTGTATACTGCAAACATAATACAGTAATAAAAATGAAGAGACATTACACTCTACATAATGCCTACTGAGCCTATTTTGAAAAACAGAAAGGTTTATTTGAACAAGTTATTTTTAAATGTAACTACATCACTGACCTAAGAGTAAATTAATGTTTGCAACAGGCCATACAATATTACATCTCACTGTCAAACTCAATTTAAGTAAAGCAAATTTTGAAGTATTTGTGGTTTAATCATTTTATTTAGTTGAGAAGAAATATTTATCTAAAAAACAGAGTCAATGTTTCTGCTATGCTTCTCTAAAATATCCCCTAGTATTTAAAAGTCATATATGTCAATAATGTTCAAATAATCTTATCCACATCTACAATTTAAGGAGTTAAAACACAGTAAGGAGTCCTAAATAGCTCCTATGAGATAAATTTTTCCCACATATGGAATGAGCTGGTCATTTCAGCTTTTGCAAAATTAAGACCTACTTACTATATAGTTTTCCTTTACTTTCTTAATTGAAATGATTTAAAAAATATTTTATTTCCAAACTATCTAAATATGGTTAAATCTTAAAATAAAAGGGAAATTGAAAACTGTGGGATAAATGAAATAATAAAAATATGCATAAATTATTTTAAAAAAGAAATAAGTATCAAATCGTTGTGAAACAAAAGCATATAAAATACTTATAAGATAGTTACTTATATTTCAAGTACACTTTGAATATACCCTCTATTAAATCAAGGAATCTTGAGAAAACAAGATGATAACATAATCATCTTATCTGAGTGCTTTCTATGGATTAAGCACTTCATACACATTATCTCACTTAAATGTCACAGCAACCTATAACTTTTAATCAAAGCTTAGTGAGTCTGTCACTTACATATAAGTGGTAAAAAGATTAGAACAAAGGTCTGAATCCAAAGTCTGAACATTTAACCACTACAATAGTGTATTATGAGTGAAAAGTGAAATCCCAGATCTGTCTTCTTTGCTGGTGTATATTCAGTGCCTAACACATATATATGTGTTATATATGTGTTATATATGTTATGTATATATGCCTGGCACATAATGGCCCTTCAATAAATACTTCTTGGTTAATTTTTAAAGAAGTTACATTAGTTCCTATAAAGTGCCAAATAAAAACAGAATTGGTGGTGATGTCAAAAAAGAAGGGGGAAGACAAGAGGGTCAACCATTTGAGATTTTATCACAATAGAGGACACAAGGGGGTTTCAAAATCACATGAAATCCCACAAGCTTGAGTAACAGTATTCATAGTATATAAAAACTAACAGGGAAGTAAAGGAAATAAGCTTTATATTATTTTAATAGTCTACATAAAGGATTATTATAAGTACACATTAGATTAAAGCCCAGATCTTTTGTATCCCAATTCTTTTATTTTGGACTCACATTTAAGTAAGATGCATTTTTAAATTAAAACCTAAACAGAACAAAAATCTCTTTATGATTTCTGAGATTATCAAAGATTTAAGAATTGTATGGAGATAAAAATAATCAATATTACTATTAGCTACCAATTTATTGAGTACCAGTTATACATTAGGTGCTTTTATATATTATCTATAATCCCTAAAATAACCTGGTAAATTAGTTAATATTCACATTTTACATGAGAGAAAGTAAACCTGGAGAAGCTAGTAAGTAACTTGCCCAAAGGCACACAGTTGGTATTAAATATCAAAGCTGTGATTTGAACCTGGGTCTGTCTGATTCCACAGCTATTGGTCTTCCCATTATTTCAATCTGTCACACAGAGAACTGGGCACCTTTGGTTTCATGTGGTTTTGACTGTACCAGATTCTTATTCTTATATTTAACCAGGTGGGATGACAAAATAGACTAATACATATGTAAGTTATACAACACAGAAAGACACACATAAAGACATACAAATATAAAAGAAAAAATCTGAAACAGAAATGGCTTAGGTAAAATCATATAAAGCCATCATATAAATTTCATAAAACTGTTTCGTGTGGTCTTTATGTATCAAACATATCACAGAAATTATTTGAAGATTAGAAAGTAACTTTAAAAAAAATCACTTCTTTAGTGATAATATTAACATCTAATCATAGGAGTACAAATATTAAATCTAATCCACGCTCATTGTATAAAACTTGAAAAGGCAGAAAACTGTTACCTGAAACATTAATACATCCATTAATAATACAAAAATTTCCCTCTTGTTTCATATAATGTACATGTACACATATATTTAACAAAATTATATTTTAAATGCAGTACCCTTCTTACTTTCCATGCATATTGAGTCATGAAGATTTTCTCACATCACCAGATATTCAGAAATGGTTTTTAGTTATCATATAATGTCTCATAGCATAAACATATCTCATTTAACCATTCTCCTATTGTTTGAATTTAGTTCTCTGGCTATTATAACTAATACCGATAAGAATATTCTTATATATAAATCTTTATGCCATACATTGCAAGGAAATGGCTATTTCCTTAGAGTACTTGATATTTTAATTAACATTTGAAAAATCTATAAACATATATTTTTGTATCTTATTTGCAATTTCCAATGTTTAGTTGAGATGTTTTTGCATGTATTTCTTTTAATGTGGAATAACTTGATTTTTTTAAACAATTATACTTTGCTTAAGTACACTGTAACACATAAATGTGTCATATTTATAATATACTTTACCAAATACACTTTTTATTTTGAATATGAAAATGAGCAATGACAGAAACAAACATCAATAGTTGTGTGGATTTTTTTGCTGTTGTTATGCAGATTATTTGTCCTTTCATATGGCACTAAAGAAAACATTTATCACATGTAATCATATTCCTATAATGTTCCTCTTTCTATTAAGGTACTGACATACTTTTTTTGTTATTGTGTTTTGCTTTTTGTCTGCACTTGCTACAAGTCGGGCAGAAAATAAGCTATTAAAGACCGTATGTATGAGAAAATATGAAAAAAATCATAAGTCTATCAAGAGTAAATGAATTTCCTATAGTTTCAAACCAATGGATTTCTTAAGCAATGGTTTAAAAAGCTGAAGAAATTCAGCTTTTTAAAACTTTTGACATATTACAATGATGATTCTAATGTCATAAGTAAAATATATTTAATATTTTTTAATAAGGTAGAACTGAAACATTAAAAAGATACACAGTGAAAATTTATACTTTAAAAAACTTTAAAGGATTTTCATTTTGTGTCACTTTTGAAACTAAGTGATTGGATGTATCTCTTTTTAACTAGATTGCAGTGCTATTTTCATCAATTTAGGAGGCTATAAAAATACCAAACATCTCAAATATTTAAAATTTACTAAAATAATAATGTATCATTAATGAGAAATATCTGATTAACAAGAATCATAAAGCAATCAAATTCTTCCATTATATGCATGCATGATTCATATTATTTAGTCAAAGGGGAGTCTTAAGTATATACAAATAAGTAAATATTTGAAGTATATGATTAGCTATATCATGCAAAAGTTTTAAGAGTAGATAATAGTGCTTAATGGTATTTCCCCTCCAAGATATAAGTGCTCTATGCAAACAAATTAATTTATGCTTTTCAGTAAATCACAATGCCCTAAATCTTATCAAATTACTCCTGCAAGACACATGCAGAGTTATACAACACCTTTAACAAATGCACTTCTTATAAGATCTTCCTAGTAATTCGCATATATGTATTTGATTATAAGAAGCCAAGAAACTTCGAAATTGTTCTAAATTTTTATCTGAATTATTTATTTTTAACATACTGTTATTTTTCCTTAAAATATATTAGTCTCATATTTCTCTACTAAAAAAGAAAAAAAAAACACTCATGGTAGTTTAACAGTACAGAAAAGCAACCATCTGTTATTTTAGTTGCAGTATTTATTTATGGTAATTTTGGTTATATATTCATAATGATGTTCAGTTCTATTTTGTACAGTAATATTTTAAAGACAGTCTACCTGTGAAATGTTCCTCAACTACAAAACCAGAATTCTCTCATATATGCAACCAGCTTAACACAGCTTCAAACTAATCACAAAATAATTTCTTAAAATCATTCTAACTGATATAAAAATGTTAAAATGAGTAATCTCTACAATGCCTCTGCAGGTTAATTTCTATTTTACTATGAAATCTCTCTCCTTAACATAAAAGTGTGAGCAACACTGTCACAAACTATTGAGAATCATCTGAACTTATCTGTAACATATCACAGATATTTAAAAAAAATTTTCCTTACAAAGACCTGTGAATAAAGATAGACTCCAAAACATATTTAAGGCAGTCATTTACAATTCTCAACTCTGGCAACCTTTCATTTTAATCTTTTCAGTGAAAACATTATCTCCATCATCATCCACATGATCAGATGAAAATTTATTAATTGCACAAAACATTTTTGAATCAAATGTAGGTTTCCATTGGCAATGAATATATGACTATCCTCACACAAAAGAGAAGTATTTCCTCTCAACGAGCTAAAACAATAAGTGGTATTTGAACTGCTGGTTGAAAGGTAGAGGCACTGGTAATCATTATTTCCCCTTGTTTGTTCAGGCCCTTCCAACAAAACAAACAACCTTTTTGTGATTGGATTGACATGGTGTTAACAATGCATTTAATGCCCAAATCAGTATGAATACAGGTAAAGCTCTCACTAATACCAGTACCAGGATGTTAAAGCCACCTATTTTCTATGCAGCCAAAAAGAAAAAAAAAAAAAAGAGGCTCCACTCCTTTGGCAAATAAGCTAGTATGCTAGTATTCACTGAGCCACATCATATAATAACTCTGTTAATACTCATCTAGTATACCTGCTGTCTTCTCAGCAATATGAGCTTCTGTTGCTTTCTCCTGGAGTTCCAGCTTAAGCTTTAGTTTTCTCTGTTCCTTATCTTCTTTAGTCAGTTTTTCTTGAAGCTAAAACACATTGAAAGAAACATAGACTCTTATTTGACAAATTTCTTACAGAAATATAATCCCAAAGTAAAAGTTATTTTTTCTAAACCGTTATGTATTACATTTAACTGCCTAAATACATAAGTCTAAGCGGGGGGAGGGGGGGAATCCTACAATATTTAAAATTTTAAGATATTTTTTAAAGTAATAATTAGTTACCTATAAGGAAATTATAACAACATTCTGATATATACTTAACTTGTATGTGTGTGTTTATAGGCAAATGAAATTAAAGAGGGAATGACATAATTATTAAAAGTAACTCACTGCAAAAAGCAATCTGATCTGTTCTTTTGTCTTAAAGCAAAAGACTTGGAAGGCAATATCCTAATAAAAAAACGACAACAGCTTTACAGCTTCTCTTAGTAATTCTAATACTTTGAAACAAAATTAATTAAGATAATAATCTTAATACGTGAAACAAATCTCCTTTGAGAATGCTATCCCATCATATTCCATTTAAATCAGCACTGGCACCTGATTTATAACCAGCATGTAATAAATAATTACTAAATGAAAATATAGAGCATATCTCCTACTTTCACACAAAACCCCTCAACTGTTTGTCTGTCATTTGTGTTATTTTCCCTCAGAAATGATCAACATTTCTAACATCATGCTTCAGTTTGATTAGGTCAAAAACTAGAATATGAAAATCAGAAAAGTATGTAGAGGTATGCACAGGTTAAAAAACAGAAGGCATAGAAAATGAACATTACTTAATGCTCAAAGAAATGTGACTAGAAAGTGTCAGGAAAGATAAAAAACATGACATGACTAACTGCATTGGACAAAATGTAGCAGTATATAACAATACAAGGAATGTGACAATTATTGCCAGAATTTAATCACATATATTACTGAGGTGAAATACAGGGTACAGATACTAAGAGAAAAAAAGAAAGTTAAGTAACATGAAATCATTCATTATATTTCTCACTTTCTATAATACTGAAGTAAACTTTTACCACCATAAAACTTGAACGAATCTTTTTCTTTTAGATACCTACTCAAGGTACTAGATTTATGAAAAAAGAAGTGGTATCACAGGCCAGCAAGGGAGGAAAGTAAAGAAACTGCTTTTTATAGCAATTCCAATTCAATCACACTCTGATGGCATGGTATGGCAACAACATAAAGCCACCATGAAAGGCTAGAAGTACGTGATGAAAATGAATTATGATGGGCAACAAAGCAAACTTAGAAGATCAACAGCTAAAAGTATACTGTACAATTATCAGACTTTCTATACTGTACCTTTTTATTACTTGCTCTGAGAATGTCCAATTCTTTTAGAAGAAATGCTATTGTCTTCTCTTTATCTAAGTCTGAAGTAACTTGACAAGGGATCATACACTCACAATGCAAATCATGATCTCTGTGTTCCACAATGCTGTAAGAAGGAGAACTGTTGAACTATATACACATATGATTTCTACCATGGAAGGTCTATCATTTTACACTTCAAATGAGGAAGACTAATTTAAACAATAATAAATAAAGTCACTTAGTTTTACATTTTTCTTGTTATATGCTGTTAGGAAAATACTATGGATGGAAAATAAATGTATCAATTTCAAAGAGCTCTTAATTTATCAACCGAGAGAGCTAAATCTGTGGAAATCATTTAGTCATTTCTATAGAAATTCATTGAAGTATATGTAAAGAATTCAGGTTTTGGGGGATATGAATAATTCAATTTATACTTTTGGTCAGGACATATCTCACTTTTCTGAAAATGAAAATAACAATAATACTTTTTTCACTGTGGCTGACAGAATATCATATTTTTGTTATTAAACTCAAAATAAAACTGAAAACCTATTCCTATAACATTTAACTGTAAGTAATTTTTTTTGACATTTTGTATGCTATTTGAGGACAGTGTTGACCTGCCAGCAAGGAGTATAAAGAAAGGAAGGGAAAGAGATGGGACTATTTTTTGAAGGCATTGTATTCAACTAAGCATAGGAAAGCAGTTAGGCAGTGAAGCCTGGGACAGTCAGTGCAGCTCTACCTACCATGTATACTTTCTGTTGTAACTGTATTAGATATTTCATACTCTGGCTTTAGCCCAATCTCTACTATTTATTTTTCCCACATGGTTATAAAATGCTTACCACCTCTTTATTCATCCCTAACCCTATCTCCAGAAAGCAATTCTGCAATATTTTCAAAATATATGAGTAATTTTGGAAGTACTTTAATCCCTTAGAGGTAAAAGTCTTAGGGGTCACAAATTCAGATCCCTTCATGGGATAGGTAAGGTGAACGGTGAAAGCTGTAGAATGGAAAATAAAAAAGGTGGCAAATGGGAAAGTACAAGGCCCTTCTAAAAGCATTCAAATTCCTTTAAACAAAAAAACCATGCTAACCAAAACCAAAACACATCTTTGGGCTTATTCTGTCCTAGAGCTGCCAGGTTTGGGCTCTAATGAATATTTTCCATTTATGTCAACTGAACAGTTATTTCCAGATCCAAAATGAAAGGTTACAGAAAATAGTATTTAAGAAGAAGAAATAAAATCTCATGACCTTCATTTAAACTCACCTTGTGCTTTTTCACTTAACAATCTATATGCATTCTATCAATGTTTCAGTAGAAAACTCTGGTAGACTGCCCAAATTCTACTAGGTTAAAGATATGTCCAATGTAGCTGAAGCCAAAAAGAAAGAAGGAAGGGACGAATGGGGCAGGGAGGGAGGGAGAAAAAAGTTCTCTCAATCTTACTTTCTAAATCTAAGGCTGCCAGCACTCACTTGGATTTTTCAGTAGTGCAGTCAGCTGTCTCATCACCTGGATAGGGAAAATTCCTTGATCTCTGCCCTGGCAGTTCTGTGTCCTCATAGGTGGCTTCGTTAACCAATTCATTGGACTTCTGATGCATGTTTTCCTTACAATTCACAGTTGGTTGCTCATCTGGCTCTGTACTTTTACTTCTCCCTGTAGTCTCTTGTTCAAGGTAACTATGGGCTATCTCTGTATTTAAAACAAAAACAAATGATACATGAAATACCATAGCTACATATTAAATCATTCAAACGAATATTTTGTGGAAATAGGTGCTCTCAGAGCTTTAAACTTACTAGTGTTACTCCTATTGTAATCAGGAAAGCATGTACAGTGGTTTTTCCACAACTGGTGGGGCTTTTAGGGCAGTGGTTTACAACTTTGACTTCAGGTTGAAAAAACCTGAGGAGTTTCTAGAAATCCTTAGCCCAGACAACATCTTGTATTAACTAAATCAAAATCTGTCAGAGTGTCCAAATGACTCCAGCATCCGATCAAAGCTGAGAAACAAAGATTTAGGGGCACTGTTTTCTAGATTTCTTTTTGAGATTTCAAAAAATAGGATGCAATAAGTTAATGACTATAGGGAAGTGATACTGTGCATGCAACTCTGGTATCAGACTGCCTGGGCTAGAATTCCAGCTTTGCCTAGTGCATAACTTTGGTCAAGTTACATAACCCATCAAAGCCTAAGTTTCTTGTTTGTAAAATGAGAACATAAGAGCACTTTTACTTGAGTTATTGTAAGGATTAATCAAGTTAATACATACAAAGTACCTGGTCTAGTGTTTGGCACATTGGCAAATGTTAGCTATTATTTTTGTAATCATTATCATAATACTAAAATTAATACAATATAAGAAGAATTATTTTTTACTTCTACTTCATCGGATACACATTATACATTAGAAAATCTGTTTTGTAATGCCTGGCTATCTCATAAAAATTATCTTAAGCTGTAACTAGTAAATAATAGCTATTTCAAAAGAATAGTATATCTCATACTATGTGAAATTTTTGGAAGAAAATGACATACATCCAAGTACATAAAACAAACTCTTTTACTGGTAAATCAGACCAATAGGCACAAATACTCGTTGCAACAAATACTTTATTATTTCTAGCATCAATCGTTCTTGAACTTTAAAATGCAAGTGAATCTCACCTCCTTGTTGACGATGCCTTTCCCAACCTGCCAAACTTAAAATCCTTTTAAGCAGAAAAGCAGAGGACAGTAGTTTTAGAATAAAAACAAAATAGGAGCACTTATAAATAAGCTACTTCTCACAAAGTATTCGTTCTTTAAGGAGAAATTCTTTGCTTGTGAATATGCTGAAACTGGGTCTAGCCAGTCATAAACTCTAAATCTGGGATATTATCTTGTTGGTGGCTGAAGCCAAAACAGAAACCACTTGTTTCAGTAAATTACTGTCAATTTCACTTTGTTTGAGGAAACAAATAGGGAGATGATGCTATCATAATTATACACTGTAAGATATCTATGAAAATCCAACATTATACTGTTTGTATTTAAACTTTAACAATTCTAGGTATCTGAAGATTATCCTGTTGGTTTTTGACATTTCAAAACACTTACATGGTTTGCTTCAGATGTTCATCAGTCTACTTTTCTAGAAGAAGCTGGTGTTAGTATAATGGAACCCCAAAATTTGAATTAAGGAATTTTATAAATGGACATTAAAGAATACCACTATCTCAATAAACCATGCTTTCTAACACAAACACATAATTTTAAAAGTACAGTTGACACTTGAACACATGGGTCTGAACTGTGCAAGTCCACTTATCTGTGAGTTTTTTCTTTTATAACTACAATAAAGTACTGTAAATGTTATTTCCTCTTTTTTAAAAATTTTTAATGTTTATTCATATTTGAGAGAGAGGGTGACAGCAGGGAAGGGGCAGAGAAAAGGAGGCACAGAATCCAAAGCAGGCTCCAGGCTCTGAGCTGTCAGCACAGAGCCTGACACAGGGCTCGAACTCACAAACTGCAACATCATGACCTGAGCCGAAGTCAGATGCTTAACCAACTGGGCCACCCATGCACCCCTGTAAATGTATTTTCTCTTATAATTTGCTTAATAACATTTTCTTTTCTCTGGCTTGCTTTATTATAAGAATACAGATTAATACATACAACATACAGTATATGTGTTAATTGACTACATTATTGGTAAGGCAACAGTAGACTATTAAGTAGTTACATTTTGGAGGAGTCAAAAGTTATACACAAATTTCTGAGTGCAGGGGTTTGGAACCCCTAACCTCTAGACTGCTCAAGGATCAACTGTTACTAAAATGAAAGAGAATTATAAATAGTTACTGAAACAAGTATGGAAATAACCAAAATTGTCCCCAGTGATGGATCAAAAAGTTACTATTACTGCTTATACTACTCTCTAGTTTATGAGCTACAAAGATTTTCAAAAAGGTAAAAAGATGAGCATTTGCAGCTATAAAAAGTCCTCAGTTCTCTATGATACCACTATACAAACTGCTTCAGAATCTTAAGTTTTGACTCTTTGAACAGTTTCCAATCTATATTATACCATTATCTTACAACTATGTACAACTCGTCCCATATTTTTACTTCTGTATTTCTGGGTTTAGTTTAGCATCTTTCTCCTCTAATTTCTAACCTCCTAGTGTTTACTTTACCTCATCCCTGATATGTATACTTGCTACATGCTTACTATATTTATAGCTCTCTTTCTTACTTCAGGTTATTTAATGTCAAGTTTGGTGACCTACTGAATTCTTGGCAAATCAGCACCTTTTCACCAGGGAAATCTGGTCTTCTCCTATCTTCTCCAAACTCAGAGCTTCCCAATAAAAGGATTCTATGCAGATCCTTCCTGGATTATAGTAATTATAATCCCTTACAGTATAATTAAAATAAATTCAGCAAGTCCTAATGTACTTCTGGATTTTAATTCTAAATGTTTAATATTTTTGCAGAACCCTGTACTGTGTGATTTGGCTATGATTAATTCAAGATGTTTCTAATCTTGCTCTGTACTACCAGGCATTTGGAGCCTGCTCTGCAAATAAAACTATCCATACTCTGCCACTGAGAATTTAATATTACTTTGGAGTCAACAAGGCTGATTTATAACACTTTCCTTTTGCCTGCCTTTTTTTTTCTTACCGTTACAGCAAATGTTGCTTAAATCCTCTCTCAATGCTTTGCTAGTCTGCCATATTATATTATCCTAAATCAGAATTCAACCTTTGTATAGAAAGTTCGACCCTTCTAATTAATGTATTTATTCATTAATTAAATAATTAATGTAAACCTCCAATGTGATATGTTGTATGAAAGTACTCAGAAAACAAAGGCGAGTAGGAAACAGACTCTCCCCTCAAGGACTCTATAGTACAGTGAGGAGGCAAAATGATCTAATGATTTGAATACAATACAATGTAGAAAGTGCTATATTAGGACCATAGAGAACAAATATAAAACATGCTAGACATACTGATGTTCAACCAGAAGACTCTGGGAAGATTTCCCAAAGGAAATTCCAACAAAGTAGGAATGTGCAAAGCAATCAACTACCAAAGGGGTTGAGTTAGATGATGTAATGAAAAAGTTGACCGACTCTAAGAATAAAATAACAGAAAGAATAAGCATGAATACAGAGAAGGAAAAGCTTTAGGAAAAACACAGATATTTCTTGTAGGTCTTTCTTGAAATGACAAGATGTTATAGTCAGCAGTAAAAATTTCTAAAATGAGTAATATGTAAGACAAAGTCCAAGATGTGGTTCATCTGGGAATGGGTAAATGAAATAGATTGATGGCGAAGGCACTTGTGGAAGAAGATCAAGGAATCAGGGTACTGAAAGTGTTATTTATTAAAACACTGAAATCATCCAGAAAAATGGCAAGAAATGGAAAGGAGAAATGAGAGCCAAAACTTCCCTGACCGCATGAACATGCTGAAGAAAAGAGAGACAAATGAAAGAGCTGACAGGAATTGATTGTAGGTAAGTCATTTCTTTTTATCTTTTTACTTTGAAATAATTTCAGTCTTATAAAAAAGCTACAAAAATAGTACAAAGAATTCCTATGTACTGGGTCAAGGCACCCAGATTCTCCAAATGTTAACATTTTACCACACTTGCTTTATTATGCATTCTCTTCATTCTCTCCGTATCTCTCTACCTATGTACCTGTCTACACATGTAATTTTTTCCATAACTTTTCAGAGTATGTTGCAGGCATTATGCACTTTTACTTTTCAAGTCAGATTTAAGATACTGCTCTATTATACTGTCATTTTGTCAAGTTTGGTTTACCTTTTTCAGAGCCCTACTTAAATCCAATTTCTGAGTTAGTACCATCTCCAACCAAGAGAAGACGAAGACACATTTAGTGACTCTAATTCAGTCTTCAATTATTCTCCCTACACTCTCAAGTCCAAAAGAAAGACCGTTACTTTTTTTTAATTAATTAATTAATTAATTTATTTATAGCACAAGTAGGGGAGGGGCAGAGAGAGAGGAGACAGTGAATCTGAAGCAGGCTCTGCAATGACAACAGAGAACTTGATATGGGGCTCAAACTCACAAACCGTGAGATCATGACCCAAGCTGAGGTCAGATGCTTAACCAATTGAGCCACCAAGGCACCCTAAGAAAGACCATTATGAAGTGATAATAGGGTGAAGCTACTAAAAACTTCAGCTGAACTGTCTGGATTGTCCCATCACTTGAAAAAGCATTGCATATAGAAATATAAGAATATGTCAATACAATGCAACAAAAAGGGAAGTTACAGGTCTGTTTTGCACACTAGTCAAATGAAAAGATAAGATATATATTTAAAAGAAAAAAAACCTATTCACTCTAGGCAGATGAAAGCTTAAAACTAAAATTATTCTACTAATTCTTCTCTCTTATGGTTTAAAATGGAAACTATAACCTTTTTTAGTAATCTGCTTCAGTGTTTAATCAATGTCATTATTAACTATTCAATCATTATGACTAAATTATTACTACTTAAATATATTTCTCCATATGGACTTAATAAAATGGGTGGATTTCATAAAGATTTGGAGGGAATCTTAAAACTTAATACATTTGAAGACCATTTGAAGACCCTGTGTCTCTCTAGTAACTTTCATGATGCTTCCAAAGTATCATTTTCATGATCTAACAAAGTCTCTATTTCTGGAGGTATCAATATGGTCAACTATCTTAATGCTAACACTGCTATTAAATTCTCAATTCCTTAGTCTAGAAAATTAATCGTATTATACTATTTCCTACCTTAGGAAAGCCTTAGGATGTCCTTTGGGTTCAACTGTCCAGACAATTATACATTAGTTAATGTAGAATACACTCAGTTAAATTGATGCTACTCAAGAAATCATGACTCATGGCCAAAAATAACTGTTATTTCACAACTACTACACAGAAGTGAGGAGGTGGCTAGAATCAAATAGGGATTCTTAAAGGCTGGGAAATTCTGTTCTGTCTGGCTTTGTAAATAGTTTGTGACAACTGGTATCTGTGTAAATGGATTTGATGGTCCCCTGGGGGGGTCAATACTGTTTACAGAGCTGTTTCTTCAGAGTGGTTGAGCTAGAATGGTCTCTAGGGATCCTACTGGGGTTACTCAGAACAGCAACATCACAGCTACCTGAGAGCTCAGGGGCGGAAAAGAGAAAGGGCAATAGAAATACTATAGGCAAGTACATTCAGATAAATGGATCCTCTGCACCTACAGATGCAGGTGCTACTTAGAAGCATTTATATCTAAAATGAACCATAAAGGAGGCAATTTATTAATGTGCTTTCTGATGCTTGCTAACACAACCGGTCACCACTTCTTTAAACTCTTTTTCTTGGAGGGGAAAAGTTATTATTTATATCATAGCATCTGATTTTATAAACATAAAAAAAATAGCTTCTTTCTTTTGTATATTATCTATTACCAACCATACTATTTAAGAACATCAAAATGAAAGGACATATTTTTTGCTTCTAAACAAGTCTGTAAATTTGATGTAATTACTACAGTAGTCCCATATTTTAAACCAAGGATGTCTTTTTTCACTGGCAAGGATTTTCCTAAGTGAATATTAGTTTCAACATAATCAGAGCAACAGTAGTAATTAGTGGCCCCAAGTAACTTCTGCCAATTCCTTAAGTAAGGTAAAATGTAAGTTATCTACATGTGTGTATAAATACTATTTATTTCCTTTACTAAGTAATTCTGAATTTTACGTGGGGGAAGGTTAATTTTCCACATAGATGCCTACGTGGGCTTCCCCCCACAACACCTGCCAAATATAAAAGAAAAAGACATCAGAAACTTGTGCCATCTCATAGTGGCCTCACCTACTATAAGTACATATAAGATAAAAGTTTAGACTTTCCAAGTAGAACACTGGAGGGTTTAGATCTTCCAAGCAAAACCACAGTGCAAGGGCTACAGACAAACTGCAGGGTTTGAATTCTGGCTCCACCACATGGCTGTATGACCTTTAGCAAATTACTTAACCTCACATCAATTTCCCTATCAATAAAAGTACATAATAACAGCACCTATCTCAAAAGGTTGTTATGAGGATTAAATTATTTAAATGCTATAACCTCTTGGAAAAGTGTCAGCACAGAATACATACTCACTAAATGTTGGCTATTATTATCTGTAAAACTCTGCTTTGCTAAATGCAAAAGATTTTTTAAAGCAAAATGATTTTTAAATTAAAATATAAAAAGAATATAAAAATTTATTACATATCCAAAGACATGGATATAAAAATAAATACAATGCCTCATTCAATGAGAAATATTACAATAAAGAGAAAATTCTTAATGAGGTTAAAACTTATAGTTAACACAACGGTTTAATAAAGCATGTATCAGATTATAAAACTAACAATTTACAGAAGTAATAGGACTTCAGAACTTAGAAATCCTGACAGTAGGGAAAGATCCCACAGAAAGTCTAAAAGCATATTTTTTAAAATTCAATCTTATAGCAAGGAAAGAAGAAATTTAAAGAGCCTGTTTCTGCAATATAATTTGAGCACTCGCTATATTGGCATGATATCAGATATAATCAAGACCATAGCTAGTAGAACACAGGCACTTATCTTTCCGGGATTCTAATTTAGTAATCACAATAAATTAAGTAACTTTTGTTTCTCTGGCTAAAAAAAAAAAAAAAATACAAAATTGTTACTTGAATACTGTATACTCTCTCAGGGAGATTTTAATATATTTGGCTTGAACAGCATAAGAAGAAAAAAGAACCATAACTTTCATTCATTGGTCGGCATATACATTGCCCACATTTCAAGTGCTCAAAGGCACACACAGCCAGTGGCTACCATGTTGAAAAGCACAGATACAAAGCCTTATGTAGTTCTAATAAGGTGTATTATATATAATGAGGAGAAGTCAAAGACATCAAGGGCAGAGGCAGGACATAGCTATAAGATACTGAAATAAGATTTTATAAAGGTTTATAAAGTTGTAGAATCATGAAACCTGTCAATATCACATAATTTATTTATTTGCACATGAAGGTTCAACATTCAAAAGAAACTACATCTTTTACATTCCTATACATGGCTGTATATTTAGATAAATGTTACCAAAAAGAAGTGGTGAGATTATTTCATCTTTGATTAAGACAATCTAATGACTTAGTGTACCATATTTCAAATTACCCAGTGGCTAGCCATGAAAATTATTTTACTGGAATTTTGTTTTGTTTTGTTTTATTATGAAAAAACTATTTAAAGTGGTGATAGTACACCAAATTTTAAAAAGTGTTTGTTTCATCAAGGCTTAATAGTCACGAGCACATCAATATTCATTCTCCTGGGGAAGAGATCAGATTTCTGTTTAAGAACTAAGTTCTATCATAATGTTTCAGATTCTAAATTTTAACATCCTTCACTGTATGAAAACCATGAACACAGTATAATAGTGTAATCTCCTAAAGCTTAGGCTACCTAATTAACTTATGGACATACCACATAAATTAAAGCTCTGTAAAACTTGTATCATCCTATTTAAACCATTACAAATATTATCTAGGTTGAAATAATTGTGAAAACTATCCCAAAATTTTATTAACTAACATAAGAGTGATCTTTATTCCTTTTTTCCTTCAGTGATATAAATTATTTTGGCTACCTACTATGCATTTCTAACCTTTCTCAATTTGTGGTATAAAAATAATTTATATAAAGTAATTAAAATGTGAATGAACTAAGTAGGTCTTATATTTCCAAAATCGCAAATAAAACAGGTTTCATAATTATCTATTTTGTTTGTTTTATGAGCACATACCGACTGTCTATGAATTCAGTAATTTTATCAATCACTTATGGACGCTAACTTTTCCATTAAGAAATATAAAGAATAAAAACCAGATTTTCTTTATATGTACCTTTTATTTTATTTAGGAGCATTTTTAGATTTGAAAAACAAAGTAGAAGAATCACCAGTCAGACACTAAGTGGAAATCACTGAAACACAATGTTAGTTCTAATAGATGGATGATTGTGTTTGGTCTTTTGAAACTTTGAAGTATAGGTAAGTCTTGATCACACAAATTAATAAATCCTAAAGCTGGAGTTAACAATAACCATTACACCCAAATTCTGCAGCTTAGCCCAGCCAATTTTTCAAAAGGTCAGGTTGTGAACTGGAGAAGATCAGGGAGGTCCACCGCATAGCTTTGTTGCCAGGCATCTCTCGTCTGGATTGTTGCAGGCATTTATTAGTATTCGTCAGCAGACTCAACAGAGCAAACAAGAAATTCAAGCACGAATAATAAAATGAAATGCTGCTATATAACCCTTTGTCATTCAGCAAATATGGGACTTTTTAGCTACATTGTTCCTAAACCTGGGTTACTACTTTAATTTTTCTCCACAGTGCTGACTGAATGAGTATGCATGTGTGTTAAATGCAGAGCTCCCCTAACAACTGCAGGACTGCCATTTAATCTGTTGGTAGATGGACCATTTCCTGTGGGAACCCTAGCTATGATTTCCAGATCCACCAAATAAATCTCAGATTAAGATTCCAAATGAAACCTGCCTTTGGCAGATAAAAAATGTCAAGATGGATATAAACAGTAAAATTATAAATTATCTAGGTGTTGCATGACAAACCAATGTTCAATTTTTTTTGTTGACATGTGCCCAGATATCAAAACTATATGAGACATTCATCAAATGTCACACTTTCATAATATTGGAGGCATCATTAAAACTGTTTGACTAAGGACCTCAAAGTGTTTAAGCAGTAGCTCAAAAGTATATTTGTGCAAAGTAGAAGAATAAATTTACATATCAGCAGCAGCTCATAAGGGATGGGTAAATATTCTGTTTATCTCTCATTGTAATTCAGGTTACTTTAAATACAAGGTTTTAGGAAATCATTATACTCTATATGGCATCATTACATAACTTTCTATGCAAATGATCTATGTTTTATTCAAATTTGTCATTTGTTTCTCCAGGAAAAAAACCCCAAAAGCATAAAAGGAAAAGGTAGGGACTCCCCATTTGGTTAATCAACCATGACTACTATACTAGTGCCTTGTTAGTTATACTGTAGTATCATCAGTCCCATATTAGAGTTAACATTTGTAACTTTTTAAAAAAGCATTAAATACCTGACATACAAACACACAAAAAAAAAGGCCTGAGAAAAGTAAATTTGTTTTTCTTTTTTATAATGTGTTCATTTCAAAGGACTTTGGGGAGGGGAAGAGACTTAAAAAAAAAAAAAGGTAATAAAAGAACAATACAGAACATCTTAGAGAGCAAACAGCCTGTTAAAAATGCAGAGGAAGTCTCTACTGCATTCTCAAGAGATGAAGTATTGTCTTTCTAAGTAAAATTTTTGTTTTCTCTTTGGTCTTCTTACCTGGACTAATGCAGTCTTGTCCTGGCCCTAAACTCTATACTAGTCGACTATAATATATAGGCACTGAAGATTTCTAAAAGGAAACAATCAGATCTGCCAAACTGAAATCATTACTTTTTTAAACTATAAACTCCTAAAAGCAAGTGTGTAAATAGGAATTCTTTCCAATTATAAATTCTGTACAATTAATCTGTGAAAAGAATCCAGAATACTCTATAGCCCATATTCTAAATGCCTGAATCCTTAAAGATTATGTATTTATCTGTCTTTCCTATCATACTTCCCCTAATACATGTTGTTGCTTCAAGGAAACTAATTAATAAACTCTATCTATCCTGATCTGATCAACACTAATTGGCAAAGTTTGAAAGAGGGGAAATTTTTTTTAAATATTAAAGAAAGAAATAAGAGTATACTGTGCTTAATATTTTTCTTTTTTTTAATTTTTGTTATTTATATACCTGTAGCAAGAATTACTCTCAAATTCCACTCACTGGTCCAGAGACCCTGGTGGTGTTAGACTTGTCCCTTACAGAGATAGCACCCCACCTACACTTTTGAGTTCAGTGGCTAGCCAGCAGCCTCAGTTTCAATCTCTAACAATGTGCATGTGCTTAGTTTTGATTATATTTCTATACTAAATGCTCAAAACCAATAAGCATTACTATGTTTTGGCATACATCAAATTACTTTAGGTACAGCCAGTGAAACTATTTTATTTATTTTTTTCTTCATTTTCATTTATCATTTTTAAAAAAATTTTTAAATTTTATTTCATTTTTCTTTCATAGTTTATTGTCAAGTTGGATTCCATATAACACCCTGCGCTCATCCCAACAAGTGACCTCCTACATGCCCATTCCCTGTACCCTCCCATCAGCCCTCAGTTTGTTCTCAGTATTCAAGAGTCTCTCATGGTTTGTCTCGAAACTATTTTAAAAAGGAAAATTTAATTTTAATTAAAAAACTTTAATTAGCAATATATTCAGTATCCATTCAACAAGTATAATTTTATCAACATGAACAGATCACTTTTAACTCTACCCACTAGTAGCATCCTGATTTTGAAGTACTAAAAAGCTTCTATATGTGTAGACTAGATTCTAGTCAAATTAAAAGTTAAAAATTAAAAGTCAAATAGGATTTTTAAAAAATAATTACTTTTAATTTACATCTTATCAGCACAATTTTACTATTTGGCAAAGAATTACTGAATTCACCCAAAAGCTACAGATTACAATATTTTAAATTCAGTCAATATTTTTAATTCAGTCATTTGGACTATAAAATTTCAAGATTTCGTTGTCTGACTTGTTCTCTTTGCTCCTTCATATTCTCCGAGAAAAAACAAAAACACAAAAGGCAAAAACACAAAGAAAAATTGCATTTGAAAGTACTCCCCTAAAGACAATTATGTTCTACATGTTAGCTGTTTGGAGTAACACACACACACACACACAATTGGAGTATACAATGAACCCCCCTCAATGTTTTATTCAATTACCAGATTTATTGATAATCAAAAGTAGTGAGTAAATGTAGTCACATTAGTGCTACTCTACAAAGCTAGTCAACCTTGACCACTGTGTAAATGGCCATAATTTAGTCTATATACCAATGAATATTGATTTCAGATCTCCAAAATCAACAAAATGCCAATGCACACTCAGGACTGTTAGGAATCATACGAAAGGTGACAAATTAGCCACTACAGAGACCACAATGGTTACCTTAAATATGATAAGCTGAAATCCTAATCTCTTTTTTTTTTCTTTTAACATTTATTCATTTTTGAGACAGAGAGAGACAGCGCGAGCAGGAGAGGAGCAGGGAGGGAGGGAGACACAGAATCCAAAGCAGGCTCCAGGCTCTGAGCTGTCAGTATAGAGCCCAATGCAGGGCTCGAACCCATAAACTGTGAAATCATGACATGAGCCGAAGTCAGAAGTTTAACCCACTGAGCCACCCAGGCACCCCTGAAATCCTGGTTTCTAAAAAACTTACAGATTCAATGATATCGTATTGAGATTTGTGTAGTAAACATGTGTTCCAGAAAGTGCTTTGGCATGAAAGGGCCATAGCCAGAAGTCAATGAGGAATTTTATCAAAGATCTCAGAATCTTAAGAATAGAGAATTTAAAACAAAGCAAAAAACTTTTGAAATATTCAGGTATTTTTTCTATTTCAAAAAATCATATTCATATTTTCATGGCCACAAATAAATACGATAAAGCTTGCATTAAAAAAAGAGGTGAATTTCCTTAAGCCAAAGAAACAAGTCACAAGTTGTTCAAAGAGAGGATCATACCAATAGTACAGAAATGGGGGAGAAGTAAATGTATTGAAAAAAAGAAATTTACCATTTGTCGTGCTTATTCTTCCTAGTAATTATCATTTTTAAAAAATGAAGGACCAAAGGTGTAGTGAGAATTCCACATGAAGAATATAGCCTGAACTGGTTTAAAACACTTGAATAAAAACAAAACAAAAAAAAGAAGTAAGGCGGGACTCCTATTATCTCACAAACTTTCCCCTTATTCACAGCTTATGGGTAGGTTCGACAATTGTAGCAAATGTTCCACTATAGTGAGGGATGGTGACAGTGGGAAAGGTTGTGTGTTTGAGGGGAGAGGGTCAAGAGGTAGGGAGGTATAATGAAAACTCTGCACTTTCCTCTCAGTTTTGTTATCAACGTAAAATTTCTCTACAAAATAAAGTCTAAATACTGCCAAAAAATAAAGTAAAAAAATACAATTTTTGGGATAAATTCACAAATGCAAATTATTCACATCAGAACCAATGAATCTCAAAGTACAGTTCATAAGCTTTATAACCAGTTAGAAAACTTATTCCTGTAAACATTTTTTTTTGCATCCCATTTTTCAACTGAGGCCAACAATAGTTAACAGAATCATTCATATCAAACTTAAAAATAAAGACACAAATAATTACATTTAATAGTTATTTAATATTAGAGAAATTTATGTTTTTATGAACTGTATTCATAAAACTGAATGCTTTACGAACCTCAATCATTATTTTAAGAGGAACCTTAGCATTTCCTCTATAAAGAGTCATTCCTTGTTGACCAGCTGCCAGTAGGCCTAAAACCACTCTCAAATATTCTAGACGTTCCTGTGTGAGAAGCTACCGCACTCTACTAAGTTAAATTAGGTTCTACAGAGATAAATGGTAAAGTTAATCAGACCTAGGATCCCTTTATGGCATATTAAAAAACAAAAATGGATTTTTAAATTCACATCTGCCAAAAGGAAAAGAAAGATTCATTGTGTGGTGCCACTAGTCTGAATTTTATTGCAATTGGGATTTCAGCACAGATAAAATTAGATTTTACCCTAAATGAGTATTATTGATTTTATATTGTATTCTAACAAATATAAGCATACTAAATACAAACTGTATTAATCAGAAAAAAATCAACTTTCTAATGGTATTGTGAACAGTATATTTGAACAGAGTATTTTTATAAAACTAGTAATAACCATTTCAAATACTGCTCTTTATGTTTCTTTATAGTTTTAAAACCTTTTTATTATAGACCTACCTTTCACAGCTGGGTAGAGTAACAATGACACCACTACCATTATTTATTTAGGCCCTGTAAAATGCGTTAACTATTTTTTTCTTTTCTTTTTAAAGCATCTGTAAAAGCAACAATAATGAAAATAATTGCTCTGGTATGGGAAATACATATTACATGAACTCATTTCCTTTTTCAGGTGTTTTAGTAGGGCTTTTACATATACAATCCTTAATCTCCAAAACAGTCCTAAGGGAATTATCTCCCTATTCCATACATATGAAAACTCAGGCTTAAAATTATAAAATGTGTGACCAAGCCCAGGTAAGTAGTAAGTGGAAGAAACCCATGTCTATCTACTAGCCCCTCAACCTGTGTTCTTTGTACTTTACATTTTACTGACATTATTAAATGCGTTGGTTTTGCAGTAAAATTAACCTTCCACTATGTAGCAAACAAAACCAAACTGCAATACTTTTTAGGGAAAATATACCATTACTTAATATTATTAGTTACAGTTCAGGCCCTGTAATTTAACAGAGAATGATTAATTAACTAGATTTCAAAACACTGAATTTCAAGCAGTGTCTAATAGTAATAATGCCTAGGGAATCTTTTTTTTTTTCTTTTTTTTTTTACTACCAGCTATCTTGCTGGTAGAAATGGATGTCCATTCTATGCAACGTAACATTTCCTTCCTTGCTACTTTAAAAACAGTTTATGAAAATGATATGAGATTCTGTAATCATATTTTAGTCCTAATGATCAGATGATCAGACATTTAAAAGCATGCTAGATGTTTTCCTAGTGTTTTCATTGATGTCTCCCCTTATAAAATGCTTGCAAATCATACAACAATTTTAGATGTATTTAATTACAGAACAGATAGACAAAAGGTAAAAAGAATACATGCTTTGTGAAATGACAAAAGACAGATGAAGCAATAATAAAAGAGACTAATGGTGGCACAGAGATCCCAAATGCCAAGTGAAAATACACAGTATTCTGACTCAACTAGAAACTAACAAACCACGAACAAGTTATCTTTTGCTAGGTTTTAGTTATTTAGTTTTGCTTAGTAGAAAACCCATCAGAATCATGGTTATAAAAGATAATTGCTAGTCTACTTCTAAAATAAAGAGGACAGTATTTTATAAAAAATAAAAATAAAAAATTTTTAAATATTTGCTAATTTCTAGTAAACTACAATATCAAGGGACACAAAGCAGTTCTATCAGTGGTTTTTCATCTCAAGTTTCAAATGAATACTATGATTTTGAGTCATGTTCACTCTGTAAGCTTAAAATAGTTTAAAAACATATGACTCATTTAAACTGAGATAATATGTAAGTGAATATAACTACTCTGTCTAAAATACATATGAAATATAATTCCCTAAAATAGTAAACCTAAAAATCATATTGAAGAAACTCATAAAATTGAATGGTTTTAGTCAGAAGCTTCTTCAAACTGCATGATTCTTACCATTTTTAACCTTCAATTGGTAAGAAATATTTAAAATATAGATAGACTTAACATTTAATTTGGGTAGGCACAGTAACCTTTTTTAACCTTTCTTAGGGAACACTGACCCCTAAAGGTTCTAAATTTAAATAAGTTTCACAGTATTCTAAATTTAAATGGCCTTCAGGCGTCATTTTTACTTGTATTATTGTATGCTTATTGCAGATATGTTTGTTCGTAAATATGTAAACTATTTTCAATGGACTATTACGCACTATAAATAAACAACCAAACCACAGGTCAGCTAATTTAATAAAAACCACCAAATGTAATAAGAAATATACAGAAATGTATAATACTATTCCAAAAAATTACTTACCAGAGACTTCTAGCCCTCATGTCTTTTTTCTTACATAGATAAGTAAATAATAAGTAAATGCTAAAAATGGCTAAACTACCAACCGCACAGCAACTCATTCTGGAGGGCTGACCTTACATACATCCTTTTATTATACACTTCATTTTTTTCTGAAAAGGCAGAAAAAAGAAAAGCCCTAAAAAAACAGAAAATTTTCACAAAAGGGCAAGACATCATTTACTTCTTAAGAAGCCAGAAGATGTTACCAATGCTCACTTGGTAACAACTTTTAATTTAACTTGGTAATAACTTTTATTCACTCACACTTAAAATTTCATTCATTTAGATTTGTTTTGTAACTACTTAAAGAAACCCGAACACATTTTGTAGATACCTTCACTCATCCTACCTACCAACCATAGCTTTACATTTTCTGAACTGTCAATAACGAAAAAAACAAAAAAAGTAAGGGGTGCCTAGGTGGCTCAGTCGGTTGAGCGTTCGACTTTGGCTTAGGTCATGATCTCACGGTTCGTCGGTTCGAGCCCCATGTCAGGCTCTGTGTTGACAGCTAGGTCAGAGCCTGGAGCCTGCTTCAGATTCTGTGTCTCCCTCCCTCTCTGACCCTCCCCTGCTCACACTATCTGTCTGTGTGTGTGTGTGTGTCTCTCTCTCTCTCTCTCTCAGAAATAAATAAAAACATTTTAAAAAAGTAAAAAGAAACCCAAAAAAGTTGTTATATGTGTTAACATTATATACCTCATCAACTCTGACTTCAAATATTTCAGCAATGTTTCTACGATAAATCTAGGAAAAGAATAGCCACTTCAGCACTCCTTATAATAAAATGTGTAAGGTGACACAAAGGCATGTGTATAATACAATTATTTATTTAGCTTGATTTCTTAAAAAAATAAGTAAAATAATATATAAAATAACTAATTGCCCAAGCAGACTATGAATACTAGTATAAGACAGAGCTTTGAAGCACTCTGTGCTTTATGATAAATCCTGTGAACCTTGATATTAAGGCAATGACCATGTGAGATTTTACTGTTTAAACATATCACTTACCATAAAAGTCAAAAGATATTACTTTTACCTATTGAATTTTCTTTAATAATGTTTCATTAACAGGCCCTTTATATAAAGGAATGTCTTATTCCTATTTCTGATGTGGAAAAAAAAGTCTGTAAAAATGCAAATTTTCTTAATGATGTTTCAGTCACGTCTATTGTAGTCTGTGCCTTCTGCAAACTACTTGCGCATCTATGTCTTTAGCTCTAAAACCTTCCTTTCTTTAAGTGTCCTAGAGCTTCAGCAGCTCCCTTCCTTAACTTCTTTCCTGGTTATTTTATACTTATGACAAGTATTTCCTCCACAGTCTCCAGATCTTTAGATATATTAAAAATAATTCCTCTGGCTCCTTAGAGATCCTTTTGTCTATAATTTGAACAACATGACTTCCACAGCAATGTGACCTCTGAATAGGGAACACAAGTAACAGGGGCATCATTATTTACTTCCTCTTTTATTATTATTGCACATAAATTGAGTAAAACTGCTTTGAGCTCTTGAAAAGAAGAATGTTTCTTGTTTATTTGCATAAATGAATAAAAAAAAGCTACAACAAATTAGTTCCCAGCTTCACACCAGTACAATCGTATCACAAACTTGGAATATAAAGAGAATGGACCAAAATTAAGCATCACAAAACCCATTCACTAAAACTATGAACTTTGAAATAAAAACCTCTAACTTTGTTACTCAGATATTACCTGCTAATACTTTACAGACAATGTAATCAGTCACCTGGATTCTAAACTCATAATAAGCAGTCTAGAATCACAAATTAGAAGAGAATTGTTGCTAATGGTGGGAGAAGCTGCAAGAAAATTTGTAACAGTATGGAAATCAAAAGCAAATGCAGAAATCAGAAAATAGCATGCCTAGAAAGCAGAGCATTTCCCTATAATTCAAAAGAATGTGTAGCTATTAACTTAATAAAATGATGATAAACAATTCCCCAAAATGGCCTTTATCCTTTTGAAAAAAGTGAGAGTGTGGTTGATAATATGGTAGAAGAAGACTGTTGAGGTAAAGGGAATCAAAAAAGGGAGAGACGTGTGCCATGTTTTGGTAATAATCTCGTTTCTTTACCTATACAATTTAGAGGAAATAAAAACGATACACATAAAGACTTAAGTCTTCAACAATATGAAACACTATATTCAGAATGATTTGTTTCTCAGGGATTCCAGATTTGCAACATTTTACTGTTAAAATGTTAATATTTAACATTAATATTTAACATAAACATTAAAACCTAGTATTTTTAAAACTTTACTCTTCATGGCTCTCTGTATCTTGCTCCATAGACAGATGCTCCCTGCCTGCCTACCTCCTCACCTACCTACCTCGTGTCTGCCTGCCTATCGTCGTCTGTCTGTTGTGGGGGCCATCTCTCAGTCTCTGTGCCTTTTATTAAACTGTTTTTCCGTCTCTGACTGTTCTCTCCTTTTGCCTGTGAATCTTTTCCTGTCTCTCTCCTTGTCTCAGATTCTGTTTTCATGTCTCTCTCTGTCTCTCCCTGGGAATGTCTTTCTCTGAATCCATCTGCACATCTCTGCATGTCTCTGTCACTTTACCTCTGGCACTCTCTGACCCCATCTTTCTGCGGGTGTCTCTTTCTGAGTACATCTTTTGGTGTGGATCTGTCTCCTAAGTCTATATGGGTCTTGGTCTGTTTCTCTATGTGCATGTGTCTCTCTCTCTCTCTCCACATACATGTCTCTCTCTTGCTCTATGTATATATTTTCCATCTTTCACTGTGTGTCTCTTTTTCTGTGTGTGTGTGTATGTATATGTCTATGCTTTTATCTCTTCCAGTGTGTCTCTTTTCACCCTGTCTCTCTCACTGTATGTTCCTGTCTCTTTCTCACTGCTGTTCTCTGGTACCTTGCTCTGTGCATCTAGATGTGTATGTCTCTTTCTGTGTATCCACACATGCCTGTCTTTCTCTGTGAATGTGCTTCCACATGTGTGTCTGTGCCTCCCTCTCTGAGTTCAGTATCTGCCTCCTTGTGTCTGTGTCTCTCTTTGTGTTTCTTTCTCTGAGTGTGGCTCTCAGTATGCATCTCTCCCAGTCATTCCCTCAATCTCCTCTCTCGATCACTTTGTGTGTATGTGTCTTTCTTCCTCTCTCCCTGCTGTTTCCCTCTCTCTCAGTATCTCTTCTTCCGTGTGTTTCTCTTTTTCTGTGCATCTTTCTTTGTGTCTCTTTTGCAGCATGTGGGTCTCATTGTGTGTGCCTCCTTCTTTGTATGTGTGCATGTGCATGTGTGCTTGTCTGCCTCTGTCTAATATACTGGTTAGAACAAACACACTCCATTCAGTGCCTTGAACTAGCACAACACCTGGGGTTTGGTATTAGTACCTTAAAAGTCCTTACCTTTTGACCAGTCCTCCATGTGTACTTCTGTTCTTGTTTGCTCTGGCAATGTCTCTGGTTTTTGCTCCAAGATTTGAAGCTAAAATAAAGCCAACTCTAGATAAATAAACTTAAAACAATATATCAGAACACACCTAAACCTTACCTTTGTTTAACAGAGAATTTATAGGATAAATGGTTTTCTAAAACCTTTATAATGGGACTATTAACTGTATATTTCAACAGGTGAAATTAAATCTTTTTTCTCAGAAAAAGGTTCTTTCTTTCACACTTACATTTTACTAAATACAGTTCAGGTTAAGCTTCTAGACATTCTTGCTCCTTTGGTTAGAAAACCATTTAATTTACTTAAGTCTTTTCTAACTCCAGCAATTTAAGAAAAATAAAATGTTTACTCTATTTGTCATAAACTTTATACCAAAAATTTCAAATGTATTGATTTGAATTTAAAATGTACATTTTCATATAAAACAGTTTATACTTGTAAAAGTAACTCAAGAACACTATTCAATTTTTTATAAAACAGAGACTATCATTAACTTGTGCCATTGATATTTCTGTCTTGCATTGGTTTTTATAGTAAACATGACAAAAGCTAAGCATGATTTTTTGTTTTTGTTTTTTGGAATGCTTTTAAGGAGAATAAAATTAAATTTACCTCACAGCTAGAATTCTGCGTTCTTTAAAAAGTCCTCAAATAAAGCTGTCGTATGCTTCTCCTTTTCCAATTTTCTCTAAATATGTTGATCTGGAGTTGGCAATCTTTTTCTAAGTTCCTCATTTACTTTTGGATTAGCTGAAAATATAGGAAGTTATTAATATCAAAGAAATATGTCCTAGTCAATGAAGCCATTTCCCTACATATTGCCCAAAAAGGTTAATAATAATTGCAGTCTTTTAATAAGAGATTCATATAGCAAGACATGTAGAAAATACAGTCTTTAATAACCTCTGGAGTATTTTAAAACATGTCTTACAGGCCTTAATGTGCTTAGTAATATACTATTTAAAACCATAATTTTATCCCTCTGCAATATACAGTCACTCTTCCTCATCATTTACCCAGCTAATGAATGCCAGCAATTAGTAAAATGTAATCCCATTGCACAATCATTTTAATGCTTTTAGCACTCAGAAAAGTAAACACCAAATTAATACTGCTCAAGCCATATCAGATCCTAGTTGGAAGCAAGCAATTATAGTTCAGCTCCTCAGGTGTAATTAAATGATTGAAATGATTTAGTTCCATAAATGCAAGTTAATTCATAAGCAAGCAACAAATATACTGGGAGTAATTACAAGAAACATTGACAGTCTAAGCAGGGCTAATTCTTTTATGAGCCTGATATAGTAAAATGCTGCCCTCTCCTGGGCATGTAAGTGAATATCTCAGAGCCAAAAACAAAAAAAAAATCCACCTCCCCAAAACCTAACTTTTAAAAAACTACTAGAGAAATAATAATAACAAATAAATCAATTTGATTTCATTCCTTATATAAAAAAATTAACTTATAGATCACAGTGATCATTTCTACTCTGGTAAAATGGTTATTAATGCTTTTTCTAATCAAGCTCTGAGTCCCAAAACATACTAGGCAATTTCTCTATGTCTAAGGAAACAAAATCATTCACATATAACACTGACAGACTAGAAGTGAAACTTCTAGTACCTGTCTGGACTGCCCAGTCAATGCTTATATTCTCTTATTAGTAAACCCTAAGTAGACTGTTACAGACACTAGCTAAACAATGCTTTTGTACTAGAATTTGCATGAAAAATAATCTCTTGAAAAATATAAAACAAAATACTGTGTTATTATAACTGTACATAGTGGTCTAAAGTTAACTGGTTTTAATGAACTTCAATAATAAAAATAAAAGCTAAAGCACCTGTGTAATGTCATTATAAACACACTTGAAAATATAAAGTATAACAAGTGATAAACAAAATAAATGCATTCCGATTTTACTTAACACCATTCCCAACTTTTTACTTCCTTAGGCCAAAATTCCGAACAAACTTACTTGTATACTGCTTAGATGGTTCTTAACTACACTCTCACACAATATTTAAGGAGCTTATTTATTATACATTTAAGTTATGCTATAACCAATAAATCTGTGTTAACACGTATGCATTTGAATCACTAAGCCTAATGAGAATCATTCCTTCGACTATAAAATCGAATATATTCTCAGATACTACCAATAGCACAACAAATGTTTAATTCTCCAACAAGTGCAAACAATACTCGCAGCGGGTAATGTTTAACACTACCAATATTTTTGTGGAGGGAGGAAACATTATTGCTCTTCTGATATGCTTTCAAACATATTAAAATAATCATATTCTAAGTCATATCCTATCTTAACTATAAAAATAGAATAAACCAAAATATTAAAAAGTCTTGCCACTAAGTTTAAAATGTACAGCACATTTGCTTTGCCCTTGATGTCACAGTCTTATTTTTCAATTCATATCTTGTACACTGTAAGTTAATTGCTTTTGGAAAGTACTTATTATTCATGTAAAAATTAATGTGCCAATGTGTTTAAATCCTCTTAAATGACCATTCATGCATCTTTCTTCTTTAAGTACCAATGAAATCTGTCAAAAGACATCAATGCAAAATGGTCTTAAAGAAAGTTCTAATAGAGATTTTTTTCTCTGCTAACACAAGATTTTCATATTCACCAACTTTACTTAAATTCCATTAATTTTTTAAGCTACTTTTAATAAATTCACCAAGTAAAATTTTTAGGCCCCGTAGTCTGTCATTTGTGTTCCAGCTGACATTATGAATATTAATAACAGTGTTATCCTGATTAAATAGGCTTCATATGAAATCCCTGTGAATCCTATAGCTCAGACATCTCATTTTTCCAACTCTTTATGAATTTGGATTCAGACATTAAACTGGAAAAATCTTAAAAAACAGATTTAATGGCACATTTGCATATTGTCAAGCAAAAATTACATGTTCTAATGATTCAAATAATTACAACTTATATATCTACATATTGTAAAAGGAACAGATTTCTGTAAAGATGCAACATATTTTATATTTCTACTGATTTTAGGATAAAGGTTAAGACTAATAAAATACCAGATCCTTTCCTTATACTCACCTTAAAGATGTGACATCAAGAACTTGTTTTAGTCAAAAATTATATATTCATGTTAAAACTAGTTTTATATAGACATCAGATAAACTAGCCTTCTTAATCGAAATGCTAACTTATTATATCACAAAATATAAGTTAATTGCTTTATCATTAGTAATGTTTACCAGGTTCAAGTAGCAAAATAAAAACAATTCCCAACTAAAATTTGTTTATGAATTGTGCTGGAAAAAATTACCCAGGTTAAAAAAAGACCAAAAAAAACTTTAATATAATAGACAGAACCATACTACATTAGCATCTGTTAAATAAAGGTCTTCTCCATCACAGATTCCTAACCTTATTCCTTCAAGTTATTTTTATTCTCAAAGGAAGCAGTTTTATTATGTAGAAAAAATAAAAAATAAATAATACTTAAGGGAATCGCATAACCCCTTTCTCTCTAGGTACATGGGAATCTGCATTTTTCTGCTGAAATTTCCTACCTTTACCCTATCAAAAAACAAAGAATGAAAAAATTTAAATAAACATCTCGGTCATTTGAAATGTGACTTGACTTTCCTTGTTTACTCAGCAGTAAAACACCTCATGAAACAAAAATTGCACTTTGACCAGTCTAAAATTTCCAATTTGCCTAAAATTTATAAGTGATTCTGACAGCTCTCTTTTAAAATTAAAACAATGCCTTTTTGATAGAAAGGGATTTCATTAAAAAACGGGTTTCACCAATGTACCAATACGCAGGATTTTTAAAAATTTATTTTATATAGGAGATACCCTCAGGGCACCTGGGTGCTCAGTTAGTATCCAACTTCAGATCAGGTCACGATCTCACAGTTCATGAGTTCAAGTCCCAGGACAGGCTCTGTGCTGACAGCTCAGAGCCTGAAGCCTGCTTCGGATTCTGTGTCTCTCTCTTGCTCTCTGCCCCTCCCCAGCTCATGCTCTATCTCTGTCAAAAATAAATAAAACATTAAAAAAAAAAAAACCCAACCCATTCCCAGGGTCGTTTGTTAAATAGGAGATGCCCTTCCTATCTTCCTCACAAAAGCTATATTATAGGAAAGATTTTTGACTGATTTTAATTAATGGCACTTTGTTCATAATACATCTTTAATTTAATCACAAATTTTTGTAAACTGAATTCAATAGTGTCACACCAGGAATCATTTGTATTAATGCCTCATTCATATAAAACCATAACTAAAAAACTCCAAATTTTACATTTCCTAGTTGAGAAATGTTGCTAATTTCTGCACTGAAATGATTTCATTAAAAGGTCAAAGAGGAGCACTGTATTTCTGAGAGCTAAATATTTTATCACATAACTCAATATATACCATATATACATATGTTCCGCTACTGGATTTTCTTATTAGACCATAGTCTCTCAAACATTCACAATTCCTGGCACATTCTCTTCCAAAAAGAATTCCATTCACTCACTGTGCCTCATGTCACAGCCCACTCCCAATCAAGCTCTAGATAATCCAAGGTCTTCAGAGCCAGGAAAAGCAAGAAGTTTCAGGAGCAAGGATAAGGGATAAAAGAAGCCCCAATCCATAGCTATCAAAACTTAAAATGCATATACTATTTTATCCCTCAGTTCTACTACTAAAAGTATTTAGAATAATATGTATAATGTATTTTTATGTACAAAGATACTCACTGAAACAGAGAAAATATGCTCTAGTTATACTGGATTTCTTTTTCCTTGAACTCACCAAGGTTATTTTTTGCCTCAGAGCTTTTATACTTGCTTGCTCCTCTGCCTAGAAGTCTTTTCTCTAAATCTTAAAACCATTTTACTCATCATTTAGACAGACTTCCTTCCTTCCTTCCTTTTTTTCGCCTGGCCATCCCACCTAAAGTAGGATAGTACCTATGCAACTGCCTTCATGAAATTTCATAATTTGTTTAGGTTTTATTTCATTGTTTTTGATAGATCTCAGCCAACTTACAAGTCTATGTAAATTACATGCAAGCACTGCTCTGGATCTTCTCCTTCAACTGTATTCTTAGAAGGTATTTGGCACACAATAACTACTCAGTGTATATTTGATAGAAAGGAGGATGGATGGATGAATCAATGACTAGCAGAAATACAGACAACATTAATGTTCATCAACAGAAAACTGGTAATATAAAATGTACAACCATAAAGCAAATCTATATGGTTTATACTATAAATGCATTACATTTATTATGTGTGGAAGATTCTTTCAACAAGCATTTGTTAAGGATTTACATATTATGTCAGACACTGTTCCAGGAGATAGATATAAAATGGTGAACAAGATAAATAAATTTCCTACTCAGAATATGTTTTTGGCCAAAACAATGCAGACATAAAACATTCAGTAAAAACAGGAAGAAATGTAAAATTATACTTACATATACATACATGCTTGAATATGCAAAGCAAAGAATATTCAAGAAACTATTGCCAGTGGTTACTCTAAATAAAGGATCTAAGAGTTGAGGTGAGGATACTGAGGAATGAAGAAGTAATTTTTTAATATTTTTATTTTATTTTTGAAAGAGAGAAAGAGACAGAGCATGAACAGGGGAGGAGCAGAGAGAAAGAGGGAGACCCAGAATCCAAAGCAAGCTCCAGGCTCCAACCTGTCATCACAGAGCCCAAGGTGGGGCTTGAGCCCATGAACCATGAGATCATGACCTGAGTCGAAGACGGACACTTAAACGACTGAGCCACCCAGGGGGCTTAGAAAAAAGTATTTGTACTTCATTTTATATCTGCATAAATAGATGTTTTAACCATGTGCATGTACAATTTTTAACTTAGTAGTTAAATATTTATTAATAACTTTGGAAATGAACAGGAAATTTTGAAGGAAATCATATTATACCTGAAGAGTTTGAAAATGAAAAAAAAGGACATAATCTTTATGACTCCCTTGAAACTTTGAAAAAATATTGCTCCCTAATTACTCTTTTATAATTGTACTTTATTATGGTTGCTTGCTTGGTTTAAGTAGAGTGAAAATTTAAAATTAAACTAATATATGGTAGGAATTTTTTGGAAAAGCTTAAAATAAATGAGTTTCAGAAGAATTATTCAAATATTTCTTAAAACAATGACATTTCTTTGTTCAGTTAGGGACTATGTATAAAAGCCACAGTGTTCAGGATTTTAAAATTTAAAAGTTTATAATAAAAATAAGTTTTCTAGGGGCGCCTGGGTGGCTCAGTCAGTTAAGTGTCCGACTTCGGCTCAGGTCATGATCTCACGGTTCATGGGTTCAAGCCCGTGTCAGGCGCTGTGCTGACAGCTAGCTCAGAGCCTGAAGCCTGTTTCAGATTCCATATCTCCCTCTCTTTCTGACCCTCCCCTTCTGCCCCTCCCCTGCTCATGCTGTCTCTCTCTCTCTTTCTCTCTCTCTCTGTCAGAAATAAAACATAAATTTTTTTTAAAAAATAAGTTTTTCTATATTATGACTACTGTATGTTTATCTCACATAGTTCCTGTGTTATATAGTGATCAAGAAATTACTATTAAAAAGATAAATTATTCATCATTGAAAGTCATAGAAGGACATCAAATTAAGAGGAAATCAATATTTGGTGTTTAAAATAAACGGATTTCATGTTTTCAAAACTTAGAGGGCAAAACAATATATTGCTTGGAACACTGTGACTGTTTTCAGTGCCAGTTACAAATGACACTTTTTGAAAATGGAAATGGCATTGCACAGCCTACTGATAAATTTTTAAAACCAAAACTTTAAAACTAGTATTATTTTCAGAGAGCTAATCAGATATAGGATTTTCTAAAATATCCTGAAACGTTTTGCCCTAGGCCAAACTAAACTAAATCACTTAATCTAGCACAGAACAGAATATAAAAACAAAGTCAGCTTATAGAATAGTTTCTCTAGGGAACAAACAGCCTGTTTTCATAAGATTCATGTGGGTGCCAAGTTCTGATGCAATTACCTACTCCTTTACACAAAGGCTTGCATTTCCACACAACCAATTGAAGTTCTTGGCATATCAAAGGTAAAAAAGTATTAGAGTAAGTTAAATCAATCTATAATGACAACTGGTATGAGCAGCCACTTGAAATCAAATGAAGTAACAGCTATTAGAAAATGTCCTTCTAAAATAAAGTACAAATAACCACATAAAGTCTTAATTAATTCATTAAGCATTATAATGCTAAGAGATTTTTATCAAAAAGCTATTTAACAATTCTCTATAGTTTATACAGTTACTGAGACATTAACAAATAGAAGCTGAGTATCAACATATTCCAATAACAACAGTTATACTTTCCCTTGTGTTTTGAACACTTAATAGCAATTCATACATTGTATAATACAACATTTATGCCATTTGTCAACATTACAGTACCTAATCATTCTCAATGGGCAGTGCTGTGGGCAAACTAGGCATTTCACTTTTTAAATTGTAATGGTAAGGAGAACTTCTAGGCTGCAAAATATAATTACTAGAAGAAAATCTTTAAACAGTAAAATAAATGTTAGGCTTACAGCTCTAATTTTGTGTCTAATATCTAGGAAATCACAGCTATCAGTCTCCTTTATCTGAAAAACTACAAAAGCTAATGTAATTTCTTAAGAGTCATTCTTAATAAATGTTTTCATTAATGAAAAGCATGTTATAAGAATATGGTCCTAAAACAGATATTCCATAGTTAATAATAAAAATACAGTATGAAATATAAGCCAAAGTAAATACAGCAATTTCCTTCCATAAACACTTTTATCCTTCTTCCATTTAAAATTAATGATTTCAACCATAAATTATATGTAAACATTCCACTATCTCTTTTCCTCATCATACTATAGAGTTTCTTAGTATCAGAAGTACATGTTCATTGGGGCGCCTGGGTGGCTTAGTCGGTTAGGCGTCCGACTTTCGCTTGGGTCATNTCAAAAAATACATTTAAAAAACATTCCTAAATGGCAAATCAACTGAGTTAAAGATATTTATAAAAACATTAATAGTAATACAATTGTACAGTGTTCTAAAGTATAAAATAGGGGCGCCTGGGTGGCTCAGTCGGTTAAGCATCCGACTTCAGCTCAGGTCATGATCTCACAGTTTGTGGGTTTGAGCCCTGCGTCGGGCTCTGTGCTGACAGCTCAGAGCCTGAAGCCTGTTTCAGATTCTGTGTCTCCCTCCCTCTCTGCCCCTCCCCTGCTCATGTTGTCTCTCTCTCTCAATGATAAATAAAAATGTTAAAAATTTAAAAAAAAATAAAGTATTAAATAAATTAAACAATGTGTGCTTTTAATTTTTTAAAGACATTTTTCAAAAGACACTGATGATCTTCCATTTTAAAATTTAAGACTTTTACTTCTTTCAAGAAAACTGCATCTCTGTGATGTGTTGATTTATATAATTACAATTACAAAATGGCTGTATAAATAATTTGACATTTTAGACTACTGATTGTATAAGAAAAACTTTTATAAACTGTGAAGAAAAAGAAAAAACAAAAACTGCCATAAATATCCAAGGTATTACAAAATGGCAATCAAACATTGTAAGGTGTGTAACATAAACTTATACATGTCATCCTGGGGAGCAAACAGGTACGGGTAGGGATTGGAGGAAAAGGGAAGCAGGAGTCTTGAGGTAGGCAGAGTAAGATGAAACAAGATTAACTAATATGAACCATGAAGGACAATTATTGAAGCTGTGTAATACGTACATAGAAGTTCATACTGTTTCTCTACTCTTGTACATTTAGGAGTTTCCATAATAAATAGTTTAAAACACACACAGTATAAAATAAAAGAATATATACAGCATTATTTACTTGTTAGCAAATGCCATTAAATAATCTTTCATAGGACCAGCAATGAGTGTTCCATGTTCGATAAGAATGTCATTAAAACCCCGTCAATCTCATGCCTGATATATATACATATATCATGCAACAAATACCACAATCTTTCACAAATATATATGCACACACCTCACATGGATTCTGTGCTGCATGTTACCTAAAGAAAAGCTTATAAATTTCATCTTAGCATGCAGGAACTGAAAAGAAAATATTATCAGCTACGGGATATATACTGTATTTATTAAAATGCTCTGGAATTACTCCCTGACCTTAATTTAACTACTTCCTGAAGCTAAGACCTTATGTTACCAATGACCTAGTACATATGGGAAACAGGGTAGGTACACTTTGTCACCTTTAGCAAACATTTTCCTCACCAAGCTACTTACAGGCCATCTGCTACAGCCTGAAGCAACATCCTAGTAAGCTATTGCTACTGACTTGCAATGTAAGGAACCAAGTTTATGATATGCTGGAGTCATAACTATACAAATTTGAAATATTCTCTAATTTTATTTTCCAGAGCATTTATTTCTATTCCTGAGGATCTTTCCCATTTGTAGAACAGTCAAATTTCTTTGAAAAGGCATAATAATTTTAAATGACAATGACTTACATAGAAGAATCATAAGCAGAAATAGTGATAATGACTATAACATCATGTCTCAAAATTTCAACACTTGGCACCACCTGATACATGTTAAGTCTACAGTTGAGCCAACAAATTTAGGTAAATATTATGCTTCATCACACTGTTTAAAATAAAATTATTTTACTAAGTAATAACTTCCTATCAGTGAAAGAAATAAGTATATCTGTAATCTTTTACTAAAGTGAAATGACAGTCCTACGTCAGGTGCTTCACCCAATTTAATTCTATTTTAAAAAATTTTAATATACTTTAATTTAATTTGAGAGAGAGCGAGAATATGAACAAGGGAAAGGGGCAGAGGGAGAGTGAGAGAACCCCGAAAGGCTCCACTGTCAGCATCGAGCCTGATGTGGGGCTCAATCCGATGACCCTGGGATCATGACCTGAGCAGAAGTCAAAAGTCAGACACTCAAATGACTGAGCCACCCAGGCACCCCCAGTTTAATTATTTTTTGATTCCTTATTTTGAGGAACTGCAAACTCAAGTTCATTCTGATTGAAATAATTAAACATTTGCTGGAATACCTCCTGATATCTACCATTCCAAATTTTAAAATACTGACTCAAATATTTTTAAATACATATTTTAAAACACAGGGATAAATCTCAAAAGGAAGAAAGGCAAACATTCACATGTCAAAACCAAACCATAATAAAGTGGGACTTAAAGCCAAGCAATCCATGAAAATGTGGAGAGCAAATTGCCTTAGAGGTTCAACTACACTGACTTCCCCCATCCTTAAATGACAATCAGATAATCTCCAACCACCTGTTCAATATCTTAGCCAGACACAAGGCACCTGCCAAATTAAGTGAAAAAGTTAACTACTCAAGATCAAAACCAAAAGCCTTTAACCATGGCGGGGCAAGGAATCGAAATCTGCACTTAAACCAAGCAACTAACATAAAACTGTTTATGTTATCCTGATATCCTATAGTCCAGCCAGAAGTTTAAAAGGGGGGGGGGAAAAGATCATGAGCTAGATTCCTATACAAGATAAAATCTTTTGAAAAGAAGCTCACAGCCATTCAAAACTATAAAATATATGAAATAATCCGTTGTAAAAAAAGATACTAGAGACATACAAAAAGAGGTGGGGTTCACACTTGAATTAGAGAAAACTAAGCAATCTGAAACCCATCATCAAAATAGGTATGATTTTTAAATTGCCAGATAGATAAGCAATGCAACTATGAAGAGCAGGCAGTTACTAAATAAGCATGGATACAGAAAAAGACCTAGCAGAAATCACAGAGATGAGAAATATGTTCACTGAAGTTGTAATGACAGATGAAGTGAAAACCAGAAAACACTGGAAGTAAAAATTAATCACTTGGAGACAAGGGGGAAGAAATTCCCTGGAATGCAGCACAGAGTAATACAGTTGGAAATATAAGAAAGAAGAATCAGGGAAGATAAAACAAAAAGTTCTAATATATGTCCAATAAAGGCTAGAGAAGGGGTGAACAGAAAAAAGAAAAGCAAAATAATTATACTCTGATAAGTATAGAGAATGTGTCCCTGGAAAAGAAAACTTGAATGAGATTTACACAGTGTCAACACTTTATAATTCCTATAGAGATGCATTTCCAGCATCATATTTTGGCAATGATCCTTCATTTTCATCAAATTCCTGAAATTATAGCACGCCTACATGGTTTTGTTAGGTACAAATCAGAGTAATGCATTTAATACCCTTCATAATACCAAGAGATGCTTAATAATGCTAAGCCTGCTGATCTTTTTCCTCTGTTTCCTCAACTTTTACATGAAGACACAGGGAGTCATCAATACAATTCTGTTAATATCAGCATGACACTATTTCTACATTTTGTATTTTATTTTAATTTTCTTAATGTTTATTTTTTGGGAGAGGGGGTGTGGGGGAGACGGAGAATCGTAATTAGGCTCTGCACTGACTATACAGAGCCCAAGTGCAGGGCTCAAACTCACAAACCATGAGATCATCACCTGAGTTGAAGCTGGACACTTAACCACCTGAGCCACCCGACGGCACTCCATGTTTTGTAGTCCACTATTATTACCTGCACATCTCCTATTATCAATTTGGCCAAAACTGTTTGCTAAAAATCAAATTAAATGGCAGAATGCAATGGGACCCTTAAATGCTCAGTGTATATAGTACAATCTGCAGTCTTAGTTCTCACTGACCAAAAGCATATGATAGCACTCAGAGCATAGAAAAAAATACGTATTAGCAATGTTCTATAAAGTATTTCTTTATACTTTACCACCTTTACATTCTTTCTCAGGAAGCTGGTAGAGAACATGCTCCACCAAAACAGGGAGTAAAGCATGAAAGAAGTAGACCCTGGTTTTAGAAAACAGAGATCCATCTAAGAAAAGAGGTAAAAAGAATATAAGGTCACAGTGAGGGAAATCACAGTAAACAGCTATACATCAGACATTGAGGGAAATCATTCAAAGCTCACAGCATTAAGAAAACTTTAGTGGAGGGGCCCTGGGTGGTTCAGTCGATTAAGAGTCCGACTTCGACTCAGGTCATGATCTCGCGGTTCATGGGTTCAAGCCCCACATCAGGCTCTGTGCTGGCAGCTCAGAGCCTGGAACCGGTTTCAGAGTCTGTGTCTCCCTCTCTCTCTACTCCTCCCCTGCTCATGTTCTGTCTCTTTCTGTCTCAAAATAAATAAACTATAAAAATTTTTTAAAAAGAAAAGAAAGAAAACTTCAGGGGAGCCTGGGTGGTTCATCTGATTAAGCATCTGACTTCAGCTCAGGTCATGATCCCATGGTTCATGGGTTGGAGTCCTGTGTCAGGCTCTGGACTGAGAGCTCGGAGCCTGGAGGCTGCTTCAGATTCTGTCTCCCACTCTCTCCTCCTTCTCTGCTACACTGTCTTGCTCTCTCTCAAAAATAAATAAAATGTTAAAAAAAAAAAAAAAACACTTGCATTGTGCAAGTGCCTATTTAAAAAAAAAGAAAACTCTAGGCATCTGAGAAGTAATTCAAATAAATAAGACAGTTTGGGGTTCAATCAATAAAAATACACAAAAAACTCAGCAACAAAATAAATACAATAGCATAAAGCTGCACAAGGGAGGGGAATGGAAAGTAAAATATACTACATGTATTAGTTATGATTAGCACCTACATGAACATAATAATGCGAACAATGTATTTCTCTACATAACTGCAATGTAACTATGTAAGAAGGTTGAAAAAACAGAAAGTGAAGGTGTGTGTACCAGGCACAGACATATCAGAGAGACCTATCTCCTTGTAGGAGCTACAAGTTCTCCCAACTTTTACCCTTTTTTTCCATTTGGAAGAGAGAGGTAAGCAGCTAAAAATTACATTTTCTAGTCTCTTTGCAGCTCATAGTCCAAATGTAAATGTAAACAAAGGTTTTACCAAGTAGATGTACTCAAGCAAGATGTGGAAGAAAGTAAGACAGAGGTTACCTGTCTGCTTTTAGCATGTAAAGTCAGACAGACGTGAATGTTTCTGATGGCAGAGACTGGTCTAACATCTAGCGTGAGCCCCCTGGTATGACAGTCAGTTGTGGTGGCAGCAGCGTTAGCTTTCTGGCCTCTAGATTATAACAGTAATATAATGATGCTGAATCATGGTCTAGAGATCATCTCTAACTTCTGTTCCAGCATTTGGAATAACTTTATAAACTGCAATTCCCTATATAAAGGCCCTCTCTGCTTGGAATACCTAAGGAGTGTGTGTGTGTGTTTCTGTCCTATAATGGGACTGATGACACCTTGCCTAACTTTGATAGCTCCAGGAAGTCACTGAAATCTGTGGTAAGACTGGGGTAGGAAGCAGCAATATAAGCATGCTATACAGAAATATGGAAGTATAGGGGTATATAATTTGCATTATGTAAAGCTGCATCCACTTTAAGTGTACATTTGGTGAGGACTGACAAATGTCTGCAATAGTATAACAAAAAAAAAAAAATCCCCTTAAAAAGTTGCCTCATGCCCCTTTGCAATAAATCTACCCCACTCCCCAATCCCAGGTAAACACTAATCTGTGTTCCTTTACTATATGAATTAGACGCTACTTCCAGAGTTTTGTATAAATGGGCTCATACAATATATACTTGAGGAGTCCAGCTCCTGGCCAAAAACCTACATGTGATTTTGCAAACCCAACCACAGGTAATTACAAAGCCTTCATCTGGCAGGCCTCACTGGTAGAAGTTGCTCTCCCCACACCAGACATTGCACAACCACCGTACTGGGGAGTTGCAATCAAGAACTCAGCCAAGGCTGGCCAAGCTCTTACGCACATCTATACTGCTAGCCATCGAAAGGTCTATTTACTTGGATCCTCCCTCAGGAGATATCCTTAAAGGGCAGGGGAGGGAGGATACTTTTTTTTTTTTCCACTTTGACTCAGTGAACAATACTTTTCCACTCCTAATCTCTCCCTCTTTCCCTCCTCTCTGTACCCTACGTTTACCCTCTGAACACCCCACTACCTGGGTCCATAAAAGTACAGAAGCTTTTTGTTTGGGGCAGTTAGTAAGATGACCCCATGCCTGTGCTGATCCACCCGACCCTCAAATGGGTGCATCGTTCCATGGGAAAAAATGGACCAATGGGAGGTTAGTGATTTGCTCACTTAGTCTCTTGTTTAGACCACCACAGAAAGTGATTAAAGGCTTGACAACTGATTTCATTTTGGCTTATTGTTTTAAAACGCTAGTGATACCTAGCCAATCAGCTTTCTCCAGCTCAGCTGAGCCTGACAATACTCTCCTGTATCTGAATTCTTTCAGTTAACATACATTTTCGACATTCATTGATACTGTATAAAACACTAGTTCCTTTCTATTGCTCAGTAATACTCTTTTTTATTGTGTGAATATACTGCAATTTGTTTATACATTCACCTATTAATAGATATTTGGGTTGTTTCTAATTGTTGGCTATTATGAAAAAAAAAAAACAGAAAATGAAAACACAACAATTCAAAATCTATGGGATGCGGCAAAGGCAGTCCTAAGAGGAANCAGTAATAAATGTGCTAGCACAAAACTTTTTGCAGTCACAGGTTTCCAGTTGTCTTGAATAAATATCCAGAGTGGAATTGCTGGATCATACTAACTTTGTAAGAAGCAGCCAAAATGTTTCCTAACGTGGTTGCACCATTTTACACATCCACCAGCCATGGGTGAGAGTTCAGATGCTCCACATTCTAAAACTTGGTACGGACACTCTTTTTACAAATATAAATATGTAAATTTAAATACACACACACACACACACACACACACACACGTCTTTTACTATTCATTGTAGCTGATATGGTACAACCTGGAAAAGACAAAACAGAGAACACGTTTTGCTTTACCAGGTTTTTAATATAATTGATGTAAAGAATTATATTAGTTTCAGGTGTACAACATAATGACTAGATATTTGTATATATCAAGAAATGATCACAATGCCTAGTTAACATCCAACACCAAACAGAGCTGTAAAACTTTTTTTGTTGTAATGAGAACTAAGATCTACTCTCTTCATAACTTTCAAATATAAATACAGTATTATTAGCCATATTCACCATGCTGTATATCATACCCCATGACTTACTTCAGTCTTAACTTTAATCACATTCTTGTGTATGCAGTAATATCTTATGATTTTAATTTCAATAACCTGTTTAATGATGATATGCATCATTTCAAATACATATTGGGCATTCATATATCTTCTTGTGTGAAGTGTCTGTCGAACTCTTTTGCCCATTTTTTTAATGAGTTACTTGTTCTAAATACTAAGTGGTAAAAGTTCTATTTTTTTTAATGTTTATTAATTTTGAGAGAGAGCACAAGCACATACATGCCTGAGAAAGAAAGGGAAAAAGAGAAAGAGAGAAAGAGACAGGGAAAGAATTACAAGCAGGCTCTACATTGTCAGTGCAGAGACCAACAGTGGGGCTTGATCCCACAACCATGAGAGATCATGACTTGAGCCAAAATCAAGAGTCAGATGCTCAAGCGAATGAGCTGCCCAGGTGCCCCAGTGGTAAGAGTTCTTAACATATTCTAAAAACAAGTCCTCTTCCAGATATAGGTATTATAAATATGTTTTTCCAGTCTGTGACTTGCCTGTTCATTTTAGTTAATGGTGTCATTTGGGAAAATATTTTTATTTTAATAAAGTCCAATTTATCATCATCTTTTTCCTTTTAGCTTAATGTTTTTGTGTTCTAAGAAATATTACTAACTCTAAAGTCACAGCTATTTTCTTTTATGTTTTCTCCTATAAGTTTAATAGTTTTAGGCTTTATATTTAGATTAATGATTGATTTCAAATTTTGTGTGTAGTCATAAGGCAAAGACCAAAGTTCACTTTCTTCCATTATTCCAGCACCATCTGAAAAGGCTATCTTTTCTCCATTGAGTTGCCTTGGCACCTATTTGAAAATCAGTTGGCTATGTATGTTGGGGTCTATATTTGGGCTCTTTTTGTATTCCATGTCTATCCTTTCAATACCAAATCACCTTTATTACATGAGTTTTGCAGTAAGTCTTGAAATTAGGAGGTATAATCCTACAATTTTGTTATTCTTTTAAAACATTACTTGGCTAAACCTGGGCATTTTCATATAAATATTGGAATTGGCTTGTAAATTTCTTTTTGAAGAGCACTCCAGAATTTCTGATGGAGATAAATGCATCAAGAAGAAATTAAAAGTTTAACCATCTAATTCATAAACATGGTACACCTCTTTATTTACTTATGTCTTCTTTAAATTCTATCAGCAATGTTTTACAGTTTTTGGTGTAAAGGACTTGCATATATTTTATAAAGTTTACCCCCAGTATTTAATGCTTTAGATGCTTTGTAAATATAATTGTTTTTAAGTTTATACATTTTGAGAGCACACGCGAGTGACCACACACGTGCACAAGAGAGTGTGGGAGGAGCAGACAGAGAGAGAGGGAGAGAGAATCCCAAGCAGGCTCCAAGCTGACAGCATGGAGCCCGACTTGGGGCTTGAACTTACAAACCATGAGATCATGACCTGAACTGAAATCCAACAGTTGGACCCTTAACGAACTGAGCCACCAAGGCATCCCTAAATGTAATTGTCTTATCTCACTTTTTCCATTTTCTTTGCTGCATACAGAATTACAACTGATATTTGTATTGGACTCTGAATCTTACAAACTCACTAAATTCACTTATAAAGTCTGCTCATTTCCAGGATTTGCTACATATATGATTATGTTATTTGCTAATATAGACATTTTTGGGGGCACCTGGGTGGCTTGGTCAGTTAAGCGTCAGACTTTGGCTCAGGTCATAATCTCATGGTGTGTGAATTCAAGCCCCACATCAGACTCTGTGCTGACAGCTCAGACCTGGAGCCTGCTTCGGAGTCTGTGTGTGTCTCTCTTTCTCTGCCCCTTCCCTGCTTGTATGGGTACATGCGTGCACGCGCTCTCACTCTCTCTCTGTCTCTCAAAAAAAAACCAAACATAAAAAAAACATTTTTTCTTCCTAGTACACATATTTTTATTTCTATAAAGCCACGTAATTAAGATAGTGTGGTATTGGAGCAAGGATACAGGAATAATTCAGTGGAATAGAGTACACAAAATAGCCCTTCACCACACACACACACCCATACAGAGACACATATACCTAATTTATGGTAAATAACCCACAGCCATGGAAAAAGCTAATATTTTCAATAAACGATGCAGGACCAACTGGATAGCCAAAAAAATTAATCTGAGCTAGATCATAGATCTAAATATAGAATCTAAAGCAATCAAACTTCTAAAAGAAAACAAGGAAGAATGTCTAATTGACCTTGGGATGGACAAAGATTTCTTAAAAAGTGATGGGCATGGGGGAGGGCACTTGTTGGGATGAGCACTGGGTGTTATATGTAAACCAACTTGACAATAAACTATTTAAGGAAAAAAAATAAAAAAATAAATACCTTCTCCAAAAAAAGTATACATAAAACACTAATTATAAATTTTAATGAAGTCTAATTTGTCAGTCATTAAATTTTTTCTCTTCATCAAAAAATGCCATTAAGAGGGTCACCTAGATGGGTCAGTTGGTTAAACAACCAACTCTTGATTTTCAGCTCAGGTCCTGATCTCACGGTTCATGGGATCAAGCCCTGCATTGGGCTCTGTACCAACAGTGAGGAGCTTGCTTCGGATTCTCTCTCTCCCTCTGCCCCTCCTCCACTCATACTCACTCTCCCTCTTGGTCTCTCAAATTAAATATACTTTTTTTTTTAAACAATACCATTAAGAGAATGAAAAATCAAGGAACAGACTGGGAGGAGAAATATGCAACATGTTTAATGACAACAGACTCTTGGGGAGCCTGGGTGGCTCAGTCAGTTAAGCGTCTGACTTCTGCTCAGGTCATGATCTCATGATTAATGAGTTAGAGCCCTGTGTCAGGCTCTGTGCTAACAGCTCAGAGCTTAGAGCCTAGAGCCTGCTTCAGATTCTGTATCTCCCTCTCTCTGCCCCTCCCCTACTCATTCTCTCTCTCTCTCTACCTCTCTCTAAAAAATAAACAAACATTAAAAAAAAAAAAAGAAATCTGAATTTGAATAAGGCCTTCAGCCAAAATAATCAACAAAAGATTCACAAAGTATTTTCTCCCAGGCAGTGCCTCTAGGTCCTAGACTCTAGAACATTATGATCTCAGTGCTCAAATTATTTTAGAAGGATGTTCAATGCTGACACATAAAGGAAAACAGGAGCCTCAGGCGGAAACTGATTATTACACCTCAGCAGACTCTCAAGGGACGAATAAAGACTAGAAAACTGCCCCCATGCAAGCATTAAATACAGGCCTTTTTAAAGACTACAGCTATCTTGTTATTGGGTATTGGTAGAAACTGCATCTATCATCGAAGGTCATCAAATAATCCTGAAGTTAGAAATACCCACCATGTTCCAGATGCTGTCAAAGAATCATTCAAATAAGGAAAAAGCCACTCAGGGAACTTACTGATAACATATATTTCACATGCAAGAGTGTATTCCAGGGGTAAGTTTAGGAGGAGTTCACGGCATTCACATGCAGGCCTAGTCACCATTTCTGAGGCCACTGACATAAATGTCCTCTCAGAACTTTCCAGTTTGGATTGCTGTATAATGTGAACCCTAAGATTCTCAGCCAAAGCAAAATATACCACTTGTTTTAACAATGTGAATTCCCTAACTGTAATGGAGTGGTAATACTGGCCTGCAAAAGCGGTATTTCTTTATCCAACTCCAAGATCAGACATCCCATGTTTTTAGTGTAAAATGTGGTATATAGTAGTATTACACAGCAAATCAATCAATCAATCAATCAATAAATGACAAAAGTAACAAATAAGAGCTTTGTTCCCCGCACCCTCCCGCCAGAGCTTCAATCCCTTACCATTATCATACCACCGGCTACTTGAGAGTTGCAATCTTTTTGAAAATAAGGCATATACAGTCTGCAGACAGTAGAACCATAGTAGAAGGTAGTAAGGGAAAATCTGCAAAATGGGCCTCTGAGAAAACATCTAGATATTCACAAAATTCCAGTACACTATGGCAAAAAGGCCCTGGATGATTGGGCAGTAAAAACACTCCTTAATGGAATATCCAGCTATAGAAATCCCTATGAAACTCTATCAAAAAATGAAAGTGCTAGTTCAGAGGGGGGTTGGAAAGCAGAAACAAATGCCCTAAATCTGTAGAACCAGCCTCTTGAATTCATCAAATGAATAAGCAATGGATCACACAAGCAATGATATTATTTGCCTTTCACTGAAAAAAAAACATGTATTAAAAATCGGTAGGAGGAATGACAGCAAAATGGTAGACTAGAAAGCTCCAAGCTCTCATTACCCTAAAGAAATATTTTAAAAAACCAAGCAGGAACTGTCAGAACCAACTTTGCTGAAACTATGGAAAATGGTCAGAAGTTATTATCAACCAAGCAAACACCCAATCGAGAAACAGCCATGTTCAGAACAGTAGGAGAGTTTTGTGGTGTTTTCTTCTTACTGTTCCCTCGCCCACTCCCTAGTCCAATAGTGGTCTTGTTCTTGTAATAGCAGCAGCTTGGTTCTCAGCTTCCTCCTTCTACTAGAGGATGACAGAAAAGATCTGATATACAAATCATTGTACATATCTGTTATAACCTGTCTGAGGGACACTTGAAAGACTGATGCAAAGGATCTGCCTCTGCATCACCTAACCTGGAATGCAGGTGGGTAAAGGGGCAAACATTGCTTGTAAAGCTGTAAGGCAACTACAAACCCACTGACACCCAGGGTAAGAAGAGTGGAGACATAAAACAGACGATCTAAAGCCTGGGAGAGAAGCTGAGGGGAAACTCTGTGAAATTAAGATATACAAAGCAGCCATATATAGGGATATTTAGAAAGATACTTGCAAGTTCAGAAAACACATCATGAGACCTTAAGCTTTCATTTCAGGGTGGTCACTAGTTTCAGAGCAAGCCTAGCAAAGGGTTGAAGGAGTGCTTAAGAAAGAGGCAATCTGGGGGCGCCTGGGTGGCTTAGTCGGTTAAGCGTCCGACTTTCATTTAGGTCATGATCTCGCGGTTCGTGGGTTCGAGCCCCGCATCAGGCTCTGTGCTGACTGCCAGCTCAGAGCCTGGAGCCTGTTTCAGTCTGTGACTCCCTCTCTCTCTGACCCTCCCCTGCTCACGCTGTCTCTCTCTCTCTCTCCTAGAAAAAAAAAAAGAAAAGAAAGAGGGAATCTGCAAAGCCTGAAAGTGCTCCTGGCATTCAATGAAACTCTTTAAAAAATTTAGCTGAATTTAAGGTAAAGGGACAGAGACATCAATGACAAATGACATGACATATGACAAAAAATAACCTACAAAATTAATCTGGGAAAGTCTCAAAACAGACCACTACAGACTTCAGTGGTTTAAAAAAAAAAAAAGACAAGGGAATTGAACATATATTTCTTCAAAGAAGATATACAAAGAGCTAATAAGCACATGAAAAAACGATCAACATTACCAGTCGTTAGTAAAATCCCAATCAAAACAACTTACTTCACACCCAATAGGATGGCTATCACTGAAAAACTTAAAATACCAAGTGTTGACAAGAATGCAGAGGAACTGAGGGGCTCCTGGGTGGCTTAGTCAGTTAAGTGTCCAACTTTAGCTCAGGTCATGATCTCACGGTTTGTGGGTTCGAGCCCAATGTTGGGCTCTGTGCTGACAGCTAGCTCAGAGCCTGGAGCCTGTTTCAGATTCTGTGTCTCCCTCTCTCTCTGACCCTCCCCTGCTCACGCTGTCTCTATCTGTCTCTCAGAAATAAATTTTAAAAAACATTAAAAAAAAAAAAGAATGTAGAGGAACTGAAACTCATGTGCATTGCTGGCAGGAATCCAAAAATTATGCAGGTACTGTAGAAAACGGCTTGGCAGTTCCTCAAGAGTTAAACCTAGAATTACCTATGGGCCAGCAATTCTGCTGCCAGGTATATACCCACAAGAACTGACAGCAGGGACTCAAACACTGATACTCAAACACTTGTAAGTGAATGTCCATAAGAACATTATTCATAATAGCCAAAAAGTGGAAACAAACCAAGTGTCTATTGACAGATGATGAGTAGTAAATAAAAGGTGTTATATACATACAGCAGAGTATCATTCAACCTTAAAAAGAAGGAAATTCTGATACCTGGTACAACATGGATGGACTTGAAGACATTATGCTAAATAAAATAAGCCAGACACAAAAGGACAAATACTTTATGATTTCACTTATATGGGGTACCTGGAACAGGCAAATTCATAGAGACAGAAAAAAGAACAGAGGTTACCAAGATTTGAGGAAGGAGAGAATGGGAGCTATTATTTAATGGGACAGAGTTTCTTTCTGGGATAATTAAATGTTCTGGAAAAAGAGCAGCAATGGTTATAGAACACTATGAATGTACTTAATACCATTGAACCGTATACCTACAAATGGTTAAATGTTAAATTTTATGTTATGCATATTTTACCACACACACACATACACACTCCATCAAATGGATGTTATCTGTGATTAATGAACAATCTTTTTTTTTAATTTTTTTTTTTTAAATTTATTTCTAGGCGAGAGAGACAGCGTGAGCAGGGGAGGGTCAGAGAGAGAGGGAGATACAGACTCTGAAATAGTCTCCAGGCTCCAAGCTGGCAGTCAGCACAGAGCCCGACGCGGGGCTCGAACCCACGAACCGCGAGATCATGACCTAAGTGAAAGTCGGACGCTTAACCGACTAAGCCACCCAGGCGCCCCTAATGAACAATCTTCTAATTATAACATGCACACTCACACAGAGTCAATATGAATGGCTTGAAAATGGCCTTAGACCTATTGCTCCCAAACTGGGTGCCAAGGTATCTCCAAACACTACAACAAACACAGAAGGATTCCATGCATATTTTAAATTTTCACAGGAAATAGCAACATCCGTTGAATATTATGTGAACTACTAGTTCAAGGAAGTCAGTTGTTAGAACATTAGATCTCTACATTCTTTTCAATGTCTTCATATCTTTGCATTTCTGGGATAGAAAGCTAATAATACCATGCAAAAATCAATGTGGATGAACAGAAGGGGGCATCTTAGAAGCACATGAAAATATTATTAAGACACTAAGGGGATCATGAAAAATGTTAAAGGAACCTCTGCTTTAAGAATTCAGCAAGTAGGGGCACCTGGCGGGCTCATTCAGTAGAGCATGTAACTTGATCTCAGGGTTATGGGTTCAAGCCCCATGCTGGGCATAGAGCCTACTTAAAAAAAAAAAAAATCAGCAAGTGGATCATATCAGACCTCTACCAATACTACAGGGACCTAATAAATGATTAGTGACTAGAATTGATACCTACTGTATTCTAGGCTTTGCTCATACTTTAATAAAAGCAATTGCCATGAATTCAATTAAAAGAATAGCTTATCAGCTTATCACTTATCAGCTTCAACCACCTGGGTATGTTTCCTATGATTGTCACCTATTTACAAATATGGGCAAGGAAATAAATATTATTACTCTCAAAGTAATGATCTCATTAAAAATTGGAATGGACAATTAAAGCATCTGTTACTTAAATGATGGAAGATAAGGGCATCAAAGGCTGGCTAACTTAACTGGGGCACTGTATTTTAAAGTTAAATATGAGAGGAAGTAAGAGGAGACTCCACTGGAAAAGTTTCTGGGAACCAAAATGGCAGTTAGTGGATGGACATGATGCACTTCACAATTTTTTCTTTCCCACCTCACAATTTTTTCTTTCATCTTGACAGACCCAGATGTGCTCAGAACAGGGTAACAGTGCCAACAGAGAGAGATTTTGCTGCACAAGACATGTTATCCATAACATACAATTTGTACCTGTTCTTAAGGAAACTTTGGAGTGGCTCATGACTTTACCCCATATAGCTAAATTACGATTAACCAGAAGTACTAATTCATTACCAAGCAAGAGTCTCTATAATCCTTGATTTGTCAAATTGTATAACATTTTCCTGGGAACAAACAAAAGAAAAGGTCTCAGCAAGGCTGCTGTAACTGCTGTATGGACAGGCAGTGGGACAACTCACAGCACTGCACTAGGGTAGGAAAAGTACAGGTTAAACAACAACAACAACAACAAAAAAAACAGTGGCCAATCATAAGGTAGCAGGAGAAATGGGCTATGACACAAGAAAGGAGGCTATTATTCCTTTCCCACAAGAAATTCTCAGAGCAAAAAAATAAGAATGACTAAGGCTGGGAGAAAACAGTTGACCCATTATCTCTAGCATATGAAGACTGAACAAATGCTGACTCATGACAACAACATGAAGTGATTTAAAGAGATCAATGAAAATCTCCTTAATGAGACATCTAAATGGCAGTAAGTCAGAACTGTCATTTGAGTCCCATTTTTGTTGGTTAACTTTATCATGATGGTTCCTTTGTGAAGTGCTTAACAAAGATTCTACCTGTGATTCAGGTGGGATGAACTGTAATAGGTAACAGACATTTGGGGTGTTATATTGCCACCAATCAAGATCACTCCCTCTTGAGAAAATTACTGACGTTAGAGGACAAAGATATTGCTGCAGCTTACTCACTGTGTAAAAAGTTTTTTCATTATAAAAGGCATGAATGAAAATGGTACAGCATTCATGGAATAAGAATGGTGTCTAAAAGAGTGAATATGATACAATAAAGTGGCTACCTAACATGAGTAGATTTGCCTCTGGAATTCAGGAAAGGGCTACTATAGTAAACCTGTTGCTTACACAAACTAAATAAACTTTATCTGAAAATGAAATGCACCTAATTGACTATTTCTTGGGGCACAAAATATATTTGGATGTGTACATTATATTTAAATTACACTCCAGCCACGAGTATTCAATGCCAACAGGATTTGTGGTAGTTCTGTCAACAATGGCCCCGGCAATCAAGGAGCAAAAAAGAGCCCTAGGGATGGACTCAGATTATTGAACTAAGCCCAAATAGTATTCCCAGAAGCACTTTATCAGGATGAAATATACTTGTTATGCCGAGTAGAAACACTAGATGGTGCTCTCTCCTGGAAGACTGCTCAAGACTGGCAGTCCATTTAGAAAGATGAATCTAGGGGCACCTGAGTGGCTCAGGTCATCATCTCACAGTTCATGAGTTTGAGCCCTGTGTTAGGGAATGCGGAACCTGCTGGGGATTCTCTCTCTCTCTGCCCCTCCCCCACTTGTGTTTTTCCTCTCTCTCTCTCAAAATAAATAAATAAAAACTTAAAAGATGAATCTATTCAAGAGTGGACTGGATGCCTCACTAAACTAGTATAACAGTATACACCTCCACTACACTGGAGAAGCCTTGCTCGTATCTTAACTCAGGGAGGACTATTGAATATTTTAATCACCATGGAAGCTATAGTTTCAAACTGGCCAGAATTTAATCTTCCGCCATACTGTATGATATAACAATGGGATTATAGGTTCATTAAAAGAATCAAACAAAAAACAAACTAACTTAATGCCCAGGATAAAAAAAAAAATTGGGGAGGCTAAAAGAAATATTTTAAAAGATAAAAATTAGACCGGAATGATAGAAACTATCTAAAGGTCACTCTATAAGTAAGTGGCTAAATAAAGTTTGATACATCCAGACCATATAGTATAATATTAATAGTACAATCATGGTCAATATTTTCCAAGTGCCTATCATATACTAGGTAATGTACTAATGTAAAACATATTTAAAAAGACATTCACTACATGAGGCAAACAATACGGACTGAAATAAAAAGATATCTACAATATACTAAAAAATGAAAGAAATTATCAGAAAAATATGTATAGCATAATAGCATTTATATTTTTTAAAAACTAAAAACTATGCATGTATAATGACATCTGAATATATCTGTATAAATGAATACACAGATATAGGTCTGAAAAAATACACAGCTACCTTTAATAGTGGTTTATACAGAAAAGACAAATGAGACAGAGTGGGGCAAAATGGAAAACCTTGAAGATCTGCCAAAATCTGGGTAGCTCATCAAGATTTATCATTCTCTGTGCTTTTCTGGATACAGGTAACATTTCATAACACATCAAGATGCTATTATATTTATGCATGGGGTAAATATAAATGCATATCAAAAAATGGTTATTAATTGCAAAAGATGAAGTAAAGGCTTCTTAAGCGAAGTTCTGTGCACAAGAAAAATATCTACTGATACCTTCATCTCCATCTCCTACCCCATATGAAATCTCAGAGGCCCAGTCTGGGGGAGACAGAATTAAGGACAAGATTGCTAAAAAAACATAAGTGTAAAAAGTTACACACAATAACTGGTATTGTAACAAAATGTTAGAGAGACAGCCTTCTGGGTTCTTGGTGCTCAACAATATTGAATGAAAATACTAGAGACTTGGTAGCTGATAATTGCTAGATCTGACAGGCTGTTACTGTGAACAAGAACCTATCTAGAATATTCTGATACTGAGGTTTTCATTACTTTAAACATGCTAAATTCCTTCTAATTCATTATGACAATGATCCAGCTTATACCAATTCATATTAAGAGAAATAATTTAAAGCGAAATATTGCTATTTTTCTGCATAGTAAATGAACTTCATTGAAAACCTAACAACTTACACTTTTACAAAAATATGGGGTTACTTTGTAAATTACTATAATACTTTTCGGAATCATTTCACAAGAAACTGGCCATAAAGAGAAATAAAGAACAAAATGTTTAAGTCAAAGTATTAATGATCAGTGGTAAAGTGAAATCTAGTAAGAGAGTTCTATCATCTTTCACAATGTATGTGTACATAAAATCATGTTACACACCTAAAAAATGTTCAAAATGTACAACCTAAACACATACAATATTTATTAGTTAACCATACATCAGTAGAGCTGGGAAAATACAAACATAATTTACAACATAGTAAACCGAAGCTGAAAGAAAAAGTTCTATCTTTTATAAAAAGTTAATTTGACTTGGTCCCAATAATATAGCAAATGGGGCCATTTGGACTAACCTTGAAAATAACAACACAAATTTTAGATAAAACATAAACAAACAGAACCTGTGATCTGAAAAGAAATTATAAGGCCAATAAAATAGCTAAAGCAAGAATTCAGAGGGCAAACTATAGTGCAGGCTGTGGTACACAACCCAAATCTCCTTCAGTACAAAGGATGTAAACCCCCCCCAGTTGCTAAGAGAATGGCTGCAGAAGGCTCCTCAGCCAAGTCCTTCACAAGGACCAGCCCATTAAAAAAAAAAAAAAAAAAAATCAGCTCACCCAGAATCATGCCTCTTCCCTGAGAGTGGCCTGCATTCAATGCGGGGGTCTATTTGGGCATAAAAAAGCCAACATGATATCTCTAAAGGACATCTCTCACGAAAAAAAGACTGAAATCCTTCTTGTGATTGACTGCAGTTCTACTTCTCCCTCTGCTCACTCCTGCTTCTCTCATTCCTCACAGATGTTGTTCCTGACAGAATTCCTCCAGTAAACCTCCTACACAAAACCCTCAAGTCTCAAAGTTTGTTTCACAGCAAATCTAACCTATGGAAGAAGCTAAGCACAGAATCTGCTTTATCCTATGGATATTAGTCAAACATAAGTAATTGAGTTGCTGATTTTCCCGGCCTTCTGAGGATCTACAAAAGATAAATCCCAGAATGTGACCCAAGGTAGAATATACCAGAACACTGCTTCCATACAGCTGTGATCCCAAAGTTTATAAAGGTACCAAAGAAAGAAAAATTGCTAAGACACCAAAGAAATAACCTCAACCCATCACTCACACTTAGAAGACTATAAGGAAATCTTCCTTGGTATAGATCAGAACAAGAAAAAGAGCAGCAAAACTAAAAGGCAAATAATGAAATGGGAGAAGATATTTGCCCAGTGAATGGGCAAAAGACATGAATAAATACTTCTCCAACGAAGACATCCAGATGGCAACAGACACATGAAAAAATGCTCAACATCACTCATCATCAGGGAAATATATATCAAAACCACAATGAGATACCACCTCACACCTGTCAGAATGGGTAGTATTAACAATTCTGGCAACAACAGTTGTTGGTGAGGATGCAGAAAAAGAGGATCTCTCTTGCACTGCTGGTGGGAATGCAAACTGGTGCAGCCACTCTGGAAGAGTATGGAGGTTCTTCAAAACATTAAAAATAGAACTACCCTACAATCCAGCAATTGCACTACTAGGTGTTTATCCAAGGGATACAGGTGTGCTGTTTCAAAGAGGCACATGCACCCCAATATTTATAGCAGTGTTATTGACAATAACCAAAGCATGGAAAGAGCTCAAATGTCCATCGATGGATGAACGGATAAAGATGTGGTATATATAGACTGGGGTATTACTCAGCAAGCAAAAAGAATGAAATACTGCCATTTGCAAGTACGTGGATGAAACCAGACAGCATTTTGCTAAGTGAAATTAGTCAGAGAAAGACAAATTTTATCATATGACTTCACTCATATGAGGTATTTAAGATACAAAACAGAAGAAAATAAGGGAAGGAAAAGAAAAAATATATAAAAACGGGAGGGGGACAAAACATAAAAGACTCTTAAATATAGAGAACAAACAGAGGGTTGCTGGAGGGGTTGTGGGAAGGGGGATGGGCTAAATGGGAAAGGGGCATTAAGGAATCTACTCCTGAAATCATCGTTGCACTATATGCTAACTAACTCAGATGTAAATTAGAAAGTTAATTAATTAAAAAAAAAAAAAGGACAAGAAAAAGGGCACTTAAGAAATTTTCATCACAAGCCAGGTCTTTCAAAGGTCTGCAACTCAAATTCACATCAACTGGGTGGTCCAAAAAATGTCAAACATTCACTCTGGTTTCAAATGGACCCAGAATGGTAGGCTTGGCACCTGGTACAAGTAAAAGCAATTTCTTTGGAGAAAGATACCTTCATTCCAAGAGTCCCAGTCTCACCCAAAAAAGAAAGAAAGAAAAAAAAAATCTTTTAAAATACAATTAGTAGCAAGCACACAGTGAAGGGGGGAAAAAAATCCCTCAAAGACAAGCCACAAATATTTCAGCCTTCAGGGCTGTTATCAGTTAAATAACAAAAACATTCATATTATATTTAAAAACTTTTTTAAAATGTTTTTTATTTATTTCTGAGAGAGAGACAGCATGAGCAGGGGAGGGTCAGAGAGAGAGGGAGACACAGAATCCAAAACAGGCTCCAGGCTCTGAGCTAGCTGTCAGCACTGAGGCCGACACGGGGCTCGAACCCACGAACCATGAGATCATGGCCTGAGCCGAAGTCGGACGCTTAACCAACTGAGCCACCCAGGCGCCTCCATATTATATTTAAAAAAATAAGAATAGGTTTAAAATTTATGCAGAGAACATGAAGCAGTAAAAAGTGAATTGTGAATTAACATATATGAAATGGAAATGAGTGAAGATTCTATAAATAAAATATAACAACTGAAATGCAAAATTTACTGTGTGGTACACTTCCAGTAATGGCAACAGAGTGAAGTGATTAAGTGAACTTTCCTACATATAATAATTATGAAATCTAGATGAAATGAAGGCAATGGAAAGCATGTCAACATAGAAAAAAGAATTTCTTCTTGAAAAATTCAAACTTCAAAAAGAAAATTCCCCAATTCCCACGATTCCATCAACAGAACATTAATCACAGCTGGCTTGAGATGGCAAAGAACAAAGTTGAGAACCAGAAGATTTGCTGGAAATATAAGAGAATATATTGGATATAAAAGAATTAGAGAGCCAGTAAAGCCCAAAATCTGAGTATAAATACTGCCCAAATCTCTGTTGGACCACAAAACCCGATGTACTCAGGGGAAAATCCAGTGTGTTCACCAAAAACAAAACAAGACAAAATAAAATAAAACCCTACGGCAGCTGAGCTGAAATACATGAGATTTAGGACTCTGCTGCTTTATTAATTGAATGTGTTTCCCAAACAATAGGCAGTTAAAGGCAGCAGAGAGCTGACGTCTGAGGTAGAGGAGGTAGAGCCCAACATATGGCAGAGTAGTAGAAATGAAGGGGAAGATGTCCAGAAACAAGGAAGATATAAAAACTCTTAAGCACCCAAATCCTTGGCTGACCATCAAACTATGCAGGCATACCAGAGAATGAGGCTATCAAAAAAGCAGCATGTGAAAGATTAAAAACTGAGCACATAGCAGCTAATGCAATGTTGGAAAGCCAAGGTCCATAATCTGTGTTTATACAAGTTAATTTTCTCTTAAGAAACAATAAGAATGATAACCTTCAAAGAACAAAACAGAATTTTTAGACATGCAAAGAAACAGTATCCCAAGGCATATGAAAACTAGAAACTCATAGATCCAGGAAGCTCAAAAAACTCCAAGCTTTTAGAAATGACACCAAAAGCATGATCCATAAAGGGGAAAAAATAAAAGTAAAATGGGCCTTATCAAAATTTACAACTTATGCTCTGTCAAAGAACTGCCGAGATTATTAAAAGACAAGTTATACAGATTGGGGAAAAATATGCACAGATTATATATCTGACAAAGGATTTGTATCCAGAATATATACAGAATGATCAAAACTTAACAATAAAAATGGACTTGAATAGACACTTATCTATAAAGAGGATATAGGGACCACAAATAAGCATATGAGTAATTGGTGAAATACTAATTAAAACCATTATAACTATTATACATACTCGAAAGACTGAAATAATAAAAATTTTAAAAAGTACTGACAATATCAAATGCTGATAAGGATGAGGAACAACTAGAATTCTCACACACTGCTAGTGGAAATGCAAAAACAGTAGTCACTCCGGAAAACGGTTTCACAGTGCCTTACAAAGTTAAACATATACTTAATATCTGACCCAGCAACCTCATTGCTGGGTATTTACCCTAAATATGAAAACTCACGTCCACACAAAAATCTGCAGCCAAACACTCAAAAGCAACTACATTAGCCTTCAACACATGAATGGATAAACAAACTGCTATACACACACACATACATACATACATACACACGGTGAATGGCACACCACTTGGTAATAAAAAAAAAGAACAAGGTTGATTAGGCAACTTGGATGAATATCAAACACATTAAGCTGAGTGAAAGCAGCCAGCTTCAAAAAACTGTAGTTATGATTTCACTTATATAATCTTGGAATGACATGATGTAGTGATGGACAAGAGATCAGAGCTTGCCAAGGAGAGTGAGTGGAAGGAACATGTAACTATAAAAACTTAGAGCACCTGGGTGGCTCAGTGGTTAAGCGTCCCACTCTTGATTTTGGCTCAGGCATGATCTCACAGTTCGTGGGTTCTAGTCCTGTGTTGGGCTCTGTGCTCACAGTGTGGAACCTGCTTGGGATTCATTCTCTCTCTCTCTCTCTCTCTCTCTCAATCTCTCTCTGCCCCTCCCTGGTGTGCACATGTGCATGCTCTCTCTAAATTTAAAAAAAAAAAAAAAAAAGCAGCACTAGACTGTCTTTTCAGGTGACAGAATTACTCTGTATTCTGGTGACAGGGGTGGCTACATGAATCTTTGCATGTGTTAAAATGCAAACACTGTACACTGAAGTTCATAGCAGCATTATTCACAAAAGCCAAAACATGGGAACAATCCTACTGCCCATCAAGAGATGGATAAATAAGCAAAAGGTGGCAAGCAGATACAACAGGGTATTATTCAGTCTTAAAAAGGAATGAAGTGTTGATAGATGTTACAACATGAATGAACCTTAAAAATATTATGCTAAGGAAAATTAAGCCAGACATCAAAAGATAAATATTATATGATTCCACTTAGATGAGGCCAGAATTTGGACTAAAGTAGAAGGTTGTTGCCTAGGGCTGAAAGGAAGAAGAGTAAGGAATTATTGTTTAATGGGTACAAAGTTTCTGTTTGGAATAAATAAAAAAAAATATAGAGATGGATAGTGGTAATGGTATACAACAATGTGAATACAGTGAATTTAGTTAATGCCACTAACTTGTACACTTAAAAAATGGTTAACAATAAAATGCTATGTATACTTTACCACAATGAAAATTTCACAGGAATATATACCAAATGAAAAAGTTCAATATGTAAAATTAAAAAGAAATTATCAGAATGGATTTTTTAAAAACCTATCTACCTGTTTACAAGATTCAGGTAAGTTGAACCAAATAAAATATGAAATAATTCAGGAAAGTTGAACCAAAAAAAGGATGTAAAAAGATGCCATGCAAATAATAAGCAAAAGACATTAAGTTATAATAACATGAGCAAAACAGATTTCAAGGCAGAGAGAGGGTCACTTTATAATGATAAAAGTTTCAATTTACAAGGAAAATACAAAATCTTAAACACATACAAGCCTAATAACATACACTTTATATATGTATAGCAGAAGCCAACAAAACAATGAAATGAAAATGGATAATCCACAATGATGGAACAAGACAAAAAACTCAGTAATACAGAAGAATTATACAATGACACTAACTAACTTGACCTAACAAATCTGAACATAAATTAATGTTCTACCCAAATATCCAGAATACACATTCTTTTTAAGCACATGCAATATTACAATACTGTGTCCCACTTTCTGGGACACAAACCAAGTAGAATCAAATTTCAAAGAATTAAAGAATTAAATTTAATTTAATTTCAAAGAATTAAAACTCGATGGAGCATTTTCTCTAACCACATTGTAAACTCAAAAATTGATAACAAAAAGAAAATCCTCATATGTTCAGAAATTAAACTTCCTATATATTCATAAATTAAATAAGGTTCCTATATGATTAGAAATTAATAACTCAAGTCACTGAAAAAATCTTGACGACAATAAGAAAATATTTTGAACTCTCAACAACAAATTTCACAAAGCAAAATTTGTTGAGATGCAGCTAAAGTATTACTTGGAGGCAAATTTATATCCTTAAATACATATATTAGAGAAGGAGACTAACAATTAATGAGCTAAGCATTCATCATAAGAAATCAAAACTAAAGCAGAATAGATCCAAAGAGAGTAGAAGGAAGAAAATAATTAAGAAAAGTTAAATAAATAAGAAAATAAACACACCACTGAATTAACAAAGCCAAAAGCTGGTTCTTTGAAAAGACTGAAAAACTGATAAACTCTGGGAAAACTGATCAAGAAGAAAAGAGAAAATATACAAACACTATCAAGTATAAGAAAAGAATATAATTAACATTTTTATGGCAAAATATTTGAAAACGGATATGTAACAGAAACAGTCCCAGGGGGAAAAAATAACTTATCAAAACTAATACATATAGAAAACTTGAACAAGCCTATAATTTTCAAAGAAATTAATCAGGAGTGAAAAATATTCCTGGGCAGTAGTATATTCCAGAAATTATTATTATTCCAATGTTATTTGGAATTATTCTAATGTTACCCTAAAATCTCCAGAGTAAAAACATAGTAAAATCTTCAGGAAGATAACAAAAATCTTGATACCAAACCCATATAAGATTACCATAAGAAATAAGCAAATCTCATTAATGAACACAGATGTAAAACTCATAAAATACTAGCAAGCAGAAACCAGCATTATAAAAAAAAAGTATTAATGTATTGTGCCTAAGTTGTGTTACCTCATTACAGATTTATTCAATAGTTGAAAAGAAATGCATCCATTATACTACCATTAAAAAAGAAAATCAAAAGATAGGTAAGCAATTTATAGAGATGAAGCATCTGATAAAATTCAACACCCATTTCTTAAGAAAACTCTTCTCATTCTAAAACTATAATAATCTGATAACAGATGTCTTAAAACAAACAACAAACAAGAAAAAATCCTCTAAGAATGGTAAAACACTAAAATCCTTTCCCTTGATACTGGAACAAATCAAGAATCTTGGCTACTCACTCTTCTTTCAACCTAAACTTGGGGTCTTTGCATAAACATTACAACCATGCAAAACCCCTAAGAAGAAAATAATACAACTTTACTGAGAGATATAAAAGAAAACCTAAATAAAAGGAAATATTTAGTATGGTCATGAATTGGAAACCTTAAAATTATAAAACTGTTCAAGCCGCACGTAGGCAAGCCATTTAGGACGCAGGCAGAGTTAGCAAGTACTATAATCTACTAGGGCCACTAAAATTTAACCACTGCCATAAATTAGAAGCATAATATCAGTTAACTAAGGTTTCTATATGTCACTCCTAACTGAAAATTTAAAACATTCCTCAAGAGTATCTACTACACATGCAGTTACACGGAGTTAAAATTCAGAAAACAATCCATGGCACTTCTCTGCCAACTTATATTATTATTTAATTTTGAAACTTATAAGCATGCTTTCCATGAAACTGTTGGTTCAGAAATGAAAACGAAAGCTACAAAAAAAACTGAAAAAATTTTTGCAAAATATTTTTCAGAAATATTTTTCTCAAGGGGCGCCTGGGTGGCTTAGTCGGTTAAGCGTCCGACTTTCACTTAGGTCATGATCTCACGGTTCGTGGGTTCAAGCCCCGCGTCAGGCTCTGTGCTGACTGCCAGCTCAGAGCCTGGAGCCTATTTCAGAGTCTGTATCTCCCTCTCTCTCTGACCCTCCCCTGCTCACGCTGTCTCTCTCTCTCTCTCCTAGAAATAAATAAAAAATATTTTAAAAAATTAAAAAAAAATATTTTCCTCAAGTAGTGAGGAAAATTAATATTTTAATCAGTTTCTGCATAATAATTTTAAGATAATATAAGATCTATTTCTTCCTATTCCCACTAAAGATTTGACCAATATTTACAGGTTTAAAAAGGCTCTTCCCTTGTCTTTGTGCAGCCTTACCTCCATGGGAGCACCTGTCACAGTGTATTTTAATTATTTTCTTAGCTGTCCCTCTCAATTAGGCAATCTAGTTGAAAGGAGGTTTAAAATTCTCATCGTTGGGCCTGACTTACAACACTCAAGAAATGTATGTCGAATTGATAAAATCTTGTATGACAGATACAGTTTTAAGAGAAGTTAATCAACCAAGGTTATAATCTCACAACTAATTAGCAGCAAACTACTCATACATTTATTTGGCAAGTATTTATTATTGTAGGTGCTAGATTCCAGGACTAAAACTAGACCTTTTGATTCCTTCATGTTCTTTTTATATAAAAGTAGAGAAAAAAGTTTTTTATTTTTTTAGTAATAAAATTTCTCTCATAGGATTACAGCAGAGTAGAAACTCCTATTAGAGAGGAACTCACTACTGAACCAACAACGCCTGTTTTGTACACCTGGAGGAAGACAATCCCTTGCTAATTAAACATGAAGAGGCCACATAAACTAGGGAAAACATTTCAAACTTTTGACTAAAATATTTTCCAAAAATCATAAAATCTAGAATAATAGAAAGGTAAAAATCATTATATTAACTCAAAAGCAAGACTGAAAAAGCCACATTATTTGCTAACCTGTATATCTGGAGCCTTCAATAAAGTACTGGTTTTATTTTCTTCTATCTAAATATCTTCTGTATCTTATTAACACTTGTATTTGGGTGGCATCTAAATAATAATCAGCTAAAACAATCATATAAAGCTACAGCAAGATAGTAATGTTAAGAGAAAACAAATTTTAAAACTTCTAAGCATGTTAAGTAAAAATAACTTTCAGGCCATTTGGCATTTTGAAGTAAAAATTGCTTGGAGTTATTTCTCAATTATAACTTTCAAAATGTGAAACTCATACATTTGTAATCACACTGTTAAATAACAGCATCTTTTGTACAGAACTTACAGAAACCCAAGCACTTTCTGTCCCACAAACAAGTGCAAATTCTAGGGTTTTTTCCACAGCTTCCTCACTCACACCTAATTTGATAATAACTTTTTTAGCAATTCACCTTTTACTGAGTGTTGCAAATAATTCACCCTAAGTTTCCATAGAAGAACACATTTTACAAGCGGTATTTCCATTAGCTTATGTAGATTTCATATAAGTTACATAATTATGATCACAGATTCATCCAGTATAAACAGGTTTGGGGACAAATACAAGTGACTCTTGGTAAGTATATAAATCAACTGAACTGGTAGGAGGAAAAGCATCTACAAGAGACCAGTACTAACTTAATCATTACGCATACCATAGGCATCACTCCATATGTTTCATATCGTGTATTTCATAAAATTTTAAAAATATAAAAATTCATCATTGTTACAAGAAATGCAGAAGTTTAGTTATGCTGGCAAATCATTAAATGGAAGCCATTTAAAGTAATTTAACTGTACGTTAAAGATTTTTAATATTTTTGGCCATTAGGGTACCTACAAAGTGTAAGGATAGACCAATAGAAACTTAGCCACTCTATCAAAAAAAATCAAATGTATAATTACAGATGACAGGAAAATTACACTTTTATACGTAAGGGATAAAAGTATATTTTACCTTTAGTTATGCAGTAAACAGACCAATTATTTTACTGTATTAATATATGGGTCACTTCAGTTTAACCTTAGTATTATCTCATTAGATACATGCCCTTGTTTGCCATAGAGCAATACCTAGTATACAGCTCCATCTAGTGGAGAAACACAAACATTTCCTGAGCTTGTTTTGGGTTCTCCCAATGAATTTCACAGTAAACCAAACAAAACTGAATTTTAAAAAGGCCAGCTTTTCACTCATACTGTGTAATTATGATATTTTACCTAATCAATATTCTAACAAACATCTTCTATTTGGTCAGTGATATTTTTGAATATTTAGGATTTCCTCAATATCTTTTAACAAATTTTTCCATATGAACAAGATTAACAGTTGATTTTGCAAAGGAAAAACTTAGTATTCATACTGTTCCTTTAAAGGGGATAAAAGATACAAAAGTCACTCCATAAGGATGAAGCGACATTCTGCAAGCAAATGTCAGTGTAAAACTCTCTTCAAAGTTCCTATGGTCATGATTTCACACTGGTAGGGAGATACAAACAAAATATAACCCGGGTTTATAAACACTTTGCTGACCTTTCCACCAATGATAAGTAACAATGATGAATTTTTATATTTTTAAAATTTTATGAAATACATTAATATTATAGCAGACTTTGAACTGTCAACAATTTCCCCTTTAATAACTATTTTTAAATACACTTTTAAAACAATATAAAAATATTCTAATCATTGATGTAAGGACATTTCAAATCAAACTTAATTATTTTTGAATCATGTACAAAACATATAAATTTAACTAAAATCAGGCACCAAGAGTAGTCTGTTATACTACTGATTTTATAACAGAAAGAGGTATATAATCAGTAGTAACACTAAAAGACTTTTCCTCTTAATACTTATTTCCACATCTCTGCTTTAAACTCATTATAGCATTGAAGTGTATTCCTTTAAATGCTGCTGATTTAATTAAAATTAGGATTAATTAGCCCACAACTCTGTGATGTTAATTCATATGAATAACAGAGTTATCATTCATTAATCTTTTAACAACATAAAGATTTAATACTGTAATAATTCATATCTCTAGTGCCTGTTGAGCACAATATTGAGTAGAGGAGTATATACATTTTAAATGAATAATCCAATGTAAATACTTTTAATGAGACTGTCATCTTATTTTGAAACTTTAACAAAGTTTTCAACTTTTTCTTTATTGATAAAGGTGCTTATTTTATTAAATCAAACTTTTTAAATTTATTTTTTGAAAAAATTTCAACGCTTTTTTATTAAAGAGAGAATGAGTATGGAAGGGGCAGAGAGTGGGGGAGGCACAGACTCGGAGGGAGGCTCCAAGCTCTGAGCTGTCAGCACAGAGCCCAACGGGGGGCTCAGACTCACATGTGAGATCATGACCTGAACCACAATCCAATACTTAACTGACTGAGCCACCCAGGTGCCCCATTTTTATTTTTGAGAGAGAGAGAGAGAGAGAGAGAGAGAGACAGAGAGAGAACAAGTGGGGGAGGGGCAGAGAGAGAGGGAGACATAGAATTCCAAGCAGGCTCCAGGCTCTGAGCTGTCAGCACAGAGCCCAAAGCAGGGCTCGAACTCGTGAGCCACAAGATCATGACTTGAGGTGAAATCAGACACTCAACCGACTGAACCACCCAGGTGCTCCTGAAATCAAATTCTTTCAAACTTTTCTTCCTTTTTAATATCATGACAGACTATAAATTTGATACAATGTACTTAACTTTGATAAAATGGTTTTTAAATTATTATTTTAAACCTACAACCTGACCTGAGGGGAGTGGTTGAGGATACTATCAACAGTTGGGAGGTAATCCACTTGCTAAACAAGAATCTTAACCCTTAGGTATCCCAACACAAAGTTTTCTGCTATCCTTGGTCAGTACCAATTACTCAAAGTTACCAATTTATCAAAATTATCATCTTCCCCGACTCTATGGACTTTTTATTCTATGTATTGGGACAAGAAATGCAAGTTTCTTTCTCAGTTAAAAACTAGAAAGTGAGAGGGTATATGGACCTAAGACCAGTCAAAAAGTTCATGTCATTCACATTTTAGTCATCTTGAAAGAGGATTAGAGAACACTGGTGATCCTGAAAGACTAGGTGAGAGAAAAATTTGCATGGCTCTTCCTTTGTTGCATTAGGTCAAGTCTTGTCTCTCCCATGAATACAAAAATCAGCGGCAAAAACCAAAGGTACAAGTGCCATGGAGTAATGTGAAGGCAGGGCAAAACTACTTCATACTGAAAAGAGATGAGATCTTAGTCCATCTGGGCTGCTGTAACAAAAATACCATTGGAGACGGCTCTCAGACCACAGAAATTTATTTCTCACAGTTCTGGAGGCTGAAAGTCTGAGATCAGGCTATCAGCAAAGCTGAGTTCTGGTGAGAGTCCTCTTTTGGGCTGAAGACTACCAACTTCTTACATATTCTTGCATGGCAGAGAGCAGAAAGGGGAAGCAAACTCCCTAAAGACTCTCAGAAAGACACTAATCCCATGCAATGAGGGCAGAGTCCTCATGACATTATTGTATTCCAATAACCTCCTAAACTCCTAAACTGTGGTTAGGGTTTCAACATATGAATTTGGGGGAGGAGGATACAAACATTCAGTTCATTACAAGATGTAACCATCATTTACTCTTCTAGCTTCTCCAAAACCCAGACTTGTTGGATTAAAATCATAGCAGCTCCTATTCCCAAAAGTGCAGGAAAATCACATTTTGTTATCTTCTTTACATCCAGGTCATGTGACAGAACTGAAGCCAAAGAGTGTAAGCAGAAGTGATAAAGTGATATAAGCCAATTTCTAGACTCACCCTTAAAGGCATTCTATGAGATCCTCTAGCCCTCTCTTCCCCTCCTGCAACAACCTTGAAAACCTCATTTGAGATGGTGGCATCACAAGAGAGAAGGAACACTGACCTCTAAGCCAAACTTTGATGAGTGAGAAATAAACCTGTGTTGGATTAAGTCATGATATGGGGGTTATTAGTGCAACACAGCCTCTCTTAATCTAATACACAACTGAAAGAGTTCCAGCCTCCTGCCTCCAATTCTGACCAGATTAAGTTCCCTGGTGCAGTAAACAAATGTCAACAGGGATTCTGTGGTGCCTAAAAGTCTAAGACAAAGCTCACGCCACTCCCTCTTCTGAATATATATACACACATACTGTTTCAAGCACACACATTCACACATATTTCATTTTTTTAGACCCTGTGTGTTTCAGTTCAGTTCCATCACCATTCCCAAACCCAAGATAAGGCAAGAGATGGCAGACAGCGACTGTACTGGTTTAATAACTAGAGCTGACTCTTGAACAATGCAAGTTTAAACATCTGCAGATGTTTTCATAAACACAGCATACTATGAATGCATTTTCTCTTCCCTATGATTTTTTTTATGAGTTTGTTTTTAAGTAACCTCTACACCCAACATGGGTCTCGACATTGTAACTTTGAGATCAACAGTTGCATGATCTACTGACTGAGCCAGCCAGGTGACCTCCCTTATGATTTTCTGTCAGCACAGAGCCTGATGAGGGGCTTGAACTCATGAACCATGAGATCATGTCCTGAGCCAAAGCTAGGCATATAACCTACTGAGCCACCCAGGCACTCCAATGAAAGGATTTAAACACTTTCTTTTTTTTTATATATATATATATATATATTTTTTTTTAAATGTTTTATTTATTTTTAGGAGAGAGAGAGAGAGGGACAGCATGAGCAGGGGAGGGTCAGAGAGAGAGGGAGTCACAGATTTTGAAACAGGCTCTAGGCTCTGAGCTGGCAGTCAGCACAGAGCCCGACGCGGGGCTCGAACCCATGAACCGTGAGATCATGACCTAAGCGAAAGTCGGAAGCTTAACCGACTAAGCCACCCAGGCGCCCCAAGATTTAAACACTTTCAAAACAGAGTTCCCTTTCACTCGGTCACTTCCCTATAACTAATTCAGGGCTGATCGTTGTGGAATCATAAACTGAACACTGTATTTGGATACAAGTGCTGCCACTTACCAACTCTGTAGCCTTTGGCAAATCACTTCATTTTTCTGTTCTAGGGAACTGAGAAAATAAGTAGTCCCTAAAATTTTAGATTTCACAAGCTAGTAAAATTGTAGTATTTTCTTTTATAAATGACTTAAAAAATAAAAGCAACTATCTTCAATAATCACAAAATAAAGAACATTTTAGCAGAATATACCTTCAAAAAAGACCATCCTTTAAAATGAGTAAGTTTAACTTCATGAAAAAGCCAGACAGATTCTGCAGACTGTGGTGGAAGCGGCATAGTTTTGAACCTTCCTAAATATCCTTATAAAAACAGAGCAACCAGGATTGCAAAATGAAACCATAAACAAAGTATCTACCACAAGACTAGGTAAACGACAACATACAACACACAACACCAGCATCTAAAAGACCTATAGGATATCCAGCATCTGTGCAGAAAGGAAGAGAGGGAAACAGAGCAGAGTTGTACCTGAAGCAGCAACTATGTTCTTGGCAAGCAAGTAAGAATGCAAAAGGTCTGAAGTGAAGGAGCTGAAACAATCAAAACCATACGAACTGTCAAAACATTTGGACAGTTTCTTACACACTGGGGTGAAACTGAAAATAAAGTCTACATTTGTAGGGAAGAGACAATATGGACAAAATAAAAATGAAGTCCCAGTAAAAGCTGGGGAAGGGAAAGTGGTACAGGCAAAAGATCTTAAAAAGTTACTGGCCATTCTTTAACACTTCTCAAAAACATTTTTCTAATTAATTATTTACACTTAAACCTTTTGACAACTCCTTCAGAAGATTTCAAAGGGCTTAAAAATCATTGCATTCTGGTATAAACAGAATACCTGATTACAATTATTCCATAACCATCAGAAGTCAGAGCTGATCCAATATTAATATCAAATGCAGCTGAATTCCTGATTTGCTAAAATTCACTGATGATAAGAAAAAAAAAAACAAACCCACAATTTGAGACACAAATTCTAGGCACTGCCCAAATGACCACATCCCTTACTTAGAAAAGTCCAAAATATACTAACACAAAAGTAGAAAAAATATATCACCCCTTATATTCACCACTAAAATATATTCTTAAAATCTTAATGTGTTCCCCTTGTCATTTTTGTTTTATATATTTAATTTTTCACAATAACGTATCATAAGCATTTTTCTTCAAAACACTCCAGTAACCATTGACCTTAATATTCCACTTAATGAGGATGCCTGGATGGCTCAGTTGGTTACATGTCTGACTCAGATTCAGCTCAAGTCATGATCTCACAGTTCCTGAGTTCAAGTCCCACATCAGGCTCTGTGCTGTCAGCACAGGATTCTCTGTCTCTCTCTCCCTGCCCACCCACTTTCTCTCTCTCTCTCAAAATAAATAAACTTAAAAGAAAAAGTACTCTTGGGGTGCCTGGGTGGCTCAGTCAGTTGGGTGTCCGACTTCAGCGCAGGTCATGATCTCACAGTTTGTGGGTTTGAGCCCAGCGTAGGGCTCTTTGCTGACAGCTAGCTCAGAGACCGGAGCCTGTTTAAGATTCTGTGTCTCCCTCTCTCACTGACCCTCCAGGGCTCATGCTGTCTCTCTCTCTCAGAAACAAATAAAACATTAAAAAAAAGAAGAAGAAAGAAAAAGTACTCTTAAAAAAATATTCCACTGGATGGCAAATCATCATTTTCTATTATGAAAAGCACTAAAAGGTGCATCTTTGTAGCAGCTTTTTAAAATCTCATTAACACTAAATACAGAAATGTTAAATACTAGTCTAAATTTTTATCCACTAAAACACAAATAATACAATCTTTGCCTTTTCATAAAGTAATTCCTAAAATTAAGAACACATTTTGGATGAAAAACTATTCCAAAAAAATTTTAGTGAAGAAATATTTAATTTCTCTAATTCTTAAGGTATATCTGCATGTAGACCAAACATGAACTTTCAGAACCAACCTGTTCATATTCATATGACAAAATATTTTAATTGAGATTTTAATCTAAAATGGCTAGCAAAAATATTGGCATTTTAAAGATGTTTACACAGATTTTACTTTAAACTAAGATGGAAAGTAATCACCTGCATGAAATAAAGACAGTAGAAATGAGCCACTGAAATCCTAAACCAAGTTTACCAGTAAAGAATCATAAAGAAACTCACAGTGACTTTTTGTATGTGAATTTCCTAAATTACTGTTCACCTACCCAAATGAATTAGAATAATCTTGCCCACTGTGCCAGCTCATGCCACTGAATAAAATGTTCTACTTTGGGATATCATATGCTATATCATATCACACAGTATCTGCGGCTCCCATGCTGGTAATAAGCTCTTTGACATAAATTAAGGAAATGGCTTTGATTTACATTAAATTTAAAAGATAATAAAAGTATTACAATAATAATTAGTATCCAGACATGCTACTTAAAAAAGTAAGTCATACTTCAGAAAATAGTTCATTTAAAAGAACAAATTTAAATGTTTAAAATTTTTTAGATTATATGTACATGGTTGGAACTTAATACAAAACACTATTTTAACAACTGAATGCAAACAGCATCTGTAAAAAATTACCATTCAAGTTCCATCCACGAAGTAGAGTAATAATGCAAAAATTTTTCTAACTGTGATGAACACTTATATCCTTGTATCTTAACATAAAACTATACAATATTGGGTCATACTTGGTAAGACATTACTTCCTAAGATCAAAACATTATCTAAAATAAAAACACACAAATAATGAAATGAACACAGTAGGGGAGAAAAAAATGTTTCCTCCATCTTATTAGGGTTCCTGGTTGGGCCTGAATAGTAAACTCACAAAGACTGATTAACAGGAGAAAAGTAGACAAGTGCATTTAAGGTAAGTTTTATGTGGATTGGTAACCTTCACAAGGAAATGAAGACCTAAAGAAAAAGTTAAGCCTGAGTATTTTTATACTATATATCATGAAAAACAGAAAGTCATTAAAAAATGTGATAGGACAAAAAAGGTACAAGCCAAGGACAGTAATACAGGGAAAACTTAGCAATGCCTGTTTATCTGGATTCCTCTTGGTATATCCCCTATCTTGGGATATAAAGATGCTCTTTTCCTACAGGTATAGGAAGAGCATCCCTCACATGAGGGTTTTATGAATGACCTGCTTTAGGGGAAAGGGGGATGCACTTGCTGTTTCTCAGAATCTTTCAGCTTAAAATATTCAATATGCCAAACTGCCGTATTTTGCGGTAGGTTATTCTGAACCCCACCAACACGAAATGAAAATATCTTACAAATTGCCCTTTCCTAATTACATATTTTTTAGGATAATAGAGCATATGGGGGAAGACATGCAAATACTAATCAAAAGAAAGTAGAAATGACTACATTAATTTCAAAGTAAAACAAGAAATATTACTACCAAGACAAAGTACATTAAAGGGTTTAATTCGATAACGAGACATAAGCAATCCTAAATACGTAAGCACTTCACGACAGTGTCAACATACCCAAGAAAAAATTGATGAAAGGAGCGACAAACAAATCCATAATTACAGCTGGAAACTTCACTATACCTCTCTCAATAATCAGGAGAATAAAAACTCAGAAAATCAGCAATGTGGAAGACAGTATTATCAACAAAGTTGACCTAATTAACATTTATAGAAAACTCCACCCAACACAGAATACACAATCTTTTCAAGCACATGGCACATTTACCAAAAAGATTCTATACTGGTCCATTAAAAGAAATAAAACAAAATCAAAAACAAACAAACAAACAAAACCCTCAATGCATAAGAATTAAATCCATATAGGGGCACTTGTGTGGCTCTGTCTGTTAAGTATCCGACTTTGGCTCAGGTTATGATCTCGTGAGTTTGAGCCCCACATCGGGTTCTGTGTTGACTGCTCAGAGCCTGGAGCCTGCTTGGAATTCTGTGTCTCCCTCTCTCTCTGCCCTGCTCACATTCTCTTTCTCTCTCAAAAATAAACATTAAATTTTTTTTAAAGAATTGAAACCATACAAATTATGTTATTTTGCCACAACAGAAATAAACTTGAGATCAATAATAGAAATAAATAACAGAAAGGTATCTCAAAAATTCCCCAAAACTTCTAAATAACCCATGGTCCAAAAAAGGAAGAAGGGAAATGCTAAAATATACTGAACCATATAAAAATGGAAACACAAGATATCAAAATTTGTGGGATGCAGCTAAATTAGTGCTTGGAGGGAAATTTATAGTATTAAACACATATAGCAAAAAGGGAGGAAGAAAAAAATTTTAAGTGAGGAAGACCTCTTATTAATACATAAGCTCCCACCTTTAAAAAAAAGCACAAAATTAAAAAAAAAATTAAACTCAAAGAAAGCAGCAGGAAAGAGCAAAACTCAATGAAATTGAAAATGTATGATCAACACAGAAAATCAATGAAACTGGAGCACCTGGATGGCTCAGTCTAACATCCAACTATTGATTTCAGCTCAGGTCATGATCTAGAGGATTGTGGGATCAAGCCCTGCATCAGGTTTTGCTTGGAATTCCCTTTCTCTCTGCCCCTTCCTCACTGACACGTGCATGGTCTCTCTCTCTCCCTCCTCTCAAAATAAATAAATAAACATTATTTAAAAAAAAAAAAAAGAAAGAAAATCAATGAAACCAAAAGCTAGTTAAAAAGAAAGAAAGAAAGAAAGAAATTGGTAAGCCTCTTGCTAGACTGGTCAAGATAAAAATAAAGGATACATAAATTGCCAGTATCAGGAAGAAGAGAAGGACATTTAAGTGATCCCATAGGCATGAAAAAGATAAAAAGGGAATATTACAAAGAACTTCATATCTATAAATCTGACAAACTTTTTTTTAAAATTTTTTTAATAGTTTATTTATTTTTGAGACAGAGCATGAGTGGGGGAGGGGCAGAGAGAGTGGGAGACACAGAATCCGAAACAGGCTCCAGGCTCTGTCAGCACAGAGCCTGATGCGGGGTTTGAACCCATGAACCATGAGATCTGACCTAAGCCGAATTCGGACGCTCAACCAACTGAGCCACCCAGGGGCCCCTGACAAACTTCTTGAAGGACACAGCCTACTAAAGCTAATGTAGTAAGAATAGATATGCAGAATAGTCCTGTTTCTATTAAAGAAATTTAATTCATAGTTTGCAAGAAACCTTCCATCAGAGAAAACTCCAGGTTCAGAGGTTATACATCTCTGAAACCCCTTTCTTTCCTGAAAACCTCCTTCCTCAGGAGGCTCCTCTTGAAACTGGACCATATATGTTCTCTAGGGCGTACAGCCGTCCCATTGAGAACATCATTTCACTCTTCTCCTGGGTTAGATTTACAGTTTCTTATATTCCAGGCCTTTCTTTCACTTCTTTATTTTGCTTGAGCCTAACTTCTGATGCTTTTCCGGCACGAAAGTATCTTTATTCCACTCCCATACTTCATTGTTAAGTAGCCACAATTATGGTCAACAAGACAGATGTTGATACATTCAGTACTTTTTTCTATTTTGGTTTTCTCTCCGGAATCCTTCAGGATTTCTTTTTTTTTTTTTTCATTCTTAATGCTGTAAAATTTCATAAATGTATGTCTTACAGGTAGATCGTTTTGTTTTAAATATTGAACATTCTTAGGAACAGAAACATAATTACACCTGATTTGTAATGAACCTTGTTTTGGTTAGGGTGATAGAATTTGGGGTAACATTTCTCTGTCACCTTTTTATTTATGTTGCTTGCAAGAGTCTGTAACAAGCATATACTATTTTTATAAAAAGCTATGCCATTAAAAAATAAAAAAGAATGTCCCACAATGTCAATTAAAACTTTAAACATTCAAACTCTGATTCCATAATTCTACTCCTAGAAATCTATGTTCTAGCAAGGGGTGCAAATATATACAGATAAGAATGTATATAGCAGTGCTGTTTATACTATTAAAAAATCAGAAACAGCACAAATGTCTATCAGTTAGGGTTTGGTTAAACAAACTATGGTACATATATACTATAAACGTTATGCATCCATATATACACTGACACAGATGTATAAAATATTACTAAATGAAAAAGGGTTTTATAAAACAATAAATCATTACCACTGTTGTATTAAAATAAAAAAGTAAACAAAGCAAACCAAACCATGTGTTTGGGTATCTATACACATGTAAAGAAATGCATAAAGGTTGAAAAGATGCATTCCAGGGTGCAGTAGCTTCCATAAAAGAATGGTAAAGTGTATATAATTTCCACAACTGAAAATGAAATAATATAAAATATGAATGAATTTAATGATCACCAAATGCTTCAATTCTAAGACAAAGATGTCCCACTGGATTTTTAAAAATCCAATTCTATGTCCACATTAACCAAAAGAAGGCTGTCATAGCTATATCAAAATCCAAGAGAGGTCACAGATAGGAGAAAACTAAGGAAATACAACAACTAAATGCAACATGGGATCTGGATGGGGTCCTAGAACAACAACAAAATTAATGGAAAAACAGGTAGTATTTGGATAAAGTGTATAATTTTGTGAATAATATTATAACAACATTAATTTCTTGGTTTTGAGAATTGTACTATGATTATGCATTGTGAACATTACAAGCAGGGTGAATGAAGAGTTTTACAGGGACTCCTCTACTATTATTCCAACTTTCTGGTAAGTCTAAAATTATTTCAAAATAAACAGCTTTTAAAAATAGCAGACTAGGCTTGGTGGCTCAGTCAGTTGAGTCTCCTCCAACTTCAGCTGAGATCATGAACTCACAGTTCGTGAGTTTGAGCCTGCTGTCTGGCTCTCTGCTATCAGTGCAGAGCCCACTTTGGATTCTCTGCCACCCCCCACCCCCGCCTCTCTCTCTCTGCCGGTCCCCTGTTTGTACTCTCTCTCTCAAAAATAAATAAACATTAGGGGTGCCTGGGTGGCTCAGTCGGTTGGGCTCAGGTCATGACCTCATCGTTTAGGAGCTGGAGCCCCATGTTGGGCTCTGTGCTGACAACTCAGAGCCTGGAGCCTGCTCTGGATTCTGTGTCTCCCTCTCTCTCTCTGCCTCTCCCCTACTTGCTCTCTCTCTCTCTCAAAAATAAACATTAAAAAAACACTTTAAAAAATAAACATTAAAAAAATTGTTTTAAATCAGACTAGACTTTAAAACAAAAGGCATTACTAGAGATAAAAATGAACACTTCTTAGTGAGAAAAAAAGGCTCAATTCATAAGATAGACTACTAATAAAGTTGTACGTTTCTGATAACATGACCTCAAAATAAATAAATAAATAATTGGCAGAACTACTAAGGAGAAATATATCTATGATTACACAAAGAGATTTAATACACTGTAAATTCTCAATATTTATCAAGCAAGCAAGCACACGTACGCTTGCACACACCACACCCCACAACCACATACACCAATCAGTAAGGAGAGAGATTTTAAAAAAAGCATTAACAAATCCCATCTAATAGACACAATAAAGCATTGCATCAAACTACACAATTCACATCTCTGTTTCTCTCTCACACATTCATACTCACGCAGCATTTAAACAAACAAGATAACATATACAAAACAAGTACTTACACATTAATATTTTGATGGTAGTTACAGGGGTGTTAACTATTTAAGTATTCACTGAACTGTCCACATATATTTTATACCCTTTTCTTTACATGTATTACATTTCACAATGAAGTTTTTAAAATGAAGTTTTTAAAAAGTTAACTTATCTATTAGATATAACTATTTTTATTTCAGTTTTTCAAAACTTGTTCCACAGCAGCCAAATTCTCAAGAAGAAATTATGGAGAGGGGAAGTTGGTATACTTCAACAGAAAATGAAACAAGATTCAGGATTAAGGTTTCCAACAAAATAATCCTGTTGTACTCTAGTAGCTTCTGAAACTTATAAATCCAGGAATACTACAGGCGATTCTCAAAATAGTATTTATTTACAATCAAATCACCGTAATGAAAAACTACAGATAAATAAGAGTAAACGACCTGAGTATCTGTATCCCAAACAGTAAAATATCTAAATTAAAAATACTTTCAATACAGACAATAACTGAATCAGAGGTGCATATGTCAACTGTCAAAAGGAGTTTTACAGTAAATTTGTCTCATCAATTATCCATTTTAATGAAACCCTCAACCAATGTATTAATTCTCAACTTTCTAAGTAATATCTCCTTATGTTGCCAGTTTTCAAATCAAATATACAGCAATTAAGTTATAGCCAAAACAAATACAGAATGATTACTTTTCAAAATGTAAAAATAACATATTCTCAAATATGTTTAAAATGACAAAAATAGGGGCACCTGGTTGGCTTAGTCAGTTAAGGGTCTGACTTCGGCTCAGGTCATGATCTCACAGCTTATGAGTTCAAACCCCGTGTCAGGCTCTGTGCTGACAGCTCAGAGCCTGGAGCCTGCTTCAGATTCTGTGTCCCTCTCTCACTCTGCTCCTCCCTCGTCATGCTCTGTCTCTCACTCTCTCAAGAAAAAATAAAAAACACTTAAAAAAAAATTTTAATGATAAAAATAGACTAAAGCTATGTTCACAAAAACTTCAGGATGGACTATTTCTTTTATTAAAAAGTTTCTTTTTATTAAAAACTAAAAATTGGGAGGCGCCTGGATGGCTCAGTCGGTTAAGCGTCTAACTCTTGCTTTCAGTTCAGGTCATGATCTCGTAGCTTCTGGGTTCAAGTCCGGTGTCGTGCTCTGCACTGATGGCAGAGCCTGCTCTCATTCTCTCTCAGTTTTTCTCTCTCTCCCTCTCTAAGGATAAATAAATAAACTTTAGGGGGAAAAAAATCTTAAAAAAAAATTAAAATTGGGGCACCTGGATGCCTTAGTTGGTTAATCGTTCAACTTAAGCTCAGGTCATGATCTTGTGCTTGGTGAGTTTGAGCCCCACATCGGGCTCTGCACTGACAGTGCTGAGCTTTCTTGGGATTCTCGCTCTCTCCCTCTCCCCAACATGCTCACTCTCCCTCTCAAAATAAATAAACTTTAAAAAAAATTAAAAATTACTAAGAGCAGTTTATTACTTATCTGTTGCTGCTAAACAAAGTACTCCAGAACTCAGCAGGTCAAAACAACACCTCAGTTCCTGAGGAATCTACCCTTGCTTAGATGGGTCCTGGAGTTCAGGGTCTCTCACAAGGTGATAATCAAGGTGTCAGGCAGGGATACAATGATTTTAAGCTTTAACTGGGAAAAATTTTCCAACTTCACTCAGTAACTTTTGGCAGGACTCAGTTCCTGAGGGTTACTGAATTGAGCACTTCAATTCTTTGTGGGCTATTGGCCAAAGCCTCCCCTCAATTCCTTGACAGGCGGATCTTTCTAAGGTCAGCTCATGATACAGCAAATGGTTACATCAGAGTGAGCAAGCCAAGAAAGGTCCAGCAAAAAGGAAGTTAGAGTCTATTATAACATAATCTTGGAAGTGACATCCTACCACTTTTGACATACTCTATTAGAAGTGAGCCTTTTGGTAGTCTACCCTCAAGGGAAAAGCATTATACATTAGTGTGAATACCACGGTTATCTTAGAAGGCTGACTCCTACAAGTAGCATAACAGAAAAGACAAGTGAAATACAAGTCAGGAGAACTAGATTCTAGTAACTTATGTGACTAACTACAATCTTTCAAGACCTCAGTATTTTCATTGCGAAAAACTGAGACCTAAAAGGCCTCTAGGGTAATTTAAGTTCTAAATTCTGTGCTTCTCTACTAAGTCTATTGCAAAGAATTACCAAGAATTAGAGATACTTGGTCAAAATGCCTCATTTTATAAAAACCAAATTCCAAGAAAGGTTAACATAGACAGGTAGTAAACTATACTTATTCTGCTCTTATACCCAGTGCTTTTGCACAGTAGCACATTGCTTTTACAGTCAATGTACTAAAACAGCCCTATCCCTTCTTTATAATAGTATCAAAATCCAAGATATTGAAATGGAAGTTGAGAATAATAATACGCTACTAACAAGAGCAGCAAAAACTGATGTTGTGAATTATCTTTTCCTTTCACCAACCCTAAAGTGATCTCTGTACGTGGAATGTGAGATGAACTATCCTCTGCCCATCCCCAGTCACATTTATCTAGACATTTTAGTAATAAATTTTCTGGAAGGGAAGCATAAAAGAAACAAATAATATTTCTCTCACAGCAGAGAAATACAGTCACCTTAAACAAAGAAAGTAAGATTAAATATAACCTAAATGAAACATCTAAAAATAGAAACTGCAACCAGAAAAGGCAAGGTCTATCCCCTCTGGAATCCTGGAAAATACAACATCCCAGAGGTCAACAATGACAACATGATGCAAGCAATGTCCAGGGGAGTTGGTTCTCTCGGAAGCTAATGACAACATCTGGACTGGTAGATATATCCTTAGTAGTCAGGGTCCAGTACTGTTAAACATTTGCATTACATAAACGCCCTATGTGTTCCTATACGAAATCCACTTAATACCCTTTACCAACCCTAATAATTTGTAATGACTCCAACTCTGGTTCAAGAAGTCCAGTGAAAACAATGCATATAAGTACAATTATTTGTGTGGCAATTATAAAGCAGTAAAGTATTTGCATTAGTCAAAACGTGTGAATGAGTGAGTATAAACTCATGTATATAATCGCACAAATGGATCCAAAATTTTTATGTAAGAAAGGCTAAAGGACAGCAGTTGGTGGTGGCAGAAGCTAGGCCTAGTGGCTTATCTTAAATCTTAATATCTTATCTTTAATCATAATAATCAAGTAAGAATGACCAAAACTCAATTATCTATCTCAAAGAAAAGATCAAGTTGATGAGAATACCCGTTAAGTCTCTCATTGGTTTTAGCATATTTCTAAATACATTAATAAACTCACTTCTATAAGCCACATTAAAAAAAAAAAAGAAATTGTTAACACAAATGTTAACATAGGTTGAAATAGCAGTCAAAAAAATTTTTTATACTTTCCAAAGTTTTTTGGTAATTTTGATACTGAGTGAAAAGCCAGGGGGCCCAAAGTAAGAGAAGATGCACTGGACAGTCCAATGGGGGCATTTCAGGAAGAGAGCACCTCCATCATGGGCAGGAATGAAACAGCTGAGTTTCACGGCCCAAGCCATTAGCTATTACTTTCCATATTATGAGAATACTCAAGAATAAAAATTTTAAGCAAGCCATCCCACCATGGAATGGCTCAAAAGACAGTATCTCAAAGTATTGCAAAAAGTATTTTATGCTTTTTATGTATTTTTTTTCTCTCCAAGAATCCAGAACTGTTTATTATTTATCCTTTTCTTAGCATTTTATGCAGTATCAGAAAAGGGGTTCTATCTCCTTTCTTTTCTCTCCTCTTACCTCTCTTTTGTTCCTCAGTTATAATGGGATAGGAAAAAGTAGGAGCAGTACGAACAGTTTAGGGAAGCCTAAAACAGCTCTCTAGTTAGCCTTGAGGTACAACTGGTAAGAAGCAAAGAAAATACTTAGAGATTTCAAATTTAACTCCAAAACACTACAGCGCATGCTGCTTAATAATATTACTTAACCTCAAAAGACTACAACATACAATACTTAATATTATTAGTTTTCCGGGGTTTTTTTCAATGTAGCCATTCTCAATAGTTTCACCATCACCAATGGGCCAAAGATTGAGCTGTTATTTTGAACAGTCATTTTGCAACATAGTAGGTTGGCAATCTATGAAACAAGAATCAAAGAAAGGAAGAAGAGTGAGGGAGCGAGGGAAGGAAAGCAAGCAAGCAGGCAAAAAAGAAAGGAAAGTATGGAAGAAAAAACAACAGAAGCTGTATATTGTATATGGCCTGCAAAGCCTAAATATACAAGCAGTCATAGCTTTATACAGTAGTGCTTTAAATGAAACTTTACAATGCAAGGACTGCCTGTATCTATTATTTGGCCTCTAACAAAAAAATGATGACCCCTGCAATAGAGGAATCCAAATGGCCAATAACATATGAAGAGGTGTTAAATATTATTAGTCATTAAGGAAATTAGGGGAAAACACCAATGTGATATCACTACACACCCACCAGAATGGTTAAAATGAAAAAGACCACACTAAGTGTCGCAAGCATTTGGAGGAGTTAGAATTCTCAAATAATGCTAAGAGGAGTGTTAAAACAACTAACTTGAACAACTTTTTTGGTAGTGTATACAAGAAATACATACCTGCACACCCTACATATAGACATTTCACCAACAGTATATCTAACAGAAACGTATACATAGGTTCACCAAAATACAACAGACCTTTGAATAATGTAAGGGTTAGAAGCACCAACCCCACACAGTCAAAAATCCAAGTTTAACTTTTGACTAAGAATTTAATTACTAATAGTCCACTGTTGACTGGAGGCCTTATCGATAACATAGTCTATTAACACACATTTTGTATGTGTATTATATACTATAGTCTTACAATAAAGTAAGCTAGAGAAAACACTCCTAAGAAAATCATAAGGAAGAAAATATACATTTACAACAGTATACTATATTTATCAAAAAAATCCACTCATGAGTGGACCCCTACAGTCTAAACACATGTTGTCCAAGGGTCAAATGTACTTATAAATATGTTCCTAACAGCCAAACACTGGATGGAATACTATGCGGCATAAGAACTACTACTCCATAACTTGTGTAAATCTCACAAATATTGAGGAAAAGTGATTCTTAAAGGACTATTTACTGCATGATTCCATTTATATAAAGTCAGTAACAAGTGAATTCATAGATGACTTTAGAAATCAGCATAATGGTTACCTCTGGAAAGGAATCTCACAGAGTGGAGTTTCTAAGATGCAAGTAATTTCCTTTCTTGATCTAGGTGCTAGATACATGGATATGTATGCTTTGTGAAAATTCAAGGAGCTGTACACTTATGATTCATGTGGTTTTCTCTATGTCCATCATACCTTAAAAGTTAACACACTAAAAAGATTTTTTATAAAATTTCTGGCTTTAAAGGATTGTGTACAGCACCTTTTAATTTTTCTGACTTATCATCATTACTTCTCACCAATGAGATATCTTAATTCCTGTTATCTTATATGGAAGTCGGCTTACCTTGTTTTTCTTGGTATAATATTGCACAGGATACCCAAATGATTATGTACCTGTCATTTTCGGTTAGTACCACACTAGATCCCAAGAAGAAACTGAAAAGCCAATAACTTTCATGAGAACATGTTAAAGTTACCTGGAGGGTGGGGGAGCTCTGAAAAGTGGTTTTGTTTGGCCCTTTGTTTTGGTTTACCTTTGTCTACCGCCACAGTGATTTAATCTGCATGAAATGTTCAAAGGAGCTTTTCAAAAAGCTTGTTTCTGTGGTGTTTAGTTCCTTCCATTCCTGGAGCTTAAGATACTTCTTCACAAATAATACTGGGTGGTGTCACCTTCCAGAGAAATTTGGGCTCAGGCACACTGTGAACCTAAAAAATTCTAACAGTATCTTTCTACAGGACGGCTCCTTGTGCCCAAAGAAGCACCGTAATCTCTGCTGAAACTTACAAGTGTGAGAACTGAAATACACAACGATTAAGTCCCTCTCAAGGACACAGAGTCATAGGCTGAGCCAGGACCTGAACTCTCCAACTAACAGCCACTAAAGGGAAAAACAAACAAAAACCTACACCCTTGGATAAATACTCAGCTGTTGAACTTTTGTAGTAAGAAACAGCAGGATGCCGAAATTACGCCCAGAAAGAGGACCTGAGGACCCCACGACGCTGACCTTCGCGTGAGCTCCATCACTTCTCGCCAACATTCACTGGGTGTAGACTCCGCGCCGCCCCTTCTGCTCCAAGGAGGCTGCGGCCGGAAATTCCAGGGCTGGATCTAAGCCCACCCCTCCTTTTCTCCGGTCGCCAAAACTCCCAGCCTACCTGTTTACCGGAGATGCGCCTGGCACTGCCTGGAGAGCCGACTCTGGGCGCTCGCCCCGAGTTTCTGAGGCCCGACGCGTGGCCACCACGTCAGCCAATCGTCGCTCGCTCAGAACCTCCAGACCCCGTGGCCCGCCCGCCAGGGGAGGTGCGCCTGCCCGCAAACAACCGGGCGGGGCCCTCTGAGGGAGGAAGCCAGCCGCACGCCGCGCGCCGGGGCCACAGGGAACCGAGGCGGAACGGGAGCCCTACAGGGGCATGCGGCGCTCACTGGGCATGCGCAAACTACCGCGCTAAGTCCACGGGGCGGGGCTTCTGGACGACTGTAGGAGCTTGTGAGATACTTGTAGGAGTTTAGGGAAAGACGGGTTTAGTAGTTTTCGGTGACTGCCCGGGCTGGACGCTACTGTGTCGAGTCCGAGACCACGAGCGCGTTCTACGAGAGCAAAATATTGCCCCTACAAAACCTAATCGGGCTAGAGGAGGGAAACCTTGTGGTTAAAAACGTGTCTTGTGGCCTCAGCTTTAGCCTTGCACTGTTCAAGAAGTTGAACGAATTGTGGTTTTCTGGTTAGTTTGTGTGTGGTTTGGGGTGAGAGGATACCGGGGAGGGGGGCATATTGTGAAGTGACGGTTGAATGAAAAGAGCTAAAGTTGGTCTCCAATTAGGTGAGCAAAAAACAAATACCTACCTAGCTCCTGGCCAGGGAATATTTACAAACTAAAACTTGAAGATGGTAAACTTTTTGACTGAAGTCGTAGAACGAGATCTGAATGCCTATCCTATGTTCATGGATTCTTTAAGACTCAGTGTTGAACCTTCTAGAAAAAAAGAATTAAGTCCTCAATTCATGTACCTCTGTGTTTAAACAAGAAAGGACTGACATTATTAAATAGCTACTAGTAATTCAGATGTGGTTTTCTTGTTCCCCATATCAGTATTGCTGTTACAAATGTCACCTTAACTCCTTCCAACACCAAATATTTATTGAGTACACACTATGTGCCTGTAACTCTTCTGGGTGTTTGATAAGCAATAATAATGATTTTCTACTCCATATCCCCAGAGATTGGCATAACCGGAAGTGTGGATAGTTTCCCAACACTTCATTAAGTGCAAAAAAGGGGAGTGGAAAATAAGACCTAAAAAATTGGATATAAGTTTGTTGAAACAAAATAGGTTGTATTATTCGCAAATCCTTGGCTTTTTTATTTTTTTCTTAGTTTATTGTCAAGTTGGTTTCTATATAACACCCAGTGCTCATCCCAAGTGCCCTCCTCCATGCCCATCACCCCACTTCCCTCTCCTCCACCCCCATCAGCCCTCAGTTTGTTCTCCTATTCAATAGTCTCTCATGGTTTGCTTTCCTCCCTCTCCCCAACTATTTTTCCCCTTCTTCTCCCCCATGGTCCTCCGTTAAGTTCCTCCTAATCCTCCTATACGTGCAAACATGCAGTATCTGTCCTCCTCTGCCTGATGTATTTCACTCAGCAAAACACCCTCAAGTTCCATCCATGTTGCTACACATGGCCAGATTTTGTTCTTTCTCATTGCCATGTAGTATTCCATCGTACAGATAAACCACTTCTTGATCCATTCGTCAGTTGATGGACACTTAGGCTCTTTCCATGTTTTGGCTATTGTTTAGAGTGCTGCTATGAACATTGGGGTACATGTGCCCCTATGCATCAGCACTCCTGAATCCCTTGGGTAAATTCCTAGCAGTGCTATTGCTGGGTCATAGGGGAGTTCTATTGTTAATTTTTTGAGGAACCTCCACACTGTTTTCCAGAGCGGCTGCACCAGTTTACATTCCCACCAACAGTGTAGGAGGGTGCCCGTTTCTCCACATCCTCACCAGCATGTATAGTCTCCTGATTTGTTCATTTTAGCCACTCTGACTGGTGTGAGATGGTATCCCAGTGTGGTTTTGATTTGTATTTCCCTGGTGATGACGGACACTGAGCATCGTTTCATGTGTCTCTTGGCCATCTGGACCTCCTCTTTGGAGAAGTGTCTGTTGATGTCTTCTGCCCATTTCTTCACTGGATTATTTGTTTTTCGGGTGTGGAGTTCAGTGAGTTCCTTATAGATTTTGGATAGTAACTCTTTATCTGATATGTCATTTGCAACTATCTTTTCCCATTCTGTTGGTTGCCTATTAGTTTTATTGATTATTTCTTTGCCGTGCAGAAGCTTTTTATCTTGATGAGGTCCCAATAGTTCATTTTTGGTCTTGATCCCCTTGCCTCTGGGGATGTGTCAGGTAAGAAATTGCTGCGGTTGAGATCAAAGAGGTTGTTTCCTGCTTTCTCCTCTAGGGTTTTGAGGGTTTCCTATCTCACATTCAGGTCCTTCATCCATTTTGAGTTTATTTTTGTGTATGGTGTGAGAAAATGATCTAGTTTCATTCTTCTGCATGTTGTTGTCCAGTTCTCTCAGCATCATCTGTTAAAGAGGCTGTCTTTTTCCCATTGGATACTCTTTCCCGCTTTGTCAAAGATTAGTTGGCCATACATTTGTGGGTCCAATTCTGAGTTCTCTATTCTATTCCATTGGTCTATGTGTCTGTTTTTGTGCCAATACCATACTGCCTTGTTGATTACAGCTTTGTTGTAGAGGCTAAAGTCTGGGATGGTAATACCTCCCGTTTTGGTTTTATTCTTCACTATTTGGCTATTTGGGGTCTTTTGTGGTCCATACAAATTTTAGGATAGTTTTTTCTAGTTTTGAGAAAAATGCTAGTGCAATTTTGATTGGGATTGCATTTAATGTGTAGATTGCTATGGGTAGTAGTGACATTTTAACAATATTTATTCTTCTGATCCATGAGCATGGAATGTTTTTCCTTTTCTTTGTGTCGTCTTCAATTTCCTTCATAAGTTTTCTGTAGTTTTCATCATACAGATCTCTTAAATCTTTGGTTAGGCTTATTTGTAGGTATTTTATGGTTTTTTTGTGCAATTGTAAATAGGATCAGTTTCTTAATTTCTCTTTCTGTTGCTTCATTATTGGTGTATAAAAATGCAACCAATTTCTGTACATTGATTTTGTACCCTGCAACTGTACCCCGAATTCATGGATCATTTCTAGTAGGCTTCTGGTGGAGACTGTCAGGTTTTCTATGTAGAGTATCATGTCGTCTGCGAAAAGTGAAAGTTAGACTTCTTTGCCAATTCTCATGCCTTTTATTTCCTTTTGTTGTCTGATAGCTGATGCTAGGACTCCCAGTACTATGTTAAACAACAGTGGTGAGAGTGGACATCCCTGTCGTGTTCCTGATTTCAGGGTAAAAGCTCTCAGTTTTTCCCCACTGAGGATGATGTTAGCTGAGGGCTTCTNTTTTTTCAAAAAACCAACTCTTGGTTTAGGTGCAGTGTTAGATTTTGTACTTGCACTTTCTCTAATTTCTTGAAATAGGCCTGGAGTGGGGTGTACTTTCCTCTTAGGACTGCCTTTGCCGTATCCCATAGAGTTTAAATTGTTGTATTTTCATTTTCATCTGTTTCCATATATTTTAAATTTATTCCCTAATTGCCTGATTGGCTCATTCGTTCTTTAGTAGGGTGTTCTTTAACCTCATGTTTTTGGAGGTTTTCCAGACTTCTTCCTACGGCTGATTTCAAGTTTCATAGCATTGTGATCTGAAAGTGTGCATGGTATGATCTCAATTCGTTTATATTTATTGAGGGCTGCTCTATATCCCAGCATGTGATCTGTCTTGGAGAATGTGCCATGCACACTTGAGAAGAAAGTGAATTCCAAGGCCTCAGGGTGTAGAGTTCTAAATATATATGTCAAATCCATCTGGTCCAATATGTCATTCAAGTCCATTGTTTCTTTAGTGATTTTCTGTCTAGTTGATCTATCCATTGCTGTAAGTGGAGTATTAAAGTTCCCTATTATTAGCACATTCTTATCCATAAGATTGTTTCTGTTTGTGATTAACAGTTTCATGTATTTAGGTGCTCCCGTATTCCATGCATAGACATTTATAATTGTTAGCTCTTCTTGATGGGTCGACCCTGTAATTATTATATAATGCCCTTCTTCATCCCTTGTTACTGTCTTTACTTTAAAGTCCAGTTTGTCTGATATAAGTATAGCTACTTCAGCTTTCTTTTGACTTCCAGTAGCATGATAGATATTTCTCCATCCCCTTACTTTCAATCTGAAGGTGTCCTCAGGTCTAAAATTAGTTTCTTGTAGACAGCAAATAGATGGATTTTGTGTTCTTATCCATTCTGCTGCCCTATGTATTTTGATTGGAGCATTTAGTCTATTTACTCTCAGTGTTAATATTGAAAAATATGGGTTTAGAGTCATTGTGTTCTTTGTGGGATTCATGCTTGTGGTGGTGTCTCTGGTACCTTGTGTTCCTTGCAACATTTCCCTCATAGAGTCCCCCTCAGGATTTCTCGTAGGGCTGGTTTAGTGGTGACAAATTCTTTCAATTTTTGTTTATTTGGGAAGACTTTTATCTCTCCTTCTATTCTGAATGACAGGCTTGCTGGATAGAGGATTCTTGGCTACATATTTTTTCTGTTCATCACATTGATGATTTCCTTTGGCTATTTTATTGTAATGAATGGACAGTGTCTGAAGAGGTTTGTTACAGATTCAGCTTTGAAATAACATCTTTTGTTTACATCAGTGAAGGTCTGAAACAGATACTTACCGACACAAAGTACCATCAAATATATGAGACAAAAAGAGGAGTGGTATAGATTGTTAGATTAGGTGGGAAGGGCATTCCAATCAAGAATGGCTTCTTAAAAGGTTTAGGGCCACCTCAAATTATGTTTAAAAACAAGAAGGGAAAGTTGCTTTTCCTAGCTAAGAAATAACAAGAGACAAGGGAGGAGAGTGATTACAACATTGAGAAAATTCAAAACAGATACTGGGTTTGTAAGTTAAACGTAGAGAAAATGATTATACTATTTTTCTTTGGATAAAAGTACGTTAACCCTAGTTTTATAAAGCTCATCTGGCTGCTGAAAGTCTTCAGGGTAAAAACCCCATGTTTTCTTTCCCTTTGGTAAGTTGTTTTTTCTTCCGACTTCAGATCCAGTGAGATCAAACATTAGGCCTTTTCTCCCTAGTCCCTCCTCTAACTTACCCAAGGTAACTCTTTAATGCTCTTTTCCTGACTTTTTCAGATCTCAATAGCTAATTTTTCCCTAAATCTCTTCCACATCACTATCACTTATGTATATATTTCCTTACTCTCTATCCTGCTAACAGTTGCCAGTCTGTAAGAAATGAAAAAGACCACTTACAGCTTTCTTTCCTGTTCTCAAACTAATTATCAAAGATGTTGTCTAGGGGCGCCTGGGTGGCTTAGTCGGTTAAGCGTCCGACTTTCGCTTAGGTCATGATCTCGCGGTTGGTGGGTTCGAGACCCGCGTCGGGCTCTGTGCTGACTGCCAGCTCAGAGCCTGGAGCCTGTTTCAGAGTCTGTCACTCCCTCTCTCTCTGATCCTCCCCTGCTCATGCTGTCTCTCTCTCTCTCTCTCTCCTAGAAATAAATAAAACATTAAAAAATTAAAAAAAAAAGATGTTGTCTATACTTTCATCCCTCTTAAAAGTTGGACTTTTGCAGAAATTTCAATAAGGATGAGAGGGAAAAGAAAATGAACCCCCCTCTTGCTTTACAGGGAGCAAAAGAATGTCAGATCATGAATGCTCTCAATTCCACAAATATTTAAGCCTCCTGCAATGTGCCAGGCACTCCAATCAGTTCTGGAAATAGAGTAATGAATAAAAATTATGTATACAAGTACTTGAGAATGCTGTGTACATTTATGCAGGGTTCTCTAGAGAAATAGAAACAAGATTTTATAAATCCTG